>NC_035436.2:180823304-181165065 GCF_002127325.2 Helianthus annuus | reverse complement strand
TACCATGTGCACCGTGCACTTCGGCTGCTTTAATACGCAGTATTGCACGCATTAAACCCAGCGGTTTATGCACTTCTTCGACATCATTTTCATCCACCCCTCCTGCGCCTTTATTTTTTTCGTCCCCACCAACACTACAGTCCCCGCGACTTGAATTACCAGCATCATGAACACTCTTATCACCTTCCCCGACTTCATTTGTATTTTGCCCAAGTTCACTAAACCTCAGTTCTCTCTCTTCCAACTGCTTCTTAGTCTTGATTAACCCTATAACATCACCTGAACATTAAATGCGTTTAAGTAACGTACCCATATTAGACGGTACTACAGGTTAACAGGCTAACACATGTTATACATTACCTGACTCGTCACCACCATCCGTTTTTTCACGGAGAATCTTTATTTTCGTCTTCTGGCAATTCGGGGTCACAAAGCTAGCTTTTGTTTCCGAAGCATCCTTCAACAGATTCAGACGGGGAGATCTCCTTACCCGCGCCGACATAACTGCTTCCAGCTCTCCGGTACACTCGTTTCCATCAGCAAATACGCATGATTCCTTCGCACCATCTGCTGCAACCACAAGGGAAGGTTATACTATATGATAATTAACACCTTGACGTGTGTTAAGGACTGTCATATCATTCCATAACATACAGTTAAGTAAAGGTACTTAAACTCCTTTTCGGTGTAAACATATTCTTAAAAAGGGTATAACATGTAACAAACTACCTCTTTCTTTGCCACTTTCCGTGCCTTGTCCACCAATCTGCATACTTCTCTTTCTCCTTTTTGGCGTCACAAACATTTCTTCTGTTTCCCTAACATGCTTTAACTTCTCAAGTCTTGCTGATCTCCGCACCTCAACCGACTTTCCACCATCTTCAATCTGTTCATCATAGTCTTCAACACCATCATTTGCGAATGATTGCACTTGAACATCAGCTGCACATTCAAAAAAAAATATATATATATTGTCAATAATTACAGGTTGAAGCACCGGCCAAATGTGTTTCAGTGATACAATTAATAATGATAACCAACACAAAATGTATAACATTTAACACGTGGTTCCGTGTTCATTTCATATACATCGTTAGCCAACCTTCTTGGTCATCGAAGTCTATCGCTGAAGATCCTACTGCTTTCAGCCTACTTTTACTGATTTTTTTGTTTTGCCGGATAAGCGACTTCCTGTACAAGCTCACTATTGGTGACCCATCCGAAAAATCATCATCGATGCCATCCCCTACGAAAACGTTCCCACAACGATCAATGGATTTCAAAAAAAATTAACTAAATAACACAGACAATAACAGGGCCCGACAATAACATTTACTAACCAGCGTTCTCTCCTTCATTGATGTGATTCTTTTCATCACTTCTCAAATCTTCCAAGACCGAATTGATCTTGTGCGACGCTAAATCTACCGCATCATCGTGATCCTCCCTTTCACTATCTTTCTTCTCAAACAAACTATCAAACGTTGACTTCAACTCTTGTACTTCTTCGTCTTCATGGCTCTCCACCAATAGCGAATCTAACATACCCTCAATTTTGACTTTGTTCTTCTTTGTCACGCATATTAACTGTCGTAATATCGTCAATCTCTCCTGTTGAGTATAGTTTTTAACAATTTTTTTTTTGCACACTATGAACATATACTAATTGCAAAAAACACATGTTAAAGCATCTAACTTTACCTCTTTAGTTGCCCATTGTTCCACGTTATAGTTTCTGGGACGTGTTAATCCTTTAAACCGTCCTGTTCCAAACCCACCCGCAAGGATTTCAAGCCTTTCTCTCTCTCTCAATCTTTTGAAGTTCCAAAAGGCTAAAGGACAAACCGCACTGTCTACCTCCATACCCGTGCACTCAACGCTATCAACGTACAACAACTACAAGAAACAACGATACGTTCAGCAAGGGAATAAATCAACTATTCTAACACATGTTAATTATCTAAGTTATTTAAAGTTGCTTACCATCAGAATCGCTAGAGGACCAACAAAGAAACTCTGTGGGTCCAGCCGATTCCATGTATCCTTGCAAGTTCTCAGCTTTTCCACAACAAAGTCACACCAGTCTATTGTTGCAAAGTCCATCTCTTCATCCAGATACTCCAATATTTCTTCCCGTAAACAACTTTGTTTATGACAATCCACCAGCACTGCCACAAAACACATTATGAAATCCATCCTGAAATCGAAACTGTCTTCGCCATCGGAATCATCAATCATTTTCACCATCTTTGTCGGCGGCACCATTGCCCCCGGGTATCTTGCCCTCCATTCCGTAATGGCATCAATGACCATCGGCAGCTTACCAATAGAACTAAACTTTTGTCCACCAGTCGGAATCCCTAACAACTTGTGGATCACTTTCCTGTTCACCTTGATATCACCGGCAGGCGTACATATCAACATTTTATCTGGATTGAAATTGTCCACAACAAAATAACCTAACTTCGCCGGCAAACCATCAACGCTGAAAGTTAGCATTCGTCCAAAGCCCATTTCCCTGACTGCGTCACGTTGTTGTTCGGTCAATGCCCGCACACACTTATAAAACTGCAACGGTGCAGATCTTGTCCTTATGCCTGGAAATTCATCCTTTTTTGCGCGCTTCCGGGCTTTCTGAACCTTTTCCGGTTTCTTACGTTCTACCTTAGATTTCCCTGCTCTACCTTTCCCTTTTTCATCAGAACCCTTGTTCTTTTTGGTCTTCAACGCTTCGCCCTTCGATGAAGCCGTCACGTCTGACCAACATTTTTATATGAAACAACAACATTACAAACAATTAGTCTAACTGGCAACATCCAATGATAAAATGTAAGAACTTTGCATTCATATAATCCAAATTTCTTAAGGGCTTAAAAATTAACTAACCACGGTTTTTTCGCATCACATTGCCATAATTAACATCGGCGCTGTTTACTTCACCTGTTGATTATCAAATGTTAGTCCGTTTTCAGGGTCAACCACAACTAACACATGTTAACAGAAGCCAAGTATGTAACTAACCACGTTTTCTTTTATTTCCACTCCTGGAAATATCCCCGACATTGCTTTTCTTCCCTACAGTTTTCAAACATGTTAATGAGATTTATCTGGATACGCAACTAGCCTCTATTGCAACAAAAAGGAACTTACCCATCTGCTTTTTGTTATGCCCCCGTCTGCTTACACCACAACCTTTCATTTTGCACCGACACATTCGTAAGTTAGACGATTATCTGCAACAATACTTTATACAAATTATAAAAAATATTGCTACTTAATCGTTACCTTTTTCCTGTCTCTTCCCATGGCTTGTTGACACAATATCGGCATCATCATACACTGTAAGGCATCAGACACAATTTAGTTACGCCCAATTTCATACCCAACACACTATCAACATACAGATCACCTTTGAACTATGTAAAGTGTTTAGTAACATAAAAATTCTAACCTAGCTCCCGTTGCGTTGGACCAAAGTCAGCTCGTTGTTTGGAAGGACCGGGCTTGGGTTCCTCCGATAAAATCACAACGCTAGGGCTACCAGAACTTTTTTGCCCTAAATTGTGTTTCGAAGTCCTACATATTTAAAAATAAAACAAACTCAGGTTGCCTTTTTCCAATAATCGGTTGAAGAAAACCTACTTCGACATGACGGATAACAACAAACTAACCTTTTGTTTGAAGTCTGAATCTTCCGTAAACGTTTCAGCTTCAACGACGACGACAATATTATGAACGACTTCCTCATCGGCTTCTATGTTAGGGTTTGTGGGTAGTAGCTTTTCAATGCTTCTTATCAATTGTAAAGAAGAAAACCTTTTGAATTGAGAAAGGATTAAGGACGAGAGAGAAATATGAACAGGAATGGAGAAATGAGTAAAATGGAAAAGAAGAGAGATTTTTGAATTTGGTTAAACCTCTTTGATTAGACTGCTACTGCATGGCAGTCGTTCCTGTCTTCCCAATGCTTTTGGATACCGAAAATGCCCTTCGATGGTACAAGTTGGCAGTGTTTTCTATTTCTTTTTATTTTTATTAACACAAAATAATCATGGCCCTTGATCAACTTAGATGTAAGCTAATCAATGGTTCAGAAAGGGTTTCCATAGTTTTCTCAAAAAGAAGGGGTTTACTATATAACCAAGCCCTATATATATATATATATATATATATATATGAGAAGGATCCGTTAGGAACCACCCTTTATTGCGAGAACCGCGAGAACCAATATGAGCACAACCAAATATACCTAAAAATAGCTAAAAACACACAAAAAAAAAATTTAATATCTTTTTATAAAAAAAATCGCTACTTTTAGTAGCAAAAAAAAAATTTTGGCTACTAAAAGTAGCGATTTTAATGTAAAAAGTATTTAAAAAATTATGGGTTTTTTTATTTTTTTTAGGTTTTTTGGGGGTTTAGTTTGGGGGGGTTTAGTTTTTAGCATTTAGCTTGGGTAGGGGGGGGTTAGGTTTTTTTCTTTTGGGGGGGGGGGGGGGGGGTTAGGTTTATTTTAGGTTTTTTTTGTTGTGTTCACATTGGTTCTCGCATAAACCTTACCCTATATATATATATATATATAGGGTCAGGATTTAGAGAAAACGGTGGAAAGTGTGAGAACGGTGAGAACGCTTATGGATCGTCCGATCAAAACAATCTATGGACTAGATTGACGCGGTAACGTTTTTGTAAATAACACGAATTCTATTAAGTGGACGTGCTTCATTAAGGGTAAAAAGGTCTTTACACTTCTATACCAAAACGCCAAACTAATGAATAAAACGTCATTACGGACCAAAACACATCCCTGTATAAACAAAAACATCCCAGACATAAAAACACACCCCAGAACCTGAAACGCCATATTTTCTACTATATACCGTTCATCTTACAACGCCAAAAACGCCAAAACCCCCAAAACATCAAACACACCTACTCAAAAAACACCATATTTTACTATATACCAATCATTTTAGAAAACGTCAAAACACTCAAACATCAAAGATTCAAAAAAACGACGTTTCTTTCAAATACACTATTTCCTTAGAAAAACGCTAAAAATGGCAAAAATCGTTTCTTGTATATTCAATATTGTTCTACGCCAAGTTTCGGATAATGCATTCTTCCCTGAGGTGTTGGGACTCAAATAACATTTTGCTGCATGAGATGGACAAATCATGAACAAAAATATGTCGGGGTCAGACTTATGTCGTTTTTTGTGTTTTAATATTGATGAATATTATAATGGCATGAAAAGACTAATGACACTGATGAGTTGTTTGAAGATACATATTCAAAAAAAACTAATGACATTTTGTCTTTCCAAACGGCCACAAAAACATAAGCATGACAAAGCCAAACCGCCAGTGAACATGTTTCAAAGAAGAAAGAGACTGACGACAGTGAAGATTTGGAAGATGAATTGTTTCTATTTTTATTTTTTTTAATTTTCTTTTTCTGTTGTTTGTTATGTATTTTTCAACTTAGAAAAAAAAATACATTATGTTAGTAGAACGCCAAACAGTCATAATGCTTGTGAAACGCCATAATGCAGTAAAACGCCAAAAACTCCCAAACTATAATAAAAGTAATTTGCAGAAGTATTATTAAAAGCTAAAAATGGGAAAAAACGCCAAAAACTACTTAAAGTCATTAAAAACGCCAAACTTGAGAGATGGAAAGTCTATGACCCTAAAAACTCATAAAAAGCTGAACAAAAACAGTAAAAATACACAGTAACTAAAAAGACGGCTACTTTATTAATATCATTTATTATAAATAAAATCTCGCCTAAACTACGCACCAAAAATATCCTATAAGAGAGACGTCTCTGCACAATCAACTGATCACAAAACAAAAACAACGCCATATTTCCTAGAAACCATTCACTTTAAAAACGCCAAAAAAATAGTTAAAAAAGCCACATATGCGGAACCTCGTTTCTTCTATATTGAGTATTGTTCTGAATGAAGTTTCACTGAATGCATTCTTCTCTGAGGTGGGTATCTCTATAATCTTTTGCTTAATGAGATGGAAAAATATTTAAGAAAAAGAGACTGATGACACTGATATGTCATTATGTCACTTTGTTCTTGATGGATATATTGATGGCATGAAGGGATCAATACATTAGAGCAGGCGTTGGTCTTCAACATGTCATCAAACAAGTATATATCAAACCACAATAAAGGATGCCACAAAAAATAAGCATCTTCTAAAAACGGACGTTATGTAGGAAAATAAGGATCTACATAAGGTATTCAGAAACAGGTTCAAAACGCCAAAAAGGTTAAAATAGAAGAGGGTGATGAGAGTGAAGATTTGGATGAGAAAGTAGATTATAATTTTTAATTTTTTTTTCATTTTCTATTGTTTGTTATCTAATTCTCTGTTGTTTATTATCTAATTCTCTACTAATAAAAAAATTGAGTATAAAACGCCAAAAACTACAAACACCAAAACGTCTGATGGTGTGAAAACTGTGAGAACGGATGGTAGCAAAGCACGATGTTGCTATATAAAATGCCAAAAATGCCAAACAAAGTATTAATGGAAAAATCAACACTAATTGACAGATGAAATTGAACGAAAAAGTAATTGCTAAACAGTAAAATGAAGAGACAGTAACATTATTGCCAAACATTTATTATATTAAAAGCCACTATATGAAAAATTGAATTTATTTATCTTTTCAAAACGTCATAATTGCCTGTCACATTATATATCTGTATCCTACTTGATATAATAAACATCAAGAAAATTACTGATGTTTTTTACAATATAGGCCTGCATCCTAATCTAAAAACAACAAAAACGCCAAAACATACTTAAAACGCCAAAATATTTACTATGATCCTGATCTAAAAACAATAAAAACGCTGCGTATTTATTAAACGCCAAAAAATGGAAAGGTGATGTGACATGATACGCGCAAAATGCAACATATAAATTATATCAATTGTGGTATAAAACTAACCCTTTTTTAGTACTAATGTTGGAAAAAGTATGCTTTTGTCTTTCTTTTGTATTTTCAGGATTAAATGAGCTCAAATTAACAAAAGGAGCAAAAAGACAGCAAAATCTAACATAAATACAAGAAACGGGACAAAAGTGGATTGCCCGACCCCTCGACAGCATCCTCCCAAGCAAAACAAAGAAGGCAGAAGACTGAACACGCCCCGTGCTCAATGAGCACGGGGCCGTGCCCAAGAAGCGGCAGAAAAGAAAAACTAATAGAAGCTTCTATTGCCCACCACGGGGCCGTGCCCAGCGGACACGGGGGCGTGGTCAGAGTACTGCAGGCGCATTTATTGTAATTGCGAATTACAATTAATGAAGAGAGAGTGTCAGACGGACACGGGGCCGTGCCCAGGCTTCTGTTCAGCCTATAAATAGGAGTGCTTGGAGCCATTTCAACTCATCCCTTGGCACACCACCTCTCTCACACTTCACCCACCACCATCACAACACCATCATCCACCGCCATCATCCATTGTCCATCATAGAGTGTGTGAGTCGTCTCGGGATCCAAGATTGATCGTAAGAGTTCTTGACAATCAAAGGCCATGTTTGCCTAAGTCTCTTACATCACTTGGTGAAGACAAGTGTCTAGTGTAATACTTTTTATTTTTAATCTTTTGCACTTTTTATTTGGTTTTGTATTAATGACTTTAATAACTAGTTTCTTATGTTGAAGGTGATTCTTCCTTATCGTTTGTCCGTGGTGTCTTGAAATTATTTTACTGTTTATATAAAATAAAAGATTTTTTCACCATTCATATCTCCACGGTCTAATTGAAGGTATGTTGGCTACCTGGTCGGGGGTTAAGGGAATGGTTTGGTAAGAGTCTTGCCCTTGTTCAGCGTTTAGAGGTCCTGCAAGGGACCTGGGTCAAATTTAGTAGGATCTCCTTCAATACCCAAAGGTATTGGATGGCGGGGATCCAAACTCTTTGACCCCCTCATAAGTTAAACTACTATTAATACTATAACCCGGCTATTTAGGACTGTATCCCTGCTGACTCAGACTACTTAGTCGAGGGTAACGTCACCTTCAAAAGAGGGGCCTACCATAATTTGCATTAATAACTTAATTAATTATCTTTCAATAATCCGACCCTTTAGGATTGTATCCTTGCTGACTCAAACTACTGGGTTGAGGGTAATGTCACCTTCAAAAGAGGGGCCTACTACAATAACTAAGATAATCTCTAAATAAGTGCAAAAGTGCGAAAATAATCAAAGGTTACACTATACACGAGTCGGATCCAAGTGATTCGTCTTGTCTATCTGTTTTTATTTTTATTTTTCAGCATTTAGTTAGTTTTATTTTCTTAGTTTTAAAATCTTTTCTAACATTTTGATTTGATTAGACGTTGAGGATAAACCGGTACTAAAAGCTCTTGTGTCCTTGGACGACCTCGGTATCTTACCAACACTATACTACGTCTACGATGGGTGCACTTGCCCATATGTGTGTGTTGTGTTAGTAAATATCGTGTTTTATAAATTTAAAACTTGGCTAAAAAGTGTAAAAAGGGCTTAAAATATATACCTAAAACATATACACACTAGCACGCATCATGACACGCGTTTAAAAAAATAAATATGAAAGGACAAAAAAGCCCCTCCGCCCTTCTCTATGTCGCGGGACACGTGTTGGGCCAGGATGCGTTCTCACACTTTTGAGCGTTTTCTCCCGAACCCGTTTCTAAACGGGTTCGGGAGAAAACGCTCAAAAGTGTGAGAACGCATCCTGGCCTAACACGTGTCACGCGACATAGAGAAGGGCGGAGGGGCTTTTTTGTCTTTTCATTCTTCTTTTATTTTCACAATGCGGTATAATATTTTCTGGCGTTTAAGTTTTTTTTGGCGTTAATTGTATTTATTAAACTTTTTGGCGTTGAATTAATTGTTTTTGTGTCACATGTATATTTTTTTGGCGTTATATCGTTTTCTGGTTAATTTTTTTGTCGTTTGTGGCGTTTTGTATAATAATTCACTACTAGTAATTAATATTTGCATAAGATTAAAATAAGACCAATTTTTCTTTTGGCGTTTAGTGAATTTTTTGGCGTTTTATATAATAATGTATTTTATTTATAGAGAATTAGATAACAAAACAACATATAATTTGATATCAATACAATATAAAATGAAAACAAAAATAATTAAAAATGGTAATCTAATTTTTCTTTCCAATCTTCAATGTCATCAGCCTCTTCCTTCTTGAATTTGCTTTTGGCGTTTTAAACTTTTTTTGAATAATTTAGCTAGATGCCAACTTTCCTTCATAAACCCCTCCTTTTTCAGAAGAAGCTGCTTAGTGGCATCCTGTTTTTTGGTGTGATATTCTTGTTTGGTGACATGTCATTAAAGATCAACTTTTGCTTGATGTTATTTGTAATAATGGAGTCCAAAATAGCATTTTACATTTGTGTTGAACCCTTTATTCCATCCATATAATCATCAAGAACAAAGCTCACATGATGGCATATCACTGTCATCAGTCTCTTTTTCTTGAATATTTGTCCATCTCATTCAACAAAATATTATGGAATTAACCCCCTCAGAAAAAGCATCAATTTCAGTGAAAGCTTTGTCATCTGTGGCGTTTTAAAGGGAGTGTTTTATAGAGGATATGGCGTTTTTGCGTTTTCTGGTGTGTGATTAATTTCATTGTGTATAGACCCCTCTCTTATAGGAGTTTTTTGACGCGTAGTTTAGTCGGGACTTTTTATTGTAATAAATTATAGTAATAAAGTAACTGTCTTTTCAGTTACTGTTTTTGTATTAACTGTGTTGATCAGCTTTTGTCAGTTTTATAGGTTATAGACGTCCTATCTTCTAATTTTGGCTTTTTTTAAATGGCGTTATGCAGACCAACATGACAAAATACAATAACGGAGTAAATAAAATATTAACCAGGAAAAATATTTTTTGTTATTTTTGGCGTTTTGTTAGGGTTAACCATTTTTAGTATTTTTTTTGGCGTTTTGCTAATAAAGATAGAAATATATCATTTAATTATCTTTTAAAAAAAAGAAGATTGCATAGAAGAAAAAAAAGAGGAAAAAAATTAAAATCCTTCGTCAGAAGGTACTTTATCCGAATAGTATCCATCACTTGTGTTATCTGCTTCCTCCTCGGAGTCTTCATCTGGATCTTCATCCATGTCATCACATTCACCTTCATCAGCTTCTTGTTCCTGAAGATTCTGAAGCCTCCACCTGAACATGTCTTGCATTAACTCCAATTTTGAGTCTATTTCTGTGTTGGTACAAGTGGCGTTATGCAATTCTTCCATGAAACCCAGTCGCTGCTTTGTCATGATGTTCTCTAGCCAGTAGACTTCCTGCTCTCTGCTGTCGTATCTAACCGTCACCATGTCTGTTTCATCATCAAAACGCCATGATGTCATGACAGGGTCTGGCTTCACATCTCCTTTGATTGGTCCAAATTTGCTGGTTAATGCTTTCATAAGCTATGCGTTTCATGGCATTCGTTGTTTAGAGCGATGCCAATGGATAAGATTTGCCTCTGTATCTCTTCTTCCATCTTCAGAATTGTCCTGGCCGTCTTAACATACACCCTCTTTCTGTTGTCAAAATAGAGGACGTATCGCCTGATTCCCAGAGTGTATCTCCACGAAACGATTGTTACCATTTTTGGCGTTTTGTTTAAGTTGGCGTTTTTGGTTAACGATTTTTTTGCAGAAAATGGATAGATTGAAGTGATTATAGAAGCTATGTTTTACCTTTGTTTATATAATGATGTTTTGGCACGTAATTTAGGAGGGAAATTCTTCTAATAAATGTTAATAACTGAAATTCAGTTATTTGTGTTGTTTCATCATCCTGTAATATTCAACGCGTTTTATTACTAATTTTTGGCGTTTTGTTTTTAATGGCGTTTTATTTTTTTTGTATGGTGTTTTATAATTTGATGACGTTTTGAATATGAGCGGTAAAAGACTTTTTTACCCTTAATGAAGCGCGTCCCACATAATAAAATTGATGTTATTTACGAAAATGTCACCGCGCAATCTAGTTCATGGATTGTTTTGATCGGACGATCCATAAGCGTTCTCACACTTTTCACCGTTTTCTCTAAATCCTGCCCCTATATGTATGTATGTATGTATGTATGTATGTATGTATGTATGTATGTATGTATGTATGTATGTATGTATGTATGTATGTATGTATGTATGTATGTATGTATGTATGTATGTATGTATGTATGTATGTATGTATGTATGTATGTATGTATGTATGTATGTATGTATGTATGTATGTATGTATGTATGTATGTATGTATGTATGTATGTATGTATGTATGTATGTATGTATGTATGTATGTATGTATGTATGTATGTATGTATGTATGTATGTATGTATGTATGTATGTATGTATGTATGTATGTATGTATGTATGTATGTATGTATGTATGTATGTATGTATGTATGTATGTATGATGTATGTATGTATGTATGTATGTATGTATGTATGTATGTATGTATGTATGTATGTATGTATGTATGTATGTATGTATGTATGTATGTATGTATGTATGTATGTATGTATGTATGTATGTATGTATGTATGTATGTATGTATGATGTATGTATGTATGTATGTATGTATGTATGTATGTATGTATGTATGTATGTATGTATGTATGTATGTATGTATGTATGTATGTATGTATGTATGTATGTATGTATGTATGTATGTATGTATGTATGTATGTATGTATGTATGTATGTATGTATGTATGTATGCGAAAAGCTTACAATTTGCAAATATTTTGTTTATAATTATAATGCCAATTCATAATTAGATGATTTCAGAAAGGTACGAGGGAAAAAAATATGTTTATTAGGCTATGAGGTGTGGGATAAAGCCCCTCAGGACACATCAGCGCCACGTCAGATCCACGTCAGTCAGGGTGCTTTATCACGCCCTTCCTTAACTTGCAGGGTGTGAGATAACACCCCCTATTAAACAAAATAAAAAAAATTATTGGATGAAATGTATGGTTTAAGTTGCAGGGTGTGGATGGTGGCGGAGGGGCGCTATCGGAGGTGAGGTGGCACGATAACGCCCTCCATACCCTCCGGCCTTAACATACGACACTTTCAAAATGGAAAGTGTGGCCTATGCTACGATTTGCAAAAATCTTAAAGGGAAAGATGGTGGCCTATGCGGCTATGCTATTTACAAAAAGATAAAAACAGCTACTCAACTTTCCAAATGACATAAACATCCTCTAGATTTTTGAAATTGACATTTACATCTCCTACACTTTTCTAAAAACTTTATAAAAACTTTAGGTGGAACCCTTACTAAACGAACCAACCTGAGTTCGATTCTGTTTCTTTTGTAGCCGTAGTGTTTTACGTTGGATACGTTGAAACACGCGTTTTCATATGGTTAACGCATCACATAACGTGCCGCCAGCTATAAACAACTAAAGCATCATTGCCACAACACGCGGCCTATCACAACAATCTAGTTTCAAATTATATAATAAAGTGTTGATCAATTAATTTGTTTATTTGGTGTATTTGACGAAAAGCAAAAAAAAAAAAAGAATTGTTGAAGCTTTAGAATCAGGACTAGACATTACAAGTTCACCACCAAAATTCTAGTTGGGCACGTAATTAGTTCAAGTAGGCTAATTTATGGAATTAAATCAAACCTAGAATGGAAACAGTTACAAGTTAGCCCAAGTTATGTGGGTCTTCTCCATGAAAACAGTTACAAGTTAGCCCAAGTTATTTGGGCCTTCTCCATGGGAACAATTACAAGTTAGCCCAAGTTATGTGGGCCTTCTCCACTACATAACGAAGATAACATGGGAAGGGACGACAACAAGGATGCTGATGAGAGGATAAACGAAAAGGGAATAAGAAGAAATTAAAAGGAACCTACAAGAGGCTGTCCCCGAAAATTCTTAAAAATCTTGGTGCATGTGACGAATAGAAAATACAAGCCCTAAAATATAAACAATTTTTAAAAGAATATACCAAAAAAGCTTAAAATATATAAAAAATAAATTAAAACTAACACCTCACTCTATGATTTGAATGACAATATTAGACCACTAATGCTATTTTCAATTAATGAATAGCTAACAAAGAAAAAAAATCCCAAAATTCAACTAACAGGGGATGCAAGGATTAGAAATTGTGACCTTTTATTATCAAAGCAACATATCAACCAATTCCACTGAAATTGTTAAACTTATGGACTAGAAATTTGCAATATGTGTTAAAAATGAGGTCTGGTTTAGTGGACTGAAATTTGTTTTTTAGCCCATAAAAACTTATACAGACTCCAAATTCCAGAAGTAAAAAAGTAAGTCCACCTCTTTTTATAAGCTCTAATATTTTGCTATATAAAATAACAATAAAAAATATATGATGTTTATTTGGGCTATTCAAATCGAATTGGGTTTGGGATTCCTGATTTCAAATTCAAATCGAATAAGGACCCAATTCAAATAAGCGAGAACTCAAATACGAGTTAACTATTTGAATTTAGTTCGAATCAAAATTTAGGTTATTTGAGTACTATAGGAATAATTCGTTATTTGAATTCGGTTAGGATCAAAATTTCAGTTATTTGAGTACCATACGAAAAATGAAAACGTGTAAAATAACTGTAACGTTTAAAGATAACTTGACAACATGTAAGAACCAGTGATGTGCTTTATATGGACCAATATGACAGACGTGGTGAAGAACCAATGATGTGCTTCATATAGACCAATATGACAGACGTGGTGAGATATGACCAAGCTAGTTTGCTTCACCCCAAGAAAATTTGATTTTGATTGTTAAGATATCCCCTAACTTATATCTTTTTCTCTTTTCTCCTCAATCAATCACCCCAAGAAAATTTGATTTTGACTATTAAGATATCCCCCAACTTATATCATTTTCTCTAGTATCCTCAATCAATAAGCACATCATGCAAAATAAGTGTTTTCAATATTTCACACGATTTGTTAGTTGCCAAATTTAATTTGTTAATAGTCAATTTGTATTCCGAGACAATACCTACCAAAGTTGGAAATGCTTATCAAAAAGGAACTATGGAATTTTAGACTTTGTTCAATAATATTATCTAGAGTAAACAGCCATTTTAGTCCCTGTGGTTTGGTCACTTTTGCCACTTTAGTCCAAAACTCAAACTTTTTGCATCTGGGTCCCTGTGGTTTCAGTTTTATTGCCATTTTGGTCCAAAAATGAAATTAGATCATATTTGTCTTATAAAATCCTGCAATTTTGTCATTTTCCTCAGGGGTAAATGTAACGCCCGGCTCTTTTGTACTTTCCATTTATAGAAAGTTCTGTTCGTATTTCTATTTTTGGAAACCTTGTATTCTTGTAATCGTTTCCTTTCATTGTAATCATTATCAAACCGAGACTTGGATCATTAATGAAACTTGTATTTTGTTACATTATTGTTGTACGCACTCTAATTATGCTCGTATGTTCGATTAGTGAATCAGTTTGTGCTTGAACGTTATTCTTGGAAACTATGTGCTAAACTTGTAATTAAACTAAACTTATGCATTGAACGTGTTTTGAACGAGAACGATACTTGGTTATGACATTTATACGCCTAATTATACTTTGATTTTGATCGTCTTACTTGATTTCACCTTATACTATGCTTTTATATCAAAACAAGTCCCTAAACTCTCAAGTTAGCACCAAAAGGGATTAAATATAAACTTCAGGGGCCTAAGTGTAACAAAACGAAAGATCTGGAAACCATACCCCCCGCGTGACGCGAGGGGGCTTGGCGTCACGCGAGCCCCTTGTTTCGGCAGAATGTGTGTTTCTTCCAGCTTTGTGCACGAAATCCCATTAATCTAACCCACCCAATCACCTTTAATCCACCTCTAATCACCTCCAATCATCTTATAACTCCTCCATTATAAATACCCACCTTCTCCAACCCATTTGACACTTTCACAACTCCTAAATCTTCACTAAACTACTCTCTAATCAGCTGAGAATCTGAGTTTTGGACAGATTCGTGAAGACTTACAAAAGTGAGTGTAACTTGCTCATTTCTCAACCAAATCACTTGGTTCTTCTTCCTATTACTTTGTTATGTCCTTGGGTTTGAATCCTTGGTTTTTCCTTGGAAGAATCATGCTTGGATTTGCCCTAAAATGGACTAAAACTTTCTGTTTTGTTTATTATTATTCAACAACTTGTTATTTCTTATCCAACTTGTGTCTAACACATCTCACACCAATGTCCTAATGCTTACAACCTCTCCTATGGTTGGGTAAGCTTAAAAACATGGTTGAGACACTTAAAATCAGAGGATTAAACCTCATAAACTTGGTGTTTTGATTAGGGTTTTAACCCACAAGTCATGTCAAACTTAGACTTTGATACATGAGTGATTATGGAACAACATGGGTTGTCCAAACATACAATCCTCACATGATTTGATGATTTCTATTAGTTAGTTTATCTTACATACTCGTATAAACCTTAGTTCGTGACCCTCCTTGGTTGTCTTTACATCAAGAGAAGTGGTGAACTTCAAAGGGGTGCCTAAATGGAAGCTTAGACTTTCTACCCCATACATGACATCCTTGTAACTAAGAGGTGCCTAAATGGAGATTTAATCTTCTACCTCCTACTTGACATATTGGACCTAAATAATATGTAATATTTAGCCTAAGTATAAGCATATACTCATTCGAACCTTTGACGTTAAACTTGTGTTTACATGTTAAAGAAGTAGAATATCATCCAAGACCTAAACCTTAATATGATTCTAATGGGTTCACTACCCATGAAAAACATTAAATAACCATATTGGTTACCTAGTGTCATATGATGGTTATAAAGTCTAAAAGATGATTATTTTCACATACACATATACTTTCGTTATACTAAGTTATTTCCGTATTCTTAATCTTCCGTAAACGCCAAACTCACACACCTACGTTTCCTCGTGTAGAAGGACTAGGTGCTCCAAGCTAAATCATCCACCAAACTTACTCTCGGAACTTCCAAGTCAAGACTTGTAAACCGTGAGTATACTCGATCCCTTTTTCCCCTTTACACTTTGGGATGCAACATGTATACCTATTCAAAACAACTTTTATGCTTAAACAAAACATACTCTATCTATGAACGTGACATGAAATTATTGTGAATATTTGCTATGCTTGTATGCTCTATGAACGATTTAGAACGTTATATGCTCATTAACTTTGCTAGCCCACCTTAACAATTATAGCGCTATAGGATTAACGCCCCGCCCGCTATTCTATTGGGTATTGTTAAGTTAAACATTACCATCCCGCTGAACGATTGGGATTAGGCTATTTGTATGCGTTGTATTCATGGGTTTGATCATATTGTACGCCAAAAATTGCATTGCTAGTAAATTTATTCATTTAGTAACATGTTGGATATGAGTTTTATTCTATTATGCTATGTAGTCAAACTTGTATACTCGCCTTTGCTTTTGCATTGAACTTTATTTTAATACATGTTGCAGGTTAATTATTGAGATGATATGCAAGACGAAACAAGATTTAGGGTGGACTAGATACACACCTAGATTAATCTATCTTTTGTTTGTTATGTTATGCTATGAAACAATGTTGTTATTTCTTTTGAATCTTGTATGACAATTTAGTTTTGAAATGAAATTTGAATTTAATTAAATATTGTCACATAGTGTTATGACGTCTCTAGCAATCTATACACACTTCGTCTCATCCCGATGTTTCCGCCATCGGTTGGGGTGTGACAGTAAATCAGGTCATATTTGTCTTATAAAATATGGTATTTATTTATAAAAGAGAAATGATCCTTTTGCCCCCGCGGAAAATGATAAAATAGCAGGATTTTATAAGGCAAATATGACCTGATTTCATTTTTGGACCAAAATGGCAATAAAGCTGAAACCACAGGGACCCAGATGCAAAAAGTTTGAGTTTTGGTTTAAAGTGGCAAAAGTGACTAAACCACAGGGACCAAAATGGCAGTTTACTCTATTATCTATATCTATACTACCTTATTAAGCAAACTAGGTTTTCTACTGTTATGGTAATTTTATATTGTGTACACATTTTAAAGCAACATGTACAAGAGAGCTGAGCTATTTTAGAGGGGGTAACTTGCGCATTGTCCAAAAAATTAAGACACTTTAGGGCATTTTAGAGATTTCGCCACCTTTGCTCTATTCATACTTTATGACCTTTCATCTTTCTTCAATGTCTTCAATAGAAATAAATACAATCAATTCAAGAACAATGACATCTTTGGTGAAACCCTTTCAACTTTCTTCTAATTTAGTCCATTAAACCTACACTTAATGGTTCTAATTCCCTAACTACCCATGCTCCTTCATTCATCGCCCCATCAATGTAGAAATTAAATCCTTCATCAGTCATCACCGGGTTAATTGTTTCTTTTGAAATTGACAACCATTCATTTTCGTGTAATGAATGTGGTTTCATTTAGATTCAATGTAACAATCAAATCTAGAAATGCTTTTAATTTTCAATCATCCATATATATTGAATTAGGGTTCCATTAATATTAATCACATAGCAGAAGAGATCAATCAAGTAGCAGCCATGGTTCACGTCTCCTTCTACAGCAATTGTAATTTCATCTATCTCTCTCTCTCTCTCTCTCTCTCTCTCTCTCTCTCTTTGTATATTTGCATACTTTTTAGGCTTGTAGCTTTGTTTAGTCTGTTTGTGTAAGGTATTGCTCATGTTGAGTTCGAGATCTTTTCAAGTTATTCATGTCGAAACCTTTTTTAATTTACTTTGTTACGGTTATATTATGTTATTGATTGGCACCGGAAACCGAATTAGGAGTTTCAAGGCGTTAACAGCTGATTTGGGTTAATGTTTTGAAATGTAGACCATAATAGGCGTTTACCGTAACAAATAACCCACAAACGCCATACGCACACAACAAACCCCAATAACAATTATGAGACGACAAAACAAACAAACCCGCTGCAACGCGCGGGCATTCCCACTTGTTGATTCTTAAAAAAAAAGAACATATAGATATACTTTGAGCATCACATCCACAACTTTCATTGTATTCTACCGAAACGTAGTCGATCCGAACTAAATTTTATCTTCAACATATTTTATTACATATTACTATCGTCAAACAAATATTTAATGACAATGATATATCCTTTACAAGATGTGTCTGCTGAAAGGTATGGGGAAATAATTATAATATGATTCGTCACGTAGGAACATGAATGGAAGGCTACACCGCCCCTCTCAATGATTCATGGTGGTTGGCATGGACTGAACCACGATTACCACGGGCCACCTTTTTCCATTTTCCTAGATTTTGACAGTTTAAAAATAAATTAAAATAAAGGGGATAGTGGTTTGGGTCATGACAACATCCTTGGGGTAGAGATTTTGGATGATGAATTGATGGATTAGAGGTGGGCGACATACTGGTATGGCGCCTATATGGAGGGTCATGATAGTCATGACCATACCCTTTAGTCTAAAATGAAAAATCCCTCATAAACTGGCTTCACACAAACTGCGAGATGATAAGAATAGAAAATGGTTGATAACCTCACACCATCCTGAATTAATACCAAATACAAGTATACAACACAAACATTTTAAGTGATCGTTATTGTTGGGTTTGTGAAGGCTTAGACATCTTGGGCCCGGTTTCAGCCCATGTTAGGTTTCTTGGGGCCTAAGTTGAAAACCCTAATTTCTTTTCTATATAACCTAGTCAAGTAATTGCAATCTTTGATGCCATGAGCTTAATGAAATAACCTAGTTGCAACCCGTGGACAGTCCCCCACTGGGATCGAACCACGTAAAATTCTTGTGTCATGTTTTATTATTTTCTGCTTGCGTGATATTCGTTTGTACCTGTGCGTTGGTTTCTGTGTCGCTTGATACCTAACAAATGGTATCAGAGCCGAGGCTCGTTGAACACATGGTTTGTTGCACTGATAAACGATTTGCAAGGGGTTTATTTTTTTAGTCATGTCGTTGAAGTCGCGATTGGAATTGTCGTTGGATACACGATTAGAAAAAATGGATGGAATTTGTTATTGGAGTTCGTGCAAGAAAAAATAAACTAAGGGGGCGTTCGGTTCGTGGGACGATTTGGAATTGGAATTGGATTTGTATAGGAATTAGAATTTAAAGGAATTAGATTTGGAATTTAGACATTCCAATTGAAATTGAAAATTGTTGGAATTGGAATCTCAATTCCATTTTTGTTGTATTTGGTTGTCAAATGAATTGGAATCCATCACCCCGGCACCCACAACCACCAGTTCAGGTCGAAATGGTTCGGGTCGAAGCGGTTTGATTCGAAAAGGTACTGGTCGAAACGTTACGAGTTGAAACGGTACCGGTCGAAACGGTACGGGTCGAAACGGTTCGCGTCGAAACGGTACGGGTCGAAACGGTTCGGATCAAAACCAGTATGGGTTTAAACGGTACGGGTTGAAACAGTGCGGGTTGAAAAAGTCGAGGATTCCAATGAATTTACTTTAATTGCTTCACATGTAGGAAGGATTTTGAATTCCTTTAGTTAAAGGAATTTGAAGGAATCCATGCCTAATTCCAATTCCATTGTCAACAAAACACATGAACATTGGAATTGGGATTCCAATTCCATCAAATTCTGTGAACCAAACATCTTAAGAGATAAAATTCTAATTCTCTTAAATTCCATTGAATTCCTGCGAACCAAACACCCCCTAATGTCACATTCTTGGAATTGTTATTGTATATGCTTTTGGTGACATCAGAGTTTATTTAAGGTCACATTTTTTTGTTTTGTGATGCACGCCACATAAATATTAGAGACCTCATTATATTTTATATTTACTTATTTTATTATGTTTGCATTTTAGAATAGGTCTCCTGGTCATTTGTTATCTCCTATCTTTGAGGAGAATTCCCAGGTATTCTCATTATTTATCTCATGTACTGTGAACATTTTGAATGAAGGGAAATCATCATTAATTCTAAAATCCTTCATGGTTATCAGAGCCATAATCAAACCCTAGTTTTTTTTCTTTTCATTGCAAATCATGGCTGGAGACAACGCCAATCCCAGCGGCTCCCAAGTCCCTCCACCGGAGAAATCAACCCTACATTCGGCGTACACTGTCACCAATATCAACAACAAAATCAGGACCCTCGATGGTAAAAAGGTAACGTATTCGTCTTGGGTTAAGCTTTTTAATCTCCATGCTCGTACCTACAAGGTTTTACATCACATTGATGGTACCGATCCACCAGCAGAAACCGATCCATCATTTATTGCCTAGTCTGAAATAGACGCCCTCATCCTTCAATGGATCTACAGTACCTTGTCCGATGACCTGCTAGCTCGTGTATTCTCCACTGATCTCACGGCACGTGCTACTTGGCTTAAAATACAGGAGATATTCGTCAATAACAAACAGGCAAGAGCAGTCACCCTTGAAACCAAGTTCACCAACACCACACTAAACTCCTGTGCCTCATTCGATGAGTACTGTCAAACCTTGAAGGATCTTGCCGAACAATTACGTGACGTTGATCAGCCAGTCTCCAACAGTCGCCTTGTCATACAAATGGTACGTGGTCTCCCGATCGAGTATGACATTATTGCTGCAATCATTAATCAAAACAAACCATCTTGGGACGTCGCTCGAAGTATGATCGAGGACGAACAAAGCCGTGTCATGGCCAGAACCTCGTCAGCAAAAGATACAGTCCTCGTGCACTCTTTCAGCCAACCATCCTCCGATTCTACAGTCCTTGTGCACTTTTCCAGCCAACCATCCTCCGATTCTACTGTAACACCTCGAAAATTTTGTGTCCAATAATGTGTTAACACGTGTCATGAGTTTACACGTGGCATTAAATATTAAATAAAGGACTAAAGTTGACAAACCTTGAAAGTATGTAAATTCGAGGGTTATAAATGTCAACGAAGGGTAAATATACTGTGTAGTAACCCTAAATGATGCTCGTACCTTCAAACGAATAAATCATGGATCGTACGGAGTGAAACGCGGAAGAAAGTGAGGGATTACAAGCTGCAGGGGTTAATTGTGTCAACTTGTTTAATTGATACCTCTGAGTGACCCTTTGACGAACCCGAGGCTTTGTAACAGTAAAATACGCTCACTAGAATATACCATATAAATTTCGCGAAATTCCGTTTTAAAACGAGAAAGTTATGATCAAATTCGTATGAGAGGGGTTAAAAGCGTCAACAATAAAAGATAAGGCTTTTCGGATAGTAATTAAACTAACCGGGGACTTAACATTTGCGGGTAAAAGTCACAAGGCCCTTAACGATAAATAATCGAAGGCCAAATCGCAAAGTTACCCCTTCGAAACCGAAAGGTCAAGTTAATCATTACAAAAGATTTGAAAATCTTGAAATTCAAGCCTCAGGCGGCCCGCGAGCCACCTGTGGATACATTTCCTGACATGAAGATTCAGGCGGCCCGCGTGCATGTGGCCTGAATCTAATGCGGGCCGCGTACAAGTCCCAGATGCATAATTCTTGGACATACTTGCTGTTTGAAGTTGTGAACGATCATTTGAGCAATAAATGAAGCATGGGCGCCCTCTACATGACCCCTAGCACCCAGGGCCACCTGCTGAACATCCATGATCCCTTGTAGGTTGATGTGTAATGATCTTGAGTCCATTTTTCACTATAAAAGGACATACATTGTGCATAAGTGAAACACACCTCAAACCTGCATTCTAAACCATCTCTGGAGCTCTCAAGCACTCTTCTAACATTCTATGTGACAACTCGAATTTCCAAGATTCTATTTCGCATTTATCGCACGTTCTTGTATTATTTAGTTGATTGATTTCACAGTTAGTTGTTATGGAATTGTATATGTTTTGATACAATGAAGTGTGTTGTGTGATTTTGCATGGTTGTTTGTTAATTGTGATAGACTTGTCAAATATGTGAACTTGGTGGTGAAACTGTGAAATTGATTGAGATGGTGTACCTTTGTAAAATAGAATAATTGAGGGTGTGAAGAGTTATTAGTGAAAACTTAATTATACTTAACCCTAATCCCCTTTTCACTAATCATTCTCTCAAAATCAAAACACGTACTTGTAACTCTCTAATCCTCTAGTAAGCATCATCACCATCATCATTGGCACAAGATAATCATCACACTTGATTCCTCTTTCTCTAGAATCATTCAAGGTAATTGTGTAATCATTGTTAATTGATTGTTGATTGTATAGATTCTTGATTTTGTGTTTCATACAAACCCTAATTCTTATGTGATAGTTCTGAGCTTTGATTGATTCCTGTTTATCATGATTTATTATGTAATGATTATGGTTGTATGTTTATTCGACTGCCTAATGCCAATTCGCTTGATATGATGAACATGTAAATCGTTGAATTGATTCTGCTATGAATGTATGAGGTAGGGTTTGATCGTATGAACATCAGAACGTAACCGTTCTAATCTTATTGATTATGTGAAATGTTGGAATGCACGCATGATGGTTGTTTGAGTTTTATCATGATAGTCCGAGTTTCATAGGAAGCATTAAGTCCGAGCTTATATACATAGCACACCTGGTCCGAGTTTAAAAAGAAGTAAATGCCCGAGTTTTTGTGCTTGTGGATCATGTCCGACCTTTGCATGTTTAAGTAATGTCCGACCTCTTTGAGAAGTTGTATCCGAGTTTTTAAACAAGCAAGAGGTCTGAGTTTCATGTGTTGAATAGGTCCGAGTTTCTTACTTTGATGATGTCCGAGTTTAATTCATATGGCTGGACCGAGTTTAGTTATCAGGCATGGTCCGAGTTTAAGGCATTAGGGAGGTGGTCCGAGTTTGGCTTGCAACAAGGGGGATCCGAGCTTTAAACCCCACCCCTTGGTCCGACTTTTATGTGAAGCCTCCTGTCCGAGTTTGTTTAGGGACTTGTTTGGTCCGACTCTAATCATGTATATGTCCGAGTTTCCTTTAAAATGTTATATGTCCGAACTCATTGACTTGTTATTGCTCCGAACTGTTTACTTGTATGTATGGCCGTGACAGTGAGCAACCAAATTCATAATGTTATTGCCTGATGAGCTGTTATATTAAGGATTATGTTTATGATGTGATTTCATGTTTATATACAATCTGAGTTGAAGGTGATACGTAATCTAAGCTTCCTGTTAACACTAAGTCTAAACCCTGGAGGGTGAACATGCTGCCTGCTACCTGTTAATTGTTACTGCATGTTAAAACATTGCATGTCACTGAATAATACTGCTTAGTACTGTATGATATTATAACTACTACTGTGTGATATGATTCTGCAACTTACTGGTTGAGCATCAAGAACCTGTAAACCCTAATTGAATATCGACGCTCATCATGAATTCATGTGCAATATACCCTAGGTCGTGTGTATCGGACTTAGAGATTTATAAACCCTAGAAGCAATAACATACCGAGCAAACCAAGGTGAGTTCACACCCTTACTAAGGCATGGGATTCCCAAGGGCTTGGGAATGGGATTAAAGGAATGATATTGACTAGATTCGTGTACACACTGTTACTAGACTACCATACCACTGTCCTCGGTTGTGCAGGACACATACTTATGCTATTCACTGTCCTCGGTTGTGCAGGACACATACTTACAACCTACGTAGACTTATACTTACTACTATCCTCGGTTGTGAAGGATACCTATACTTATTACTATCCTCGGATGTGAAGGATACTTATACTTACTACTATCCTCGGTTGTGAAGGATACCTATACTTATTACTATCCTCGGATGTGAAGGATACTTATACTTACTACTATCCTCGGTTGTGAAGGATACTTATGGTTACGAGTAGTCTAGTGGTTATACAACATGGGAAGCCCCCACAAATAGAACGTACTAACGGCCCAGTAGAGCCACCTGTTACAAACGAACTTACTATTACGCATTTACTTTCTGTGAACTCGCTCAACTAGTTGTTGATCCTCTGTTACATGCCTTGCAGGTCGTTAGGTATATGGAGCTTGCACAGGGAGGAGCAGGTCGTTGTGGGCTTGGATCGTGATTATCCTGTTAAACACTTTTGATTATTTGATACTTATTTACGATGGGTTTATATTAATACGCTTCCGCTACACAATGATATTTTACTTATGTTTTGGAAACACCTTTCATATGGAATTGGTTTGGTTTATGTTGCAATCACTTTTACTTTATACAATGTCCTATATGATTGGTGGCTTGATCCTGGTCATGTCACGCTCCCAAGCGGTGGTACTCCGCGTGTGGATTTTGGGGGTGTGACAGATTGGTATCAGAGCCATTGGTTATAGAGAACTTGGTTTTAATATGGGAAAACGTTTTTATTAAAACCAGACTATAACCAGAACAGTGCTCTCAACGATCCACAACGACGCTTCGCTCCACGTGCAAGACTCGACATACTAGGTAATAAGGTTTATGTTTATTGCCTACATGCTAGAATTACATAGAACTTTGCTCGTGGTATGCTTAGATTACATTGCTCACTACTTGTTATTGCTTGAGAACACCTACGTGCTTACACTCTTCTGTCATCGCACTATTCGCGAACCTCTCTCACTCATGTTCTCCTTGATATCAAGATCATGAGTGGACACGTTAACCTAACTCAAGCCCAGTTGGCGGCTTCGATCACTGAACAAGTTACTGCAGCACTCGCAGCTGCCCTGGCAGGAGGTGTAACCTGCCATCACCACTTACTCTAGGATCTTTAGATTCTACTCTCGTAAACCAACACTCGCGCTCAAGTATGTTTACTCTTACGCACACGACAGGTCAACACGCTCAGCCACCTGTCTGCACATTCAAGAACTTCATGGACTGTCGACAAAGCACGTTCAGTGGCACGGAAGGAGCAGTGGGACTACTCCATTGGTTTGAGAAGCTCGAGTCAGTATTCGAAATGTGTGAATGCCCTGAGGCTTGCAGGGTGAAGCACGCCACTAGCACTCTCGAAGGAATAGCGCTAACTTGGTGAAACGCGCAAGTACAGATACCAGAGTTGGCAGCTGCTAACGCCACCCCCTGGAACGAATTCAAAGAACGCATTAAAAGGGAATATTGCACGCATGATGACATCCACAAGTTGGAAGTGGAGCTTTACCATTTGAAAATGACGGGGTCAGAAATTGAAGCTTATACGAAACAGTCGAACGAACTGGTCATCTTGTGTCCAACCATGGTGGACCCTCCAAGCAAGTGTATCGAACTGTACCTCAAGGGTCTAGCCTCAGAGATTCAGAGCCATGATACATCGGCTAACCTCGACAATATCCAAGACATTCAGCGTCTTGCTCATCGCCTCACGGATCAGGCAGTGGAACAGAACAGGCTGCCTAGTGGTATCAGCGCTATTACTATCGCTACCACTTCTGCTACCCCCGCTACTCCTAGTGACAACAAGCGGAAATGGAATGGGTATTCCAGCAAGGGTTCGGCTACCGTTCAGTCTCAAGCGCAGCAGCAGCGCAAGAATAGTGATCACCAGAGCACAGCAGAAGCTAAGGATTCAGGAGTCCACGGCCTGCAAATCGGAATCGCCAGCAGCAACAGCAAGCAGAAATCCTATGCAAAGAAAAGATTGTTCGCATTCCTCGTTCGGGTCAAGAACCTCTCGAAGTTCAAGGCGACAAGAGTGGTGCTATGGTTGGCATCACCTCTTTCTTGAAGGCTCAGAAATGTTTGCGGAAGGGCCACACCGCAATTTCGGCTCTCGATACTGACGCATCAGCGAAAGAAAAGAAGTTGGAAGATCATCCAGTTGTACGCGACTATCCTCAAGTGTTTCCTAAAGATTTACCTGGTCTACCGCCTCATCGTCAAGACGAATTTCAAATCGAGCTCGCTCCAGGAGCAGCACCCATAGCTCGAGCACCGTATCGCTTAGCTCCATCAGAATCGGAAGAACTATCGACGCAGCTACAAGAAATCTTGGATAAGGGATTTATCCGACCTATCTCTTCGCCTTGGGGAGCTACAAGAACTATTGGATACCAATTATCGGTGAAAAGAAGGATGGCACCTTCAGGATGTGAAATTGATTACCGTGAACTGAACAAGGTCAAAGTGAAGAACCGTTATCCTCTTCCT
This sequence comes from Helianthus annuus, assembly GCF_002127325.2. Classification (NCBI taxonomy): domain Eukaryota; kingdom Viridiplantae; phylum Streptophyta; class Magnoliopsida; order Asterales; family Asteraceae; genus Helianthus; species Helianthus annuus. The sequence continues at coordinate 181,138,889 of NC_035436.2, read as the reverse complement.
CGTATTGACGATTTATTCGACCAGTTGCAAGGGTCGAGCTACTACTCCAAGATTGATCTAAGGTCTGGTTATCATCAGCTGAGAGTCCGGGATGAGGACGTCTCCAAGACAGCATTCAGAACTCGCTACGGCCATTACGAGCTTCTAGTCATGCCTTTCGGGCTTATGAACGCGCCCGCAGTTTTCATGGATCTTATGAACAGGGTGTGCAAACCCTATCTTGACAAGTTCGTCATTGTCTTCATCGACGACATTCTGATCTACTCCAAGAGTCAGGAGGAACACGAGCAGCACTTACGTCTTATCTTGGAACTTCTTCGAAAGGAGCAACTGTACGCAAAGTTTTCAAAATGCGACTTCTGGCTTCGTGAAGTCCACTTCTTAGGCCATGTGGTGAACAAGGATGGGATTCATGTCGATCCATCCAAGGTAGATTCGATCAGGAACTGGCCTGCACCGCGTACACCAACAGAAATACGCCAATTCTTGGGTTTGGCGGGATACTACAGGCGGTTTATCAAAGACTTCTCCAAGATTGCGCAGCCGCTTACTATGCTGACACAGAAAGGTGTCGTTTACAGATGGGGTAATACGCAGGAAACTGCTTTTCAGTACCTGAAGGATAGACTATGCAGCGCACCTATCCTCTCACTGCCCGAGGGCACGGATGACTTTGTGGTTTATTGTGACGCATCGATACAGGGGCTTAGTTGCGTATTGATGCAACGGGATAAGGTTATTGCCTACGCTTCGCGGCAACTCAAGATTCATGAACGGAACTACACGACGCACGATTTAGAGCTGGGAGCTGTTGTTTTCGCACTTAAAGATTTGGCGACACTACCTGTACGGTACCAAGTGCACAATTTACACCGATCACAGGAGTCTCGAGCATATTCTTAAGCAAAAGGATTTGAACATGCGTCAACGGAGATGGATTGAACTTCTGAACGACTACGAATGCGCCATCAAGTATCATCCAGGCAAGGCCAATGTTGTGGCTGACGCCCTCAGTCGGAAAGAAACTCTACCTAAGCGCGTGCGAGCGCTACAGCTTACGATTCAGTCCAGTCTTCCTGCACAGATACGAGCTGCTCAGATAGAAGCATTGAAACCCGAAAACGTCAAGGCTGAAGCCTTACGTGGTTCAAGGCAGCGAATGGAACAAAAGGAAGACGGCGCCTACTATGTAACGGGGCGTATTTGGGTCCCACTTTATGGCAGTTTACGCGAACTTGTGATGGATGAAGCGCACAAGTCTCGCTACTCGGTACATCCAGGGTTGGATAAAATGTACCACGATATCAGAACAACGTATTGGTGGCCAAACATGAAAGCTCTTATCGCAACTTACGTCGGCAAGTGTTTGACTTGTGCGAGGGTTAAAGTCGAATATCAGAAACCATCAGGTCTACTTCAACAACCGGAGATACCACAATGGAAATGGGAGCAAATTTCCATGGATTTTGTTACTGGCCTACCTAGATCTTAGCGCGGGAATGACACTATTTGGGTGATCGTTGATCGACTCACAAAGTCTGCTCACTTCTTGGCTATCAAAGAAACGGATAAGTTTTCTACCTTAGCAGACATCTACTTGAAAGAAGTTGTTTCGAGGCACGGAGTGCCAACCTCTATCATTTCGGATCGGGATGCACGATTCACGTCAGAGCTATGGCAAGCGATGCACAAAGCGTTTGGCTCTCGTTTAGACATGAGCACAGCATATCATCCCCAGACGGATGGGCAGTCTGAGCGAACGATCCAGACTCTTGAAGACATGCTTCGGGCATGTGTTATTGATTTCGGCAACGGCTGGGAAAAACATCTCCCTTTGGTGGAGTTTTCGTATAATAACAGTTATCACACCAGCATACAAGCCGCTCCATTCGAGGCATTGTACGGACGTAAATGCCGGTCACCTCTCTGTTGGGCAGAGGTGGGGGGATAGTCAGATTACGGGTCCAGAGATTGTAGTGGACGCCACGGAAAAGATTGCACAGATACGACAACGCATGGCGGCAGCACGCGACCGTCAGAAAGCCTACGCGGACAAGCGTAGCAAGCCTTTGGAATTTCAGGTCGGGGACCGGGTTTTATTAAAAGTCTCACTGTAACAACCCGCACCTTCGTGCGTTGTTACCACTCGATACACTCGTTACGCCTAGCACCGGAGATTCGGATCATAATGTAACTATATCAATTATATCGCTAAATCGAAGTACAATCGAATAATTATGCATATTCTATCGCTATTACAAACTTATTTTGCATAACACTCACGATGATGTCGAATATGGGCCTAAACTACCCTTCTCGATGAGCGTGAGGTGTCAAAAATGTGAATAATCAACGCAAACGAGGGTTATCGGGTGAGTACTATGACTCTAACCGTCATGACGATGATGGCAATATGAGTAAGTGGTGCCCCGATAATCATTGTGGCACATCACATCGAAGAACGCACTCAAAGGCACGCGTAACTCGATCACCGCACTGAGAATTGGATACATAAATACGTATATACGGCCCTTTTGTGATTAATAATAATAAATAATTTAATAATTATATGAATATATGAAAATATGGCTCAAACCGTCGAAATCGCACCAAAAACGGGATCAAAAGACTTCCGAACGGATCAATTCGATCAGGCTAGTCCAATTGGTCAGACCGGCCCGATCAGATAGGCCAGTCCGATCGACTGGGCCAGCCGATCGACTGGGCCAGCCGATCGACTGGGCCAGCCGATCGACTGGGCCAGCCGATCGACTAGGCCAGCCGATCGACTGGGCCAGCCGATCGACTAGGCCAGCCGATCGACTGGGCCAGCCGATCGAACGGGCCAGCCGAACCAACTGCTGTTTTTCCTCCTTTTCTCCTTCCTTGCCTATAAATACCCCTCCATTTCCTCCCAAACACTTGTGTTGCTGCTCCTAACCGACCAAGACGTTCCAGCCCTCAAATCTCTCGATTTCTTCCGATTCTTGTAAGTTTTCAACCCGAATCTTGTACTTTCTTGATCCAAATGCAATTCTCCATCTTTCTATCTTTCAAAATCTGAATTCCAACCGTGAAATCAACGGATTTGGGCTGTTCTAAGGTGATGTCACCATAAAGTTCTTCAAAGGTGATGTCATCCCATGAAGAACAACTCAGATTCGGATGATTTACATACGATTTTTCATGAATCTCAACCAAATCAGTGTTTTCCTATCAAGATAGTCATGGATCTGAGATGTTCTGACTGATTTCATCACAAGTTTTTATGAACTTCAAGGTGTTGACCTCATATCATCAAGAACAACTTAGATCTAGGGCATTTCCTAAGTAAAATCAAGGTTTTTACATCAGATCTATACATAAAAATGGTAAAACCAGAACTTAGACCAATCTCCTACACATTTCTAGTGATAAAATGATCGATTTCGAGTTAAACACTGAAAAACCGACAAAAACGACCAGTTCCGACGAACGGGGTGATTCCCGGCCGATGGAACAGGTTGGAATTGACGGGATTTCAGTTGCTTAACACCTCATCGTAACGTCTCGACCCGAAACGCCGAAAAACGCTCGAAAAATCATCGAAAACAGCCGAACAGGATGGCCAATCGAACAGCTAGTCGATCGAACAGCTAAGTCGATCGAACAGCTAGTCGATCGAACAGCTAGTCGATCGAACAGCTGATCGATCGAACAGGCCCATTCGATCGAACAGGCCCATTCGATCGAACAGGCCCATTCGATCGAACAGGCCCATTCGATCGAACAGGCCCATTCGATCGAACAGGCCCAATCGATCGAACAGGCCCATTCGATCGAACAGGCCCAATCGATCGAACAGGCCCATTCGATCGAACAGGCCCATTCGATCGAACAGGCCCATTCGATCGAACAGGCCCAATCGATCGAACAGGCCCATTCGATCGAGTGGCCTGTTCGACTGGGCCAGCCCAATTTCAGCATTTCGTCCAATTTTAACCCAATTTCGCCCGATTTCGCGCAAATCGATGCCGTTTCACGCATAGTAATCTATCACTCACGTAAATTATCTGAAATCAGGATATTCTCCGGCACCGGTTCCGCAAACCTAACCGAAAACGCGCTGTGAGTATACTTGACCCCTTTTATCGAATTTTGGGTGTAACATACGTTCCATAAAAACCAAACTTATCAAACGAATGATTTAATTGGATTATTTTTCACTTGCGAATAACTGTTTGCATAGATATACGTGATGCTAGTACATGTATGCTAGGACTTATACTCGTGACGTCCCACCAAGACTAGTATAGTACTATTTCGCCCGACGGGGTCTAGTTATGCCATCAAGAGTCGAGCATCGAGGACTTAGCTGGTAGTATCAGTTTTGTGAGTATATATGTTGTGTATTACGTTTATGCATGTGGAAATTCGCAGCACTTTTAATCTATCACACTATCACATATCAAACCTGTATACTCGCCAATACTTTTGTATTGACAAAGTTTTAACGTATGTTGCAGGTTTAGCCGAAGTTTACATCAAAACAAGCTAGGAAGTCTAGGAACTCATCTAAAATCTAGGTTGTCGGATTTGAATTGTTCGAGAGGACAAGAAATCTGTGATAGCTTATGTGATTGTATTGTTTGTTAGTATGGGATGACAAATGTAATAAATATTATCGCAATATAGTTGTTATGGATTCTCTTGAGCAATCTGATTCGCCTAGTGCCGCGCCCCGATGATTCCGCCATCGGTTGGGGTGTGACAGATTGGTATCAGAGCCATAACTATAGGGAATTAGGCAAAGTTTGAGACTCGACCTAGTCCGGGTCGATGTCTTAGAAAAATTGACCTAGTCTATAGTCTAAGTACCTACAGGCCGACTCTTACGAACTCGTTAGGGTTTGTTTGGGCCAACTTGCTACTCTCGATCGAATTTGTTGAAAGTTACAACTATTGTGTGAACACCGCATACTACAGCTTCACACAAAGAGCCTTTCCTAAGGCTAAAAGGTTACTTAGCCTTTCCTAAGGCTGACACAATACACATGTCTTCAAAACTACTCGCATAACAAAACCGAGTGATCTAGTCGAGACCAGGTGTGAAAACCAATAACTCTCGATAGGATCACTCACTCAGCGTATTTTTCAAGCACGAGAACTCTTCGTTGAGCTAGGAGTGACATCCACATCTCGACAAAAGGTCTCCATTTCGAAATTCTGGTAGAACTCTCGGATTTATTCGATGAGCACAACCACAAATGGGAACGAAGTTGTTAAGCCAGGGGTGAAACCCATACCTTAACCAACTGTTCCACTCCATAAAATGGTTTACAAAAGCTCTCACCAAGGTCACGACCATAACAACGACTCAGGCTACGCGAAGACTAGAGAGACGAATGTTAGGAGCTGCATCCCAGTGGAAGCGTGAGTCCTCTAGGTCAACGCGTATGCCCGAACCTGTTGGGTATAGTTGGGTTACTTGGGTAGTCAACGCCTAAACACCCAAGGCATTCTATCTAAACTATTACGTATATGGTATCAATTACGCCTATGAGTTTTTAAATTTAAATTTAAGCTTTACGATTTACCGATTTCCTCGATTTATCGGATTTACGAACCTCGATTTACAAAGCGCACAACCTGCACAGCCATCGCAATCTAAAACAAAGACCGAATGATCGCAACAGAACAAACGCCTAAGTACTCGAATTCGCTCACGCCATTTCTCTTATCGCGTCCTCGCAAATTCTGAATCAATATCTATGTGTAACCTACAACTATATCTATATATGTATTAAATACAAAACGAACCAATTATGTGAGAGTTTAGGAACCTAGAATTTTCCTATGTGGCTCCTATGTGTTTAATTAAATTCTATACCAAGTTTTGATCGAATCAAATCGCATCAAAAGTTCAGAAATCATTATGATCGAATCTCATTCCAAATCCTTCTGTCTAGATGCCTTCCAACAACTCTATTTCGAGACGAAAGGCTAGGAGAAGAGCCAGACGACGCGCCGATAAGAGGATTGCCTCAATTGTGACCAAGGAAGTGGTCAAGCTCATTCCTCAAATTGTCGCGCAAGTGCACTCTCAAAGCCACTCTCGAGCCCCGGAAGACGTCAAGACGGAATCTGCATTCCTCTACAAACACTTCAAGGCCTGTGATCCAATGCCTTTCACGGGTGAAGGAGGTGTTTCTCAATTACTCCAGTGGTTCGATGCCATCGAGGTTACCTTTCGTCAGAGTAGGTGCCCCGAGGACTTTCAAACTACTTGCGCCACCGGGGTATTTCAATCGCGAGCACTCGACTGGTGGACCGCCGAACGCAACAAACGTGGTATCTCCACAGCTTACGCCCTCTCATGGGGTGAGCTGAAGGAACTCATGAAGGAAGAATATTGTCCCCCTCACGAAGCCCAGAAGCTAGAGAACGAATTTTGGGAACTCAAGCAACCCGAAGGTGACAATGCGAGCTATACCGCAAGGTTCAAACAGCTTAGCATAATCTGCCCAAGTCAAGTCGACACTCCGAAGAAAGCTATCGCGAAGTATATTCGTGGCTTACCAGAGTGTGTGGGTGATTTTGTCGAAGTTGCAAAACCTGCTACCATCGAAGAAGCCTACCATCTAGCCGCAGAGCTCAACAGCAAACGAGTCGTGGACGAATTCTTCTCCAAGAAGCCTGTCAAACGAGCTCATCAAGCAATCATCATCCACTCATCCGACGATTCCTCTGGAGAATCGGTCGATGGTTCATCTGACAGCTCCTCGGAGGATTCTTCTAAGAATTGCTCCGACGGTGCCTCCGCTAAATCGTCAGGCGAATCCGAAGACGACGCCGCATCAACTCAGGAAGCCCAACCGAGCCGCAAACGAAAGACCGTGAGCCCAGACTCTTCAACAACTGGACTGCCGCAACCCGAACCTCTCCGATCAGTCCCAGTTCAGTCACAACGTGCTTACAATGGATCTCATCCTCTGTGTTTCACATGCACGTATCATCACCCGCTAGAAGCAAAATGTCGCTATTGCGCAAATTGCAACTGGTATGGGCATTATACGTCGCAGTGCCGTACAAGACCGTGACCTGGAAGGAAGTCATCAGCAACCGCCGTCTCCGCAAGTATCCACAACAACGTTATTTTGATCCTAATGTTGTTGTAATAATCCGACTTAACGCTATCATTTCTGGAACTTATTTCATATATCATCGTGTGTGGATCCTATTTCTCTTACAAACGAGCACTATCTAAACGCTAGCACTATGTACTATATTATGTATTTTATCCCTATAACACTCTTAGAATGAGGTACGGTATCCGTGCAAGGGACAACTAATCACGGGTGCACACGGGATTACCTTGGTCAGTGCACGGAGATCGTAGTGAAGTTCTAATGGTGCCATAACGTTTAAAAGCACGGTCAGGGGTCTTGGTCGTGTCAAAAAAGTGTGACACCAAAGCACGGGGCATAAGTAGTAGGGGTGACGCGGGGGTACGCTTTACCATACTACCGAAACTTCGTGAAGAAAGTGCCATAACGTTTCAAAGCACGGTCAAGGGTCTTGGTCGTGTCAACAAAGTGTGACACCAAAGCACGGGGCATAAGTAGTAGGGGTGACGCGGGGGTACGCTTTACCATACTACCGAAACTTCGTGAAGAAAGTGCCATGTGGAGTTGGACGTTATTAGACCTATTGTACTATTATGGTTAATTTGACACTCTACTATCAATCACAAGGCGTAACAAAACTAAACCGCATCACTGCGAGGCTTTTTGTAAGTCCGCGTACACAAATTGCCACATCGATGAACTTAGGTAAGTTCACCCCGAAGAGCAATTGGAGCAACGCGAGACTGGTCGGAAAGTCTAGAACGCAACTTAATCGCAGTTTTGCCGGATCAATCTCGCAATCAAATCATTCGATAAGTGGCTCGAAATCGCAATCGCATCATGTGTTTGTCTAGAAATCTCTAACGCTAGTTGTTGTCAATTGTGTGAACTTCTATCAGCTGGTGTGGGTCGTCTATTGTGGATTCGCTAGACGAGTATCGAGAATCACTCGCCGCCTTCCACTATTAACGCGCCTCACACCTAATCCACCAACTCGATACTCTTATCATGGTTCGCTATTACTTGTCAATGCACGCATTCTACGTGTCATGTTAGCGCACAAGACCTCGCTTCACGAAACGAAACTAACAAGGTTGAAACATGGTGATGTTTTGACCATATTAGTCGACTTTGTGGAAAAAGGCCGTGTGGGCTAGCCTTAGTACTATTCGTGGTGTAATCAGTTCAATCAATCGTCTATCACTCGCAACGCAACAATCGTCGCTTATCAATCTGTTGAAAACTATTGTCTAGCGATGCTCGAATGATACTTGGAAGTCATCGCAGGTGGTGTAATGTTAGGGTGCATGACATTGCTTCACAAGATAAAACTAATATGGAAACATGGTGTTTGTCATATTAGCAAGTCTTGTGGAAACGTGCCATGCGAACTTCGTGTGGAATCAAATCGAAATCTCATTTACCCGAATCAAAATCGTGTCATTCGTTGCCCAGCCAAGCATACCATATCAGCGTTGTGCGACCAGACTACTCGCACCCGCTGCCTACGCTTGGTTTGCATCCAACTTATTTCTATTCAAAAAAAAAAAAAAAAAAAAAAACTCGGTTTAGCACCTCATCGCTAGGATCAAGGGAATCGAAATTCTATCTGTGTCTTATCGGCACGCATGACACTGCCTCATGAAACAGAGTTAATATGGGTAAAGCATGGTGGATACGCCGCTGGTACTTCCTATATATAAGTGATTTAACCATATTAACAAACTTTTGTGGGAAGGTGCCACGTGGGGCCCGATGTAAGTTATTTTTCCATAGTATTAAGGAAAACCTATTTTTATAAAATTTTTACTAAAACCGTTGGACAAATGAAATTCCTTACAACATGGAGAAAACATTGAATCAGTTTGGCTCCGTGCCCAATGAAAATTTCATAAGTCCAATTCTTTTCTTAAAAACCTTTGCAATGACCAACAGGAATCTTCCCGAGAACGAGGGTTCGGCAGTCGAGTTCCGCTCGAACCCACGATTGTAAGAAAGTTTTCTTAAAAAAAAAAAAAAAAAAAACTTACTTTGCCACCTGATTCTTTTAATGTAAAACTCAAAACCTGTTATCAAATAACAAAACCCTCCACATAGCGCTGGTGTGGACATCAAACGGTCGACACCGCGCCATGAGGAGATTTTCTTAATTAACTTCGGAAATTAATCGAGTATTGGTAAGTTTAAAACGCTATGGAATTGCTTTTTGTGTGTGTTATCACTTCTAAGTAGTCGAATCGTATGCTCTCTCTATTTTCACTCGCCAAATCGTAATCGATCGCTCGTTATCTAGACGCTATTAATCTCTACTCTCAATCGCCTCAACTCTTACGACCCTACTATTGGATTAATTTCGGGACGAAATTTCCTAAAGGAGGGGATACTGTAACAACCCGCACCTTCGTGCGTTGTTACCACTCGATACACTCGTTACGCCTAGCACCGGAGATTCGGATCATAATGTAACTATATCAATTATATCGCTAAATCGAAGTACAATCGAATAATTATGCATATTCTATCGCTATTACAAACTTATTTTGCATAACACTCACGATGATGTCGAATATGGGCCTAAACTACCCTTCTCGATGAGCGTGAGGTGTCAAAAATGTGAATAATCAACGCTAACGAGGGTTATCGGGTGAGTACTATGACTCTAACCGTCATGACGATGATGGCAATATGAGTAAGTGGTGCCCCGATAATCATTGTGGCACATCACATCGAAGAACGCACTCAAAGGCACGCGTAACTCGATCACCGCACTGAGAATTGGATACATAAATACGTATATACGGCCCTTTTGTGATTAATAATAATAAATAATTTAATAATTATATGAATATATGAAAATATGGCTCAAACCGTCGAAATCGCACCAAAAACGGGATCAAAAGACTTCCGAACGGATCAATTCGATCAGGCTAGTCCAATTGGTCAGACCGGCCCGATCAGATAGGCCAGTCCGATCGACTGGGCCAGCCGATCGACTGGGCCAGCCGATCGACTGGGCCAGCCGATCGACTGGGCCAGCCGATCGACTGGGCCAGCCGATCGACTAGGCCAGCCGATCGACTGGGCCAGCCGATCGACTAGGCCAGCCGATCGACTGGGCCAGCCGATCGAACGGGCCAGCCGAACCAACTGCTGTTTTTCCTCCTTTTCTCCTTCCTTGCCTATAAATACCCCTCCATTTCCTCCCAAACACTTGTGTTGCTGCTCCTAACCGACCAAGACGTTCCAGCCCTCAAATCTCTCGATTTCTTCCGATTCTTGTAAGTTTTCAACCCGAATCTTGTACTTTCTTGATCCAAATGCAATTCTCCATCTTTCTATCTTTCAAAATCTGAATTCCAACCGTGAAATCAACGGATTTGGGCTATTCTAAGGTGATGTCACCATAAAGTTCTTCAAAGGTGATGTCATCCCATGAAGAACAACTCAGATTCGGATGATTTACATACGATTTTTCATGAATCTCAACCAAATCAGTGTTTTCCTATCAAGATAGTCATGGATCTGAGATGTTCTGACTGATTTCATCACAAGTTTTTATGAACTTCAAGGTGTTGACCTCATATCATCAAGAACAACTTAGATCTAGGGCATTTCCTAAGTAAAATCAAGGTTTTTACATCAGATCTATACATAAAAATGGTAAAACCAGAACTTAGACCAATCTCCTACACATTTCTAGTGATAAAATGATCGATTTCGAGTTAAACACTGAAAAACCGACAAAAACGACCAGTTCCGACGAACGGGGTGATTCCCGGCCGATGGAACAGGTTGGAATTGACGGGATTTCAGTTGCTTAACACCTCATCGTAACGTCTCGACCCGAAACGCCGAAAAACGCTCGAAAAATCATCGAAAACAGCCGAACAGGATGGCCAATCGAACAGCTAGTCGATCGAACAGCTAAGTCGATCGAACAGCTAGTCGATCGAACAGCTAGTCGATCGAACAGCTGATCGATCGAACAGGCCCATTCGATCGAACAGGCCCATTCGATCGAACAGGCCCATTCGATCGAACAGGCCCATTCGATCGAACAGGCCCAATCGATCGAACAGGCCCATTCGATCGAACAGGCCCAATCGATCGAACAGGCCCATTCGATCGAACAGGCCCATTCGATCGAACAGGCCCATTCGATCGAACAGGCCCAATCGATCGAACAGGCCCATTCGATCGAGTGGCCTGTTCGACTGGGCCAGCCCAATTTCAGCATTTCGTCCAATTTTAACCCAATTTCGCCCGATTTCGCGCAAATCGATGCCGTTTCACGCATAGTAATCTATCACTCACGTAAATTATCTGAAATCAGGATATTCTCCGGCACCGGTTCCGCAAACCTAACCGAAAACGCGCTGTGAGTATACTTGACCCCTTTTATCGAATTTTGGGTGTAACATACGTTCCATAAAAACCAAACTTATCAAACGAATGATTTAATTGGATTATTTTTCACTTGCGAATAACTGTTTGCATAGATATACGTGATGCTAGTACATGTATGCTAGGACTTATACTCGTGACGTCCCACCAAGACTAGTATAGTACTATTTCGCCCGACGGGGTCTAGTTATGCCATCAAGAGTCGAGCATCGAGGACTTAGCTGGTAGTATCAGTTTTGTGAGTATATATGTTGTGTATTACGTTTATGCATGTGGAAATTCGCAGCACTTTTAATCTATCACACTATCACATATCAAACCTGTATACTCGCCAATACTTTTGTATTGACAAAGTTTTAACGTATGTTGCAGGTTTAGCCGAAGTTTACATCAAAACAAGCTAGGAAGTCTAGGAACTCATCTAAAATCTAGGTTGTCGGATTTGAATTGTTCGAGAGGACAAGAAATCTGTGATAGCTTATGTGATTGTATTGTTTGTTAGTATGGGATGACAAATGTAATAAATATTATCGCAATATAGTTGTTATGGATTCTCTTGAGCAATCTGATTCGCCTAGTGCCGCGCCCCGATGATTCCGCCATCGGTTGGGGTGTGACACTCACCCTGGAAGGGTGTGGTTCGTTTTGGTAAACGAGGCAAACTCAACCCACGGTATGTTGGACCGTTCGAAATCACTGAAAGAATAGGCCCAGTAGCCTACAGACTGAATCTACCAGCTGAACTCGGTGCAGTTCACAATGTATTTCACGTGTCGAATCTGAAGAAGTGCCTGTCAGATGAGACCCTCATAGTTCCTTTTAAGGAACTCACTATCGACGAGCGGTTGCAGTTCGTCGAGGAGCCAGTTGAAATCACGGACCGGGATGTGAAGGTCCTCAAACACAAGAGAATCCCTCTTGTCCGAGTTCGTTGGAACTCCCGACGTGGCCCGGAGTACACCTGGGAACGCGAAGACCAAATGAAAGAAAAGTACCCCCAGTTATTCGAAACCAATGCAACCACTACTGAGGCTGAAGCTACTACTACTGAATTTCGGGACGAAATTCCAAATCAACGGGGGGATGATGTGACACCCCAGGAAAACCAGTGAACAATACAGCTTACCTAGCTTCCTCAGTGAGTGCGTACCAAATTTCGGGACGAAATTTCTTTTAAGTTGGGGATAATGTGACAACTCGAATTTCCAAGATTCTATTTCGCATTTATTGCACGTTCTTGTATTATTTAGTTGATTGATTTCACAGTTAGTTGTTATGGAATTGTATATGTTTTGATACAATGAAGTGTGTTGTGTGATTTTGCATGGTTGTTTGTTAATTGTGATAGACTTGTCAAATATGTGAACTTGGTGGTGAAACTGTGAAATTGATTGAGATGGTGTACCTTTGTAAAATAGAATAATTGAGGGTGTGAAGAGTTATTAGTGAAAACTTAATTATACTTAACCCTAATCCCCTTTTCACTAATCATTCTCTCAAAATCAAAACACGTACTTGTAACTCTCTAATCCTCTAGTAAGCATCATCACCATCATCATTGGCACAAGATAATCATCACACTTGATTCCTCTTTCTCTAGAATCATTCAAGGTAATTGTGTAATCATTGTTAATTGATTGTTGATTGTATAGATTCTTGATTTTGTGTTTCATACAAACCCTAATTCTTATGTGATAGTTCTGAGCTTTGATTGATTCCTGTTTATCATGATTTATTATGTAATGATTATGGTTGTATGTTTATTCGACTGCCTAATGCCAATCCGCTTGATATGATGAACATGTAAATCGTTGAATTGATTCTGCTATGAATGTATGAGGTAGGGTTTGATCGTATGAACATCAGAACGTAACCGTTCTAATCTTATTGATTATGTGAAATGTTGGAATGCACGCATGATGGTTGTCTGAGTTTTATCATGATAGTCCGAGTTTCATAGGAAGCATTAAGTCCGAGCTTATATACATAGCACACCTGGTCCGAGTTTAAAAAGAAGTAAATGCCCGAGTTTTTGTGCTTGTGGATCATGTCCGACCTTTGCATGTTTAAGTAATGTCCGACCTCTTTGAGAAGTTGTATCCGAGTTTTTAAACAAGCAAGAGGTCCGAGTTTCATGTGTTGAATAGGTCCGAGTTTCTTACTTTGATGATGTCCGAGTTTAATTCATATGGCTGGACCGAGTTTAGTTATCATGCATGGTCCGAGTTTAAGGCATTAGGGAGGTGGTCCGAGTTTGGCTTGCAACAAGGGGGATCCGAGCTTTAAACCCCACCCCTTGGTCCGACTTTTATGTGAAGCCTCATGTCCGAGTTTGTTTAGGGACTTGTTTGGTCCGACTCTAATCATGTATATGTCCGAGTTTCCTTTAAAATGTTATATGTCCGAACTCATTGACTTGTTATTGCTCCGAACTGTTTACTTGTATGTATGGCCGTGACAGTGAGCAACCAAATTCATAATGTTATTGCCTGATGAGCTGTTATATTAAGGATTATGTTTATGATGTGATTTCATGTTTATATACAATCTGAGTTGAAGGTGATACGTAATCTAAGCTTCCTGTTAACACTAAGTCTAAACCCTGGAGGGTGAACATGCTGCCTGCTACCTGTTAATTGTTACTGCATGTTAAAACATTGCATGTCACTGAATAATACTGCTTAGTATTGTATGATATTATAACTACTACTGTGTGATATGATTCTGCAACTTACTGGTTGAGCATCAAGAACCTGTAAACCCTAATTGAATATCGACGCTCATCATGAATTCATGTGCAATATACCCTAGGTCGTGTGTATCGGACTTAGAGATTTATAAACCCTAGAAGCAATAACATACCGAGCAAACCAATGTGAGTTCACACCCTTACTAAGGCATGGTATTCCCAAGGGCTTGGGAATGGGATTAAAGGAATGATATTGACTAGATTCGTGTACACACTGTTACTAGACTACCATACCACTGTCCTCGGTTGTGCAGGACACATACTTATGCTATTCACTGTCCTCGGTTGTGCAGGACACATACTTACAACCTACGTAGACTTATACTTACTACTATCCTCGGTTGTGAAGGATACCTATACTTATTACTATCCTCGGATGTGAAGGATACTTATACTTACTACTATCCTCGGTTGTGAAGGATACCTATACTTATTACTATCCTCGGATGTGAAGGATACTTATACTTACTACTATCCTCGGTTGTGAAGGATACTTATGGTTACGAGTAGTCTAGTGGTTATACAACATGGGTAGCCCCCACAAATAGAACGTACTAACGGCCCAGTAGAGCCACCTGTTACAAACGAACTTACTATTACGCATTTACTTTCTGTGAACTCGCTCAACTAGTTGTTGATCCTCTGTTACATGCCTTGCAGGTCGTTAGGTATATGGAGCTTGCACAGGGAGGAGCAGGTCGTTGTGGGCTTGGATCGTGATTATCCTGTTAAACACTTTTGATTATTTGATACTTATTTACGATGGGTTTATATTAATACGCTTCCGCTACACAATGATATTTTACTTATGTTTTGGAAACACCTTTCATATGGAATTGGTTCGGTTTATGTTGCAATCACTTTTACTTTATACAATGTCCTATATGATTGGTGGCTTGATCCTGGTCATGTCACGCTCCCAAGCGGTGGTACTCCGCGTGTGGATTTTGGGGGTGTGACATTCTAAGTCGTGCACCAAGCTTCTGTAAGTGTGTCTACCCTTTTGTGGCTTAGTTATTGCTTAGTTTAGCTTAAAAGTCAATCCGTCGTAATTAACGATTGACTTTGCGATAAATCACAAATGGTCCAGTGGTTTGTCGAATCAAAGATAGTTATATGATGGTAATCATGTGGGCATTAAACCCCTAAAAGGGCACCCTCTGATTCCCACTCTAACTAGTTCAAATATCGAGTCAAACATGCTTAGAAAAAGTCAACAGAAATGTTATTTTGCGATTTCTTGCATAATCTGTAATGTAGATGATATGTAACCTGTTTGAACACTCATAAAACATGATAATAAGTATATAAACTAGTCTAAGCTTGTTTGATCTGACTATCTTCTGTTTTGACCCGGTTCGGAGCCGAAAGTCGCAAAAGATTGACTTATGCATTGACTTCAGTTCTGACCCGTTAAAGTTTGTTTTAGATATGCCTTACGACTCTCTTAGGACCAGGTTACATGTTGGTATAACCCTCTGTGGCCGGTTCGTTGTTTGTCCGAGTCTTTTACACATTTCCGTTAAATGCTTAAAAGTTGACCGTAACGCCCTTTTTAATTTAAAACGAGAGTTTCGGACATGTGAAAGAATTATTACCTTAGTTACTGATTTCTAAGCATGTCCTTAAAATTTCATGTCAATCCGAGGTCCAGAATAGGAGTTATGCTAAATAGCGCAAACTGCGAAACTTTAGTAATTTAATAGCGCAATTAGCATAACGCCTACCTAAACCCGGATTTCGACACCAAACCTTTTACACACTGATGTAAAATAATATTTTGGGATTTTTAAAGATTTTTTATTATTTTTAACCTACTCATAACCTGCGGTTATGGCAACGGTTCGGTAAATACCGAATATACCCTTTTCGGCCATAACTTGAGTTCTACAAGGTCTTTTGACCCGATTCCAGTTGCTACTGATTTTAAATAATAAATAAAGTATTTTAGACTTTATAAACTGTTCGGGAAACTCAGATTTCCTGTAGAACTCGGAAACCTCTTTTATAATCATTAAAAAGACCGAAATACCCCTACAGGGCATAATATTAACTTAAACTCGTTACGGGCATTATGGAAGGTATCCTACTGATACCACAACCTCTTTAAAGCATATTGACTTAGGAAAACAGTGTAGGACTCTTACGGTTACCCGTTGCGCTTTTGCGCGCACGGTTCGGCTTATGTAACCATTTTACATAAAATAGCCGAAACGGGTCAAACCATATTGTTTTGACCCCAAAATCCAGAGTATGATTATTATACCCATATAAAACAAGTCTTCAAACTTTTTGGGTCAAAAATCACACTCCATTCACGGTTTTCGCCTTTCACGTGATTAAACCGTAACTATCTTTTGAAACTGACCGGTCTAAGCTACGGCTAAATTAAAGACCCGTTAGGATTCTAATAGGTTAATTTAAACCTTCGTTCCAGAATAGGGGACCAGTAAAAGCTATCTACAATTTATTTCAATTAAGGAATTATACTTGCAAAGGTAAATACTCTTAACTTATTTTCCGTTATACGGGCTTGGGTTACGGTATTTAAAATACCGCTTGGTCGGGCAATTGACCCCAACTCATTAGTAGTTAGGTATTATCAATGTGACCCGTTTAAAAACTTGTTTTGTTGGCTTTACGCCTTTGGGGGCTTAATGACCATGTCCCGGATATCCTTGGCAGCATTTACGAATGGCCACGACCTCGACATCCGGGTGTAGGCGTACACCCGGTATTATGTCCGTGACTATAAAAGTGTAGCCGTTGGTTTACCCACCACGGTTTTATGCTATGTGGTGTGTCTATTAAACTTTAACCCGACACGACCCAGGCGACCGAACGCATAGTAAACATGTAATTCTTTACAAGATTTAATTATAAATTATCCCAAGTTATAAAGAGTTTGTGCCTTGAGCATTTAAACCAATTTTATTAAACATTTTACAAAAGTGTCAGTTGAATGTATTTACCAGTGTAAACTGACGTATTTTTCCCAAAAAGACTAAATGCAGGTACTACACGTAATTGGCTGGGATTTCTCCTTAGCATCATTAGAAGTCTCGTAAGCTTAAGATGCCTAAAGTCTGTTGAACAATACCTTGTTATTATTATTATTGATCCCCTGTGGATTTTTATTTCAACAATGGTGATACTTTGATATTACACTTAACGTTGAAATACATTTATCTTTATGCTTCCGCTGTGCATTCATATATATTGTGTGGTTTGACTATAATGTTGCCAACTACGTCACGGTAATCCCCCACCGGGCCCACCGGTGAGACACGTGGAAATCGGGGTGTGACATCTACAGCCCTCGTGCACTCTTCCAGCCAACCATCCTCCGATTCGCCCCGGTCACCCTATCCAAACGGGTACCGGGGTCGTAATTATGACCCGACGAAAGCGGCTCTTGGACGGGGTGCTAAGTCTCGCGGTGGCCGACAAGGGAGATCTAATCGGAACTATTCGTCTTCACCTGGTCGTGGCTCAGGTTCGTGGGGTACCTCCTACCAACCCTCCTCTAACCAACAAACCTCTCAATTTACTCACCCATCCCAATTTATGGCACACTCTAATCCGGCCAAACTCAACCTTGGGCCCCTCCACCTTAACACTACCCTCAAGTCCATTGGACGCCACCCCCAACCCCGTACCGATCTCAACCTTCTCATTTTACAACACAGAACCATCCTCCGTATCCCCATCAGGCCCATCAGATACCTCTTGGCTTCTCCTCCCAGCCCAACAATGCATTATGTCTCACGGATATCGGTATGGCACTTTCCCACTTGACAGTCAACTCTCAAGATTCTCAGTGGCACATGGACACCGGGCGTCATCTCACATAACTGCGGATTCAGGTACAATCTTAACTCCCTCGTTATTACCTCAAAGTCCTATATTAGTTGGTAATGTTCAACGTTTACCCGTTACGGGTTCCGGTAATGGCTTATGCACCCTACCAAACAAAACCTACAAACGTAACAACAATGTCCATTCACCCAACGTAATCAAAAACCTATTATCTATTCGAAAATTTACTATTGATAACCAAGTTTCCATTGAGTTTGATCCTTTTGGTTTTTCTTTGAAGGACCTCAAGGATGGACGCCTCCTTTCCCGCCACAATAGTCGTGGAGACCTCTACCTACTCACCAAGCTAGAGTTTGCTTTATTGTTATCCACAGCACCTCAACCATGGCATGCTCGTCTCGGACATCCCGGAACGAATGTGCTTCAACACCTTCAACGGACGTCTAGTATTTCATGCAATAAAACTGTTGATTTTTCTGTTTGTTCTTCGTGTCAGTTGTCAAACAGTAAACGTTTACCTTTTGTTGATTCAGTTTCTCATACGTTTAAACCTTTTGACATTATTCATTGTGATTTGTGGACATCTCCTATTGTGAGCAACTCAGGTTACAAATATTACATGGTTTATTTGACAACTTCACCAATTACGTGTGGGTATATCCTCTAAAGTACAAATCCGACACGTTTACCACTTTCACCAAATTTCACAAATTAATTCTCACCCAATTTAATCTACCCATTAAAACCTTTCAATGTGATTTAGGTGGTGAATTTGATAATAACAGTTTCAAAACCTTTGCTGATCAAAACGGCCTTATTTTCTGTTTTTAGTGCCCTCAAACATACCAACAAAACGGTCACTCCGGACGAATGCTTCGTGGACTCAATGATGTCATTCGTGCCCTTTAATTCATGCCCACCTTCCACCACAGTTTTGGGCTGAGGCTCTCCACACGGCTGCCTATTTACACAACATTTTACCCACCACTCGTCTTCAATTCAACACACTCGCTTCCGCACTTTATTTCCGACATCCCACCTATGACCACATCCGTACTTTCGGTTGTGCATGCTACCCAAACATGCCCGCAACCCAAGCACACAAACTTTCACCAAGATCATTGTGTTTTCCTCGGATATCCATCAGACTTCCAGGGTTACCGTTGCTATGATCCAATAACCGGTCGAGTACACCTATCTTGTCACGTTATTTTTTATGAGAACTCTTATCCTTTTGCTGACCTATCCTCCACCCACTCCTACAAATTCCTTGAGGACCCCACTGACATTCCAACGCAATTTTTTAACTCCTCTTTTCCTACTACTCATACCATAAATTCCAACCCTACTCCTACCTATGATCCTACTGTATCTACCCCTACCAACCAACCTAACCTATCACATTCCCCTTTGCCAAATACCACTACTCAATCCCAAACCCCAACTGTACACACTCCTGCCGACCCCACCCATACAACTACCGATAACAGTAACCCCACCACTCCTCCTCAACAGACCAACCACACCGGTCATCCCAACCAAAACGATCATCCCATGCAAACTAGATCCAAAACAGGCATCTCTAAACCTAATCCTCGATACAACCTAGCTGCAACCTCTGACATCTCTCCCATACCTAACTCACCCACAAAAGCCTTATCGGACCCTAACTGGCTATGTGCCATGAACGATGAGTTTAGTGCTTTGCAGAAAAATAACACTTGGGAGTTGGTGCCGAAACCGTTGGACAGTCCGGTTATTCTCTCGATGTGGTTATTTTGACACAAATTCAATTCCAACGGTTCTTTGAAACGCTATAAGGCAAGACTCGTGTGCAATGGTAAATCCCAAACTGTTGGAATCGACTGCATGGAGACATTCAGCCCTGTTGTCAAACCCGCAACCATCAGGACGGTTCTTTCTTTGGTGGTATCTCGCTCGTGGCCTATCCACCAGTTGGACGTTAAAAATGCTTTTCTCAACGGTAAACTTCAGGAAACCATCTATATGTATCAACCGGCTGGTTTTGTTAACCCAAACCTTCCAAACCACGTTTATCGCCTCAACAAATCTTTGTACGGGTTGAAACAAGCTCCACGAACGTGGTATACTCGATTTTCTACATTTATTTCTACACTGGGGTTTCGGCACAGCCTGTGCGACACATCATTATTCATATACCGGCATGGTCAGCAACTGGCTTACCTTCTATTATACGTGGACGACATTGTCATCACCGCCAACTCTACCTCTCTTCTCAACCGGGTTATCTCACAACTCTTAGCTGAGTTCGCAATGACGGATCTCGGGTCACTTCATCATTTCCTTGGCATTACAGTTACCCGTGACCATAACTCCTTATTTTTGCACAAACTCAATATGGTAAAGACGTTTTACATCGTGCCAACATGATTGCATGTAAACCGTGTCACACGCCAGTCGACACCTCAAACAAACTGAGTGCTTCGGATGGCACACCGTTACCAGATGCTCCTTATACAAAAGTTTAGTCGGCGCTCTACAGTACCTCACGATTACTCGTCCGGATTTATCATACGCTGTGCAACAAATATGTCTCTTCATGCATGCTCCTCGCGACACACATTTCGCCTTCATGAAATTTGTCTTACGTTACATACACGGGACCATTGACCTTGGCTTACGGTTTACCGCCTCCTCATCGCACTCTTTGGTCACCTATTCTGACGCCGACTGCGGAGGGTGCCCGGACACTCGCTGTTCAACCTCGGGCTACTGTATATTTCTCGGTGACAATTTAATCTCATGGTCATCTAAACGTCAACAAACATATCCCGATCTAGTGCCGAGGCCGAATACAGGGCCGTCGCAAATGCTGTCGCTGAAGCCTCATGGGTTCGAAATCTTCTTTTGGAATTGCAATCGGCACCAACCAAAGCTACTGTTGTGTTTTGTGATAACATTTCAGCTGTGTACCTATCCGGTAACCCAGTCCAACATCAACGTACAAAGCACGTGGAAATCGACATTCATTTTGTTCGGGAGAAGGTCACCCTTGGCCATATTCGTGTCCTTCATGTCCCTGCACCCAAGCAGTATGTAGGCATCTTCACCAAAGGGTTACCGAGATACCTTTTTGAAACCTTCTGATCCAGCTTGAACGTTAGTACATACCCACGCTCAAGCTGAGGGGGAATATTAGAGACCTCATTATACTTTATATTTACTTATTTTATTATGTTTGCATTTTAGAATAGGTCTCCTGGTCATTTGTTATCTCCTATCTTTGAGGAGAATTCCCAGGTATTCTCATTATTTATCTCATGTACTATGAACATTTTGAATGAAGGGAAATCATCGTTAATTCCAAAATCCTTCAATAAGAAGTTCTAG
The DNA here is from genome assembly GCF_002127325.2 of Helianthus annuus. Classification (NCBI taxonomy): domain Eukaryota; kingdom Viridiplantae; phylum Streptophyta; class Magnoliopsida; order Asterales; family Asteraceae; genus Helianthus; species Helianthus annuus. Next base: position 181,117,439 of record NC_035436.2, on the reverse strand, counting down.
TCGCCATTAATTCTTATGGTAAATGTATCCAGTTTTTTATTTTGGTGACATCAGATAGTGTTTGTTTGGTGACAATAAGAAAAACATTATCTTTTGTGTGATTTGTGGGACGAGCTGATGTAACACCCCGAAAACAGGTTTGGTAATCAAACTCCGCTAATACTAAAGGACGGGTAAAGTACCGTTAGTAGTATAAATAACCCGGTAAATATTTGGATTTAAATAAGAAATCCTAATATTAAATACAAACGAAACAAAGTTTTAAGGAAATTGAGTCTATAAGAGCCCGAGTTAACGGGACTTAAAATAAAAACGGGTTATAACTCCCGGGACCCACCAAGTAACTAGGAATATTAACCTAGTTAGTTGGTGTCTTGACATAATAGAACAAATATGATTAAAATAACCAAACTATATGATTAACAAAAGTGGACGGGCCTATGTTGTTAAAATTGAAACTTATATTATTAGTTTTAATTAAAAACAAAACCAAACACCCCCATTTGGATGTCTGGTCGATCAAGAACAGGAGAGGGCGACCTCCCTCATCCTCAAAACCCTAAAATTCACTAAACCCACAAATTGAAGGCTCAATCCAAGTTGAAATCAAAATCTGAACATGGAATCGTGATCACCCCGTCAAGATGATCATAAGGTATGTCGAATTAGGGTATTTCGATTCAACCTAAGTTCTTGCATGTGATTGAAATCGAGTGTTGAGCTTAATTATGTGTAGCAAACATGAAATTGGTAGTGATATAAGGTTTAGGGGCAAACCCTAGATGATTTCTTGTCAAGTTCTTGCATGATGATGGTATGGATCAAAATCACCATAGTGGGTGATTAATATGTTAGTAGAACTTGATAAACACTAGGGTTAAAATTTTTGTTCTAGTGTAAACTGAAATTATGAGATAATCCTTAAATTCTTGATGTTAAAAATATGTGTATATTGTCTAATTGAAGTTAATTAGAGTGATAAACTCAAGTCATAAACTTGGTTTAGATCATGTGGAAATCTGACCCGCTAGGTGTTCGATAAAACGCCTAAATGAGGGTTAAAATGTTGAAAGTTGGGTAAAACGCAGATTTGAATATGTTAAGAAATAATGCGTTAAAGCTTATGAAAGAGTTCTAAACTTATTATGAATTGAACTCTTTAGGCAAGGAATCCGGAACGTCAAGCGGACACCCGGAGGAGATACACGTGGAAAAGGTGTGCTTTAAAGGTACGTAGCTACGGTTTCGTTACGTTATGCTTGATTACGTATTTTCGCTAGTAGACTTTAAATTAGCATTATAGATGAAATTGGTATTTAGTTGAAGTGACGAAGATCACTAAATAGATAAATGGGTCAAAAGGTGAAATTATCACCCTTTGACAATATCGACTAATGGTTTGTTGAGTTATATGATTATAGGAATGAATATCAAATGGATGTATACCTCGCTATTTCTTAGCGGCTATTAAGGCAAGGTATCGAAACGGGTCAAAATATTGATCCGAGTCAGGTATGTAAAATGGTTTAACTCATCACTTAGAACTTGAGGCTCTCTAAGAGTTAAACAAAGTCAAAATTGGATATTCGGTTATCTTAAAGGCAAACCGAATGATTTAAGTTATAATTGTGCTATTTTAGAAAAATAATGGTTTCTAATCAGAATTATAGTCAAAAGATCGGATTTTGGGTCAAACAAGCATCTAAGAGTCATTCGTCGTAAAAGAGGGACTAAAATTGACAAAAATGCCCTTTTAGGCTAAATTGAACAAACAACCCTTAAAGGTTGTTTGGAAACGAGTCTTTATGATTTAATAAGTACTTAGGACGAGTATAGAAGTTGAAAGATGTAATACATTAGTTAAATGGCTCTATTTAAGTCTTTGCCGTAGAACGATGAGTTGAGAGGTAAACTTGGTTTATATAAATTACCATAGTAAACCCCCATTGGTGGAAAATTATATGATAAGAAATGTGGTAAAGTAAGGTTAGGAACAATCGAAAGCGACTTTTAGCTAGAAGGTGCTTAAATACCCTTAACGGGTCAAAATAAGAATTTGAGCGTAAACGGGTTTCTATTAAGTAAGAAACCCGTGATTTGTCATTAATATGGTAGGAGATGTGGAATCTAGGAATTTCATTAGTTTAAAGAGCAAATAAACATGTTTGTTTGATAAAAGTTGAATGGGTCAAAACTTGGTAAAAAGGGCAATAAGCCAAAGACTTAAAAGTCTGAAATTTTGTTAAACCGGATGTTGGATTTTAACTTCATAAGGTGGGAAATCAAATTACAATCACGTAGGAAGAAACGGTAGGTCAAACGGACAAGTGGATTGGAAGATACGAAAGTTTTCGTGTCAAAAATGGCAAAGTGAAAACTGGGCTGTTACAGGGGCCACCGTAACTTACGGTGTCCACCGTAAGTTACGGTGGAGCTGAAAGTGTTACGGTATTTACCCCCTGAGTTACGGTGGGGGGATTTAATATTCAGGGGCCACCGTAACTTACAGTGACCACCGTAAGTTACGGTGGAGGCCAAATTTAAGTGATTGTTTTTGGATCAAGATTTCAATGTTGGATTTTCCTAATTTCCTTGTTGTATCGGTTATTTAATTATCAAAACTGACCTTTAAGTTGGTTTTGATCACAGGTGAATGTCGAGAGTCCCGGATGAAGATCAAGCATCGAGCAAGAACCGAACACACGTTAAACAAAGCTTCCGCAATGTTGTTTCGTCGTTATTCTATAACGGCGAATTAAAATCACATTATGTTGTATCACTTTAAATTGTAAAAGTTTTTAACAAACCCGTATTTTCAGTATAATTGTGACTATAATTACATGATTATGAGTTTAAATTATACGATAAACGTTAAATAATAACAAGGGTGTTACAGCTGATCAACTAGTATCGGGTAAAACTCGTTGAATTCGCAAGTAGATAAATATTGCTTTGGGGTTTGTGGTTGTCAACTCTACTAGTCGATTGGAGCTATGTAAACTCTTGAAGATTGCTCAGTTTGATTGAAGGTTGCTAGGTTAGTTTGAATTGTCGGGATCAACAAGGTCTGTCATTTGATTGTGATTAGGTTTTCATAGGGTGTTGAATTTCAATTGTGGCCGATAAATTCCTTGGAGTCAATGTGTAATCGAATTTATGACCGGGTAAGGTGGGTGATTCTATGGACCAGGGAGTGTAATTGGTTTGCGAGTAAGGTTTTGTTTCAAGTTTGGGTTCGGCAATGATTATCAACTGGGAAATTTGAGGAACCGAGTTTTGTGATACTTCAACGTTTTTGGTTTATAATTTATCTGCAAGAGATAGTCTGAGGTAACTGTTTATTTATTTTCAGTTACTTGATTTGTCAGTTGTTGTTGGAACATATCGATTTGTTTGACAGTGTTCAGTAGAACAACCGTCAAGTTCAGGCCTGTGCCATTGTTGGGGGGGGGGGATATTCCACGGTCCTCCCAACCGCTGGAGTGATCACACTCCATAAGCTAGCTTAGCGTTAGCCCCATAGCTGCCTAGGGGTGAATACCCAACCGAGAGCGAAGAGCTTGGCCGTGGGTTGCGGACACCAAGATTCGAACCCGGTACCTCTAGGGAGAGGGTGGGTGAGGCTGGCCAACTGGTCTCTATTCATTGTTTTCGATTTGTTCTCGTTTGATAATGTTATAACTGAAGATGGGATGGTTATGATTGGATGTTCGATGGTTTGGATTTTGGTTGATTGGTTTGTCAAGGAGCTTATATGTGGTACTGATGATGGATAAACCTGGAGAAAATATCCAACGGGTGTGTTGGTGACGACAGAAGTGAAAAAAAAGAAGTTAGTGGCAAGTCATGTGAAGTATTGCTCATTTGGATGATCTTTCAATTAGGGTTTGCGTTAACTGACCATGTGTACAGTCATAGAATCCTTGGTACCGCTTGCTTTCCATGAAAGCTCCACTATTTTTATAACCTTTTGCATATTAGCTAGTCTAGAACTATGAAGTTATTCTTGTTCAGTGGTCATCAGTAGTTTGATATTTGAGGGGATCTTTGTACTTATAGTGGGTGAAGATTTTCACTAGAGAATTAGTGAAGACTCGACTCATTAGTGTCGATTTTGACATGGGTTGGGATAACAGGGACAGTAGGAGCTGGGCATTGATGAGTTTGTGAGGCTGCATGGAGGTGTGGACATTCGTTAGTGAAGAAACACTAGATAAATGGTCGGAACCAAGTTATCTAGGGGGTTTGAATCCGCATAAAAAGGTTGGTTTCCACTCGATTGATTCAGATCCGACTGATCTTCTTCTCCGATAACTCTGCAAAAAAGAGCACCGTTAGCCTCGCCAAGGGGAGAAAGGGGGTTCTCTCCTTGACCCGACTCCGGTGTGAGAATAAGTATTGGTAATGAAGAAGAAGATGTATTTTGTAAGTGTGTGTAACTTCTATTCATACCTGGGTTTCATCTCATATTTATAGCCGGGATTCGTTTTAGGCGGGAAAACCCGTTAGTGAAAAGTTGACGGAAGATGCTAACCCCGTAAGCGGTTACATCTCCTTCCGTTAAGCTTCTCGATCTGATGTGAGAGCACACGGATCGTGGCTTAGATCGAAGGCTGGGGATTTGCCACGTGTAAAGTGATCAAGTGGAGATTTCTCTCCGATTGCATGCTTCCATTGTGAATTCAGGAATGCATGAGATGGTGACACGTGTCCAGACGGTTGTAACTGTCTTGGTGGTGCACGATTGTATTTCTTCTAGAAGATTACTTTGTAATCTGGTGTGGCACCTTATCGTGTGGAGACAGGTGGATAAATAATTCCCAAGTCTGGGTAAATAATATCCAAGTCTGGATATAAAGGCGGGAGTATTTGTCTCAGGATTTTCATCCTTTGTTTATGGGAGAAAGCGCAAAGGTTTATGATTTCCTTTGGGCGCGCAAGTGTTGACAGTTTGACTGCTCTTTAAATCTCTGTTTGTAAGACCAGTGCGCAGCCGCGCAAGGTATAAGGTTGATTAGTAAGGTTTTGGTATGGTCCTTAGCGCTTTTTATGGGGTTTTTGGGACCTTACCCCTTCAAGTCCCCCCAGTCTAGTGTTGTACTTATGCAAGTAAGTGGAGCACTGGACTTTTGAGAGGGAAATGCTTTTTGTTACAAAAAATGAGGGGACAACTTCTGGAGGAAGATTCATTCTGATTTTTCGTAAGGGTTTTTGTAAAATTTTTGGCTTTAGATGAGACTTGTACAGTAAACCTGAATGACAGTCTGTCATTGTCAGTTGTTTTTTACTGTATGTGCCCTACACGCGCGTGTGTAGGTGCGTCTGTGTCAGTTACTGTTCTCTTTGCTGCTTGGAGAACTGTGTTTTTCGAAAAAGTTGTTGTGGCGGTTACCTATGCCCTTTATTGCGATGAGTATATATAACGATTGAGTAACTCTTCCTTTTGTGTAATCATTATTTTGTTGAAAACTTCTCCTGTTCCGTTCTTCTGAGAAAAGGTTTATCAGTGCCTCCTCTTATGTCGACCGGAGAACACCAAGAGGATCTTGCTGAAGAAATGTCAACTGGTCTTCCACCGTTAAAGTGGTCCAGAGCGGCCTTTGATGGCCTGATTCGGAATCTTAAATTTCTAGAAAGCTGGGGTGCTCTGTATCCTGAAGAGGGGCAGACTGCAGCGGATGCCCCGGCTGGGTATATTACCCTTTTTTGGGATTTCTTTTGTGAAGGTAACTTTCGTTTGCCTGTCACTAGGTTTTTCCTTGAAATCCTTGAGTTTTACAACCTGCACATCTCCCAACTTCATCCTATCGGTATGGTTAGGGTTCGACATTTTGAATTTGTGTGTCGGACTATGTATGTTGAGCCAACCGTTTCCCGATTTAGGGTTTTTCATCAGATGCATTGTACCCAAGGATTCTATTCGTTTGTTCAGAGGGCTTCTGCAAAGAAGATTCTACAGCAACCCCCAAAATCTTTTCACGACTGGAAACAAAAATTCTTTTTTATCAAGGCTGGAATAATTCCGGTGAGGATGGTTCTAAGGGGGAAGGAAGACGTTCCGTTCGAGACGCTTCAGACCCCTGTTGATGAAAACTGGTATCAAGATTTGAAGGATGTGCCCAATGTTGCTTTACCAGAGAAAGCTCTTGTTGGGGCTGGCATGAGTTTAAATTGGAAGATGAAGCGTGATGACAAACCGGTGTACACCGAGGATGGTCGTGGTAAGATTGGGGTTTTCCCCGTTTCCATCTTCTTCTCGTTTTTTTTTTTTTTTGACTTAGTATTTTTTTTTTGCTTGCAGTTGTTTCTTTATATGTTGTTGCCTTTAAGAGGGAAGGCGGGAGAATGGGTACCATCAAGAAGAATCCTGACGAGGAACTTTGGTACCATCGCATTGTAGGAAATTTTGTTCGTCCGCGGGATGCGGATCTGTCTGCCCAACCAACTGCTGGTGCTGGTAAGCTATATCTGTTTTTGTTTTTCTTTTTGCGCTTTGTGGGTAAATTTTTGTGTGCGCCTTTGTAGGTGAGTTGTTGAATTTGGGCATAGGCCCTGAAAGGAAGAAACGCGCGGTATCTTCTATTTCTGCGCCGAAGAAGGGTGGCGCTGATAAAGATCCTATTTTGAAGACAAGAAATGTTGGAGAGAAGAAAGGTATGCGCCGTTCCTCTGACTCCAGGTGTGATTATGTGGTGGTTTCTGATTCTTTGGAGGGTCTTACCCCTGCAGTAACTGTACGAGAGCCAAAACCTGAACCGAGGGATTCTGCTGATATTCCTCCATCCAATCCAAATGATCCTATCGATTTGGATTCTAGTCCCGAACACTTGGTGCACAGGAAAGCAGGTAAAAGGAAACAAGCTGATACTGATATGGAGGGTCAACCTCCTAAGAAAGTTCAGAGGAAGAAAATCACCAGAAAAGGGAATCTTGACTCTTTTATTCCAGAATCTGTTGGTAAGTGTTGTCCTTTCATGTTTCCTTTATGTGTGTTAAATTTTTTAAAGCTTCTTGTTGCTTTTTCAGAGGTTTCTGTTTCCCCTGTTCCCACAGAACTGCAATCTGTGGTAAATGAAGAGCTTCCATCCACCCCTCCGCGTGCTCCTGAGGTTGATCAGTCAGAGCCTACAGGAGTTGCTGACGGTGGTGCGGAGAATATTGTTGAGGCTAGGGAGCCTGTTGATACTGCTAAAGAAGCTGAAAAAGTTCTTGATCCAGGTGTGATGGATGATGCTGGTAAGCCATATACCCCTGAAACTGTTGCTGAAGATCCGGGGAAAGAAACGTCTGCTGAAAAAACTTCGACTTCTTCCCCTAACCCTTCTGATGTTATGCCTGAGCATGTTGAGAAGGTGACGGTTGAGGGACAAAGCTCATCTGCTGGTGTTGGTAAACAGTCTCCAATCCGTCCGGAAGAAACTCTGGGAGATTATTACTACCGGGCTTATGTGGAGAAAGATGCCTCTGATCCTCACACCGCTGTTTGGAATTTAAAGAAAGGTGACACCTTCTCGAATTGGCGCGTGTGCCAAGACTGGATGCAGGGGATACTTCCGCCTGGAGAGGTCAAGTTTCAAGAAGGCCGGTCTTATGAACAAACCTACCAATCTTATTTTGAAGAGACTGCTTCTCACGTGTCTACCACTCATCGCATAGTGCGTGAGTGGTATAATATGCATAAGGACCAGGAATCTTTTATGGCGTCTCAAAAGAAATTTGCCAAAGATGAGAAACGCTTGGCTCAGCTGAAGGCTAAGTTGGAAGCTGATCAAACCAAGTTTGAAGCTGAGCGTAAGACTGAGGAATGGTCTGTAGCTGGTTGGAAAAGAAAAGCGGAAGCTGAAGTTGCTCTTCTTTCTGAGGAACGCAAAAACTAGAGAAGAATTTGCGAGAAAGATAATGCTGAGAAATCAAACCTTCGTGATATCATTAACAACCTTAAAGCTGAGGTTGGAAAATTGAAGGGTCAAGATGCGGAGGTAGACAAGTTGAAGAAGGAGAAAGCTGATGTAGAAGCTGCGCTAGAGGAGGCGCGTTCTCATAGGGAGCGCAGTGAGCAACGAGAGGTACAAGCTTTAGCCACTCTTGCCCTTAGAGATAAAGAGTTAGAAGAACTTACTGTTTTGGTTGCTGATCAGGAACAACTTAGAAAGGATCTGGAGCTTGCGCATTACGAGAATACTGAAACCTCCCGCCGCTTATCTGAAGCTAAAGAGAAGTTGGAGAGTTCAGAAATGGCGCGGGTTACGGCGGAAAGCGAGCTTGAACCTTTGAAGGACGATATGGCTTGGTTAAAAGATCGCGGTATTGCCTGTGTAAGTTACTTTTCTCCTTTTGGTTGTAAAACTTGTTAACGCGCTTTTTGTTCATTCATCTTTTCTCTCTCTTTATAGGTTGCTGAGTCTGTGTTGAACTCTGAAGAGTTAGATAAAACCGTTGCTCGTTTAGTGGTTGCTGCGCGAAGAGATGGGTATGCGCAAGGATATGCTGAATGTTCCCATCATGTGAACAGTGCTTTAAAGGTTGACTGGGACAACAGTAAGTCTGCAACCTTTGGTGTGGACACTGGTGCCGCGCTTGCTGCCTTGAAGACAGAGTTCAACAACTTGCAACTGCCGGTTATGGATTTGATAAATGTTGCGCTGCAATCTGATGATCACGTAGCGCAACTAAGGGAAATCTTTCCGGATGAGGGTGAAGATTTGTCATAGGTTGAAAAATGTTTTGGACAATTTTCTTGTAATATTTGGGATGTAATCCCTATTTCTGCTGGTGCGCTGCTGCGCAAGTAACTTAAACACTACCGTGCTTGAAAGTTTTATTATTTTTTTTTGTTTATGGCGTATCTGTACGCTAAGAATAGGATGACGTTTCTATTTGTTTGTTTACAATATCTTGCATGAGTACAATTGCTTTTGTCGAGTAAGGCGAATGATGTTGGTATTAAAGCTGATGTTTGAACTTGTGGCCGTTTGTGATGTTATCACTGACCGTTCATGAAGCTTATTTTTAGAACTACCATAATGTTTTTTGCGCTTACTAAAAGAAATTGCATGCACTTTGTAAACATAGAAATAATAGAAACTTTGCAATTTTATTTACGGATAGAGCACAGAGGCTTTTACAAAGTTTTGTTTAAAATAATTATGTGAAACTTAACTTACTCTCTAACATTTCCGCTTGCTTGATGAATCATGTCTTTCCGCAGGAAACTTATAGAGTTGGTTTTTAGGTTTTCGCCCGTTTGCTTGGGCCTTCTTCACCCCGGGTTATCTGCTTAATCTCTTTGCGCACATTTTGGAGTAAATGTGTGAGTTCGCCGCTCTTGAGGGCTTTCTCTATTTCTGTGCGTAGAGAGATGCAGTTGTTTGTGGTATGCCCGTTATCTTTGTGATATTCGCAGTATTGTGCCGGGTCTTGTCCACACTTGCTTTTCATTGGGATTGGGGGTTTGAATTGATAGTCTTCGGTACTTAAGACCTCCGCCGGGGTTTTTGTTAGGGGAGTCCATTGTCTCTCCCTATTTTCATGTTTGTTCTCCCTCTGCGCGGTGAGTTTGTTGATTGTTGTGCGGGCATCTTCATACGAACGACTTCCAGACTCACGCCATGATTTTTTTGACCTTCTTTCGCCGGTTGAACTTAAGTCCGCAGGCCTATTGTATGGTGGTGGTGGCCTATTTGTAGTAAGATTCTTCTCTGTTTGCGCGTAAACCTTGGCTGCCGCCATTATCTTCTCCCAGTTTTTTGGAAGGCCTTCTGTTCCGGATAAGACCTTAATCATGTCGTCACATCTAACCGCATACTTGAATTGTGTGCGGATTAGTTGCTCATGAACTCCGCCAATCTCTAACACCTCTTTATTGTATCTGGTGATGAAATCCTCCAAACTCTCGTCATCGCGACGCCAAATGTTCATGACGTCAGATGTATCACGAGTGGAACGCCGTTGCTGGCTAAAGTGTGTCAAAAACTTTTCACGCAGATCCTTCCATGATTCGATCTGTCCGATTGGTAGGTTATCAAACCAAATTCGCGCTGGTCCGGTCAGGGTCTGAACGAACAGATGACACCATAGTGGAAGGGTCCACCCTCCAACCAGACCTGCACTGGTAAATACTCTTAGGTGGTCATCGGGGTCTGTTAGCCCATTAAATTTACTGACGTTGGATGGTAATTTAGCTTTCTCCAGTGGAGCCAAAGCTATTTCCATGATGAACTTTGAATTTTCCGCTGCTTCCGCAGGGCGGTAAATCAAATCATAGTTGTGTTCTGCCTCAGGGTTAAAAACTGCTCGAGGCCTGCATTTATTATAATTTGGTTGCAATCGATTGAACACACTGGTATTTGCACTTAAACGATATGTTGGATCAGACTCGTCAGTGTGGGTGTCCCGTTGGGAACCTAACCTGTCATGGACCGATTGTCTTCGGTGAGGATGTGATCTACCATGACTTTCTGTTTGAGTGTACTCATGTTGTGATGTGGATCTAGCATAAACTTTTGTACCCCCGTAAATTGAATTTTCCCGTTGGGACGCGTTTGCCCGAGATCCTGGTCTTCGTGACTGAGTTAAGGGAGCAGTCTGAGCACACAGCTGTGTGTATACTGCGTTTAGTGCCCCTTGAGACCTGACATACCAGGATATTGGAGTTTCCCCTGGTGGTAAAATTGATTGAGCAGGGTTTGCTGGTAATATTTCTGGAGGATCGTTTGCCCGGTTGGATTGAACCTCGTTATCATCCGAGGCATCCTCTAGAATCCCTTCTATTTGAACATTGTTCTCGACATTCGGTCGAGGACCGGTTTGTCGATGAGATGATGAATTTGCTGCCATAATAGAGGATGAAAAGAACTGAATCGGAATGAGATGAAAACTGAAAAACAGAGGAATCGGTGGGCGCCAATGAAGAAACACTAGATAAATGGTCGGAACCAAGTTATCTAGGGGGTTTGAATCCGCATAAAAAGGTTGGTTTCCACTCGATTGATTCAGATCCGACTGATCTTCTTCTCCGATAACTCTGCAAAAAAGAGCACCGTTAGCCTCGCCAAGGGGAGAAAGGGGGTTCTCTCCTTGACCCGACTCCGGTGTGAGAATAAGTATTGGTAATGAAGAAGAAGATGTATTTTGTAAGTGTGCGTAACTTCTATTCATACCTGGGTTTCATCTCATATTTATAGTCGGGAGTCGTTTTAGGCGGGAAAACCCGTTAGTGAAAAGTTGACGGAAGATGCTAACCCCGTAAGCGGTTACATCTCCTTCCGTTAAGCTTCTCGATCTGATGTGAGAGCACACGGATCGTGGCTTAGATCGAAGGTTGGGGATTTTCCACGTGTAAAGTGATCAAGTGGAGATTTCTCTCCGATTGCATGCTTCCGTTGTGAATTCAGGAATGCATGAGATGATGACACGTGTCCAGACGGTTGTAACCGTCTTGGTGGTGCACGATTGTATTTCTTCTAGAAGATTACTGCTGTAATCTGGTGTGGCACCTTATCGTGTGGAGACAGGTGGATAAATAATTCCCAAGTCTGGGTAAATAATATCCAAGTCTGGATATAAAGGCGGGAGTATTTGTCTCAGGATTTTCATCCTTTGTTTATGGGAGAAAGCGCAAAGGTTTATGATTTCCTTTGGGCGCGCAAGTGTTGACAGTTTGACTGCTCTTTAAATCTCTGTTTGTAAGACCAGTGCGCGGTCGCGCAAGGTATAAGGTTGATCAGTAAGGTTTTGGTATGGTCCTTAGCGCTTTTTATGGGGTTTTTGGGACCTTACCCCTTCAGTTAGTGAATCGTACTTCTGAGAATGTGTTTGGGTTTGATGCATTGGGAATCAGTGGATGGCTGATGTGTGAAAAATGCAACATATAAATTACATCAATTGAGGCATAAAACTAACCCTTTTTAGTACTAATGTTGGAAAAAACGCGTTTCTTTCTTCCTTTTGAATTTACAGGACTAAACGAGCTTAAAAGAACAAAAGAAACAAATAAGCAGCCAAAACCAACATAAATAGAAGAAGAAAGAATAAACGTGACATGCCCGACCCCTCAGCAGCATCCCCAAAGCAAAAACAAGAAAACAGAACCTGACCACGGGGCCACGCCCAGCCAGGCATGGGGCGTGGTCAGGCCCTGCATAACAAGACAAACTCTGCAGAAGCTTCTACGCCCACCACGGGGTCGTGCCCAGCTCACCATGGGGCGTGGTCAACTCTTAGATTTGCAGAATCTTGATAGTACAGCAAAGAGTTGACCACGGGGTCGTGCCTAGAAGACACGGGGTCGTGTGGGGCCCTCTGCTGACAAATGCATTAAATGAAGAAAGAGAAGAAGGACGGCCACGGGTCGTGTCTAATGGACACGGGGTCGTGGCCAGGGCTCTGTTCTGGCTATAAATAGGGGTGCTTGGTTCACTTCAAAGGCATCCCTTGGAAAACCATTTCTCTCCCACTTTGCCACCATTCCACCACCACTACAACACCAACACCCACACCCACACCCACAACCATCATCCCTCTATCATCTTTAGAGTGTGTAGTAGTCTCAGGATCCAAGATTGATCATGAGAGTTCTTGTCAATCAAATGCCATGTTTGGCTAATCTCTTACATCACTTGGTGAAGACAAGTCTTTAATGTATTACTTTTGATTTTTAATCTTTCGGCACTTTTTAAAGGGGTTTGTATTAATGACTTTAGTAACTAGTTTCTTATGTTGAAAGTGAATTTTCTTTACCATTTCTTCATGATGTCATTGATTTGCTCATTCGTGTCTTTACGGTCTATATAAAGCGTGTTAACTACCTGGAAGGGGGTTAGGAGGGTGGTTTGGTGAAGTTCTTGTCTCGTTCAGTGTATAGATACTACGAGGACTTAGTTCAAGCTTACTAGGACCTCCTTCAATGCCCTAAAGGTATTGGATGGTGGGGGTGCGAATAGCTTGAACCACTCATATGTAAACTACTATTAATACTTTAAACCGACTTCTTGGGAATGTATCCTTGCTGACTCAAACAACTTAGCCGAGGGTAACTTCACCTTCAAAAGAGGGGCCTACCACTTTTCGCATTAATAACTTACTTAATTGTCTTTCAATATTCCGACCCTTTTGGATTGTATCCCTGCTGACTCAAACCAATGGGTTGAGGGTAACGTCACCTTCAAAAGAGGGGTCTACTACTATAACTAAGATAATCTCTTAAAAAGTCCGAAAGTGCGAAAATCATCAAAGGATACATTAAAGATAAGTTGGATCCAAGTGATTCTATCTTGTCTATTTTTTTCATTTTATTTATCTTTTCGTTTTTAGTTTTATTTTCATGTTTAAAAACACTTTTCTCAAAAATTTAGATTGATTAGACGTTGACGATAAACCGGTATTAAAAGCTCTTGTGTCCTTGGACGACCTCGGTATCTTACCAACACTATACTACGCTCACGATGGGTGCACTTGCCCAAGTGTGTGATTAGTGTTAGTATAATATCGTGTTTTATAAATTTAAAACTTGACTAATGCGTAGAATGGGCTCAAAATATTAATAAAATCATATCACGCTTAACGCACACCAAAGGCACTGAAGGCTCGTGGATTCGAGATTCTGTTTTGCTTCATTTCTTGTTACCCACTTCGATGAAACATCAGTGAATCTATTGTTGAAGACTATTTGGAGTGTGCATGTTATTGCGCCGCCGGAAGAAGTGAACCAACTTTCGAGTAGTAAAGTCTTGGCTCACCGATTCGAGAGTTAAACGAGTCCAGTTTACAACCTAGGACTCTGGGACTCCAGGTAATCCGCTTAAGCGTATTTGGAGGTCTGAGCGCAGATGGGAGTTTTCGTCACAGTGGGATCACATGCGGTGTTCAGACACAGTGTGGAAATCGACGTTGGGTTCAGAAGGCCAAGGATCCGAATGAAATCTCTCCTAGGAAGTTGCTGTTAGTGGAGAGTGCTCTATCCTCTGTAAGTCTCTAGAGCTGATGATTTGAGTAAGTTGGATCCAGTTTAGATTGAAGATGAATTATTGGTTGGTATTGCCATGACTTGGTCTATGATGACCGTATTGGAGCTATCGAGAGCTTCAATAGGCCTTTCAGGTTACTGATGAGAAAGGCCACTGCAACTAGGTAGATTGGTTGAAGTCTTAGCATGTTCTTAGGAACTGGAGGCTTGGAGAACTTCTAATATTGAAGTTTTAGCTTATTCTTAGAATTGGATGCTTGGAGGATTTCTGTAATTGAAGATTACTAGAGTTACTAGATGACTTGGTTGATTGTTTGCTTGGATGGTGGGTTGGAGTATTCGCAAAGCCTTCAAGTGGGAGATTGTTGGGTTTGTGAAAGGCTTTTAGATCTTGTGCCCGGTTTCAACCCATGTTAGCTTTCTTGGTATAACAACTCTCCTAAAAACTCATAAGACACCCTATATATATATGGGAAGGTTCATTTGAGAAGAAAAATTAATTGAGAAGAAAAGAACAAAGGGTAATTTTGTAAAACATTAAATAGTTTTTCACTTATCTCATTTATTATCATTTTTGACTAATTAATTAGTCATAAAGACTATTATCCTCCACACTAACTTTTTTTGCCTACACACATCAAAAAGTTGTCCTACATATTTCGAAATTCATCCTACACGTTGAAATTTATCTTACACAACTCGTAATTTATCCTACACAACTTCTAATTTATCCTACACTTTAAATTATTTTATTTTATTTTTAAAAAAATATATATATTTTGAAGATAAGTTACAAAAAATTTAATGTATTAGCTATTAAAGAGGAAGACTACAAATTAATGACCTATGTAGATTTACCAATGTACCCTTATAGTAACATTAAATACTTATATTAAATGAAGTAAAATAAAGCATTCTTATTGGTTGAAATTTGTTCTTTTTTCTTCTTACAAAAAATTTCTTCTCATTTGAACTCTCCAGTATATATATATATATATATATATATATATAGGGGGAGGTTCATTTGAGAACAATCTTCTTAAAAGAAGAAAATATGAATTAATCTATACCTTATATTTTTTTGATCAATGGCTGTGAATGAAGATATCATTTTTGTCTACTTTTAATTAATGCTTCAATTACTAAGGGTAGTATAGACATTTTGATGTAGAATATTAATAAATATTTTAAAGAGTTACTCAACTCTTCTTAATGCAACCATAAATTCCTCCTTCACCATCATTAATGTATTGGCTCCTACATAAATTTTATTAGAAGTGATAAAATTATTTAAAAATTTTGTGTCCTACACATATTTTATTATGAGTCGTAAAATTATTTAAAAGTGTTTGACTCCTACGCATTCTATATCCTACACCAAAATATTGTTTTAATTATGTAGGAAACGTTGAAAATGTAAGATCATGTGCAGAATTGTTTTTATTGTATAAGGTGCACAACTATTTTATAAGATAGACTCATTAAATGATTAGAGTTCATTAATTTGAATAGCAAAAATAAATAATAGACTCATTAAATGATTTGTTCAAATTACCTTTGTATCCGTTATTCTTTTTATTCTTAATTTTTAATTCTTCTCATTTGAACTCTCCACTATATATATATATATTCAAAGATAACTAAACATAGGTATGCAAATAGAGATGACAACAAATCTAACAAAAGCCACGTACTTCCTTTAGTTACCACCCCAGGTGCAACAGCTCTCCTGGAACCCTTAAATTAACCTTAAACATTCCTAAATGTACTCCGTACGCGAGAAACGGTCCCGGAATAACTCTATACTTGGGAAAAACAACAAAAACAAAATCTAGCAGTCGGTCGTGGGCCGCGACGGCTGAAGCCGTCTTGGTCGCGGGCCGCGACGACCCTTGATGACTCGATACTACAATGCTGCCACGTGTCGGACACATGGCAAAGCTACTTGCTGACTCACCTGACCTACCGCCGCCCTTAGGGCTCTCGCGGGCCGCGACGGTCGAGACCCTAAGGTGTCACGGGGCGCGACGTCATGGTCGAACAACCTATATAATGGGGGCTTGGCTCATTTTGTCATTCGTTCATTCCTCGAATTCTCTCTGAACTTTCTACATAGTATAAATTCTGCTCGAGTATTATACCCACTATTAAGCGAAGCTCTGCCTCGTTGTAAGTACTATAACCATGCTATTACCCTACAAGATTGATCTAGGATTCCGTAATGCATGTCGGCTCTGCCCGACTCAGTTATTGGAATTCTGTCTCGTGTGTACACCCGATTGATTTAGGACTCCGTAATGCATGTCAGGGCCTTGCCTGACTCAGTCATTGGAGTTCTGTCTCGAGCTGTACGGTTAATACAACTTGGGTTATTTTACTAACACGTGTGCATTGTTTATTCAACTAGATTATAACCAGGAAGTCACAAGGAATTACCTAAAGTAACAAAGTGAGCAAATCTTTCTTTTTATAAATCCTTTTTGCAAAATCTCAAATGTTTAAATTATATTTCACAGTGATTGAGTATTTATATTTCTACAATTATCGTCGGTATGTTGGGGTTTTGTATACAAAATTTGTTACTACACTGTGAGTAGTAACATTACCACCAGTCATGGATTGACAGTACCGTGGGTGGTAATTAAGGTAGAATGGTAAACAAATATAATTGCGAGTTCACCCTCAATGCTGTAAAATGATGAAATCTGTTTTCATTAAATTGGGATTGACTCACCAGTATTTCTTGCTGATAAAATGTTTTAAACACGTGTTACAGGTAACTTAGTGTGAAGCCAAATAAAAGTCAGCTGGAGAGCACTGAAGGCTTAGAAAAGTGGCTATAAAAGTTACCTAAATAAAAAGGAGAATTGTTTTTAATAATTAGGGTTTATCCCTATAAATATATTATAAATGAAAATCGGGTTTTGTCCCATTTATTTATTATAACTGTATTATCAGTAAAACTTGGGTTTTGTCCCCTCAATCTATTTTAAATATTATGGTGTTTAACTCTGATAAAAATATTTCCTAATTACTGTCCTGATGAAACTTTCTGCTGGCAAATTAATAAACACCGATACCATCTGCTCTGAGACTCACAGCTCCCGCTCCCGGGAAGGGGTCGGGGGCTGTGACAGAAGGTGGTATCAGAGCTACAACCACTAATTTAAGCCGAAGAAGTGTTATGCTGACACTGAAATTCCAAATTTTTATGTGATTATGTGTTATGTGTTATTGACTATTTGTTAGTTTACAGTATGAGTGCGCAAGGGACTTCTAGCGCTTATCGCCACTTAGATAATTCGCCAAAAGATAAGGGAACATTATCTCAGCCAGATCCCTTAGGATACTCAGCCAATACTGAGAAAGGAATATTTATATTTAAGGCCCAGTCTGAGGAACCCTTTACTACTAAGAAAAGAGATTGGTTTAGTAGAGGAGTTCAAGAGAGAATAAAGAAAATGAAAAAGTCATAACAAAAGAGAGCGATAGTCAGAGTTAATAAGGAAATAAATGCACAAACTCAGGGAACAGGCAATAGACCACCATGGGAAGAGGAATTAGATAGGCAATGGGCAAATCTCCACATGTTAGATGCTAACTTAAATCAAATAGTTGAACCATCACTATTTCCAGATCAACAAATGATAGAGCCAAACCAGGACCAACCAATAGAATTAGATCTCCACCAGGAAAACTCATACCCTTACGGACAACCTATCCCTCGACACCCTGACCCAATACCAGCACCCATGCCACCTATGAGCCAGAAAATTTGGAGAAACTTCGCTCATTAAGTAACGAATTAGTAGAGGAAGGAGGTAGAATTCGAATAATAGGAGAAAATCTTACGTGGAAGCATGTTGAGCGTGATATATCTAATTGAACACATAAAACCTAGATAGACTTAAATAAGATACGGATGCATAACTGCTAGTATATTTTCCAGTTGTAATTTGTAATAGTTGCATATATATATATATATATATATATATATATATATATATATATATATATATATATAGGATTAGGTTCAAACGTGAACAAAATCCCAAGAGTGAACTGCGTAAACTGATCTGAGCCCTTGATTTTTATGATCTTGAGATTAAAGTGAGTGGCATGATGGTAATTATTTGGTTAATTTTTTCCATTTAATTAAATACAAAAAGGGTATTTGTGTAATTTCAATCTTAAATTGATTGCATAAATCTCTCACAAATCAAGTAATCAATTATCCTCTTAAATTGATTGCATAAATCTCTCACAAATCAAATCAAGGATTAGGAAAGATGTAACTTAATTCAATTATTAAAATAATTATTTGTTTAAATGCGATGTACACATGTGTATTCTGATTTTGCCCTCTTTTTAATGCGATATACACATGTGTATATCGTCTGTTTTTGTGATATCTCAGAATTTTTTTTATATTGAATGTTGATGTACACCTGTGAATTACTGTACACATATGTACGATGCTGAGTACACATGTGTACTGTTCTATTTATATCCAAGTACACATGTGTATACCGTTGAAATATGAAGGTTACGTGGATCTTAAAAATCAAAATTTGAATTTTGGTGATGAAATCTGAAATAAAAATTAAAATTGAAATCTGGTGATTTGTTGTTTGTTTTGATAATTATCTTATTAATAAATAAACATAATGTGGATAATGAATTTAAATTAGGAAAGATGTAACTTAATTCAATTATTAAAATAAATATTTAAATCTAATTTTTTATATAATTACAATCCTACTCTTAACAACTAAAAAGGAAATCAATGGTCCATATCTGTTCACGCAGTTCACTCTTGGGAGTTTGTTCACGCTGGAACCCTACCCTATATATATATATATATGAAAAGAGTAAAAGTCGCAATGTTCGACGTTTCTGATTTATCTGTTTATATTATTGTAAATAAATGTTTGTACTAAATATTAGTTCGTAATAATTAATACCTGATAAATGTTCATAATTCAACTGGACAACGAAGTAAATCAGGAAAACCAGAATAATAAGAAAAACAGGAACCAAATAGATAACAGAACCATTCAACATATAGTGGCACAAGGAATTATAGATGCCATCCCTTATATTATCAAGACCATTAAGGAAAATGGTATGATACTTTGAAAATATTCTAGATATAAAATTTTATTCAATAAAAGCGGTGTATTTTATGATTTATGATATAATCCAAAAGTTTTACTCAAATCAAACATATGTATTTGTCAAAATCTTGATAAAACATATAATTATACTAACTTTGTTAAAATATAAATGTTTCTGTTATGAATGCACCATAATGTGGTGACTCTCCACATATGTAACCACCATCTCTTCATGTCCTTTGTATTAATGTAAAAACACTATATAGAGTTCTTTGTATTGCATGTCGATATCTCAATGAAAAGGAATTCATATTCACTTATTCTCAATAGTCTTGTTCTCTCATGTTTAGTATAGTTGTATATGGATTGCTAATAGACCATTGTTTTACAACACGTTATCAGCACGAATTGCTGCAAGATCTTCATATCCATGATTTGAATCTTCATATCCATGATTTGGTTTTTCTTTCATCCATTCAGGTAACAATACACAAAGCTCATATTTCTACTTAGTAATTGTTTTATTATTTTAGACATCTTAAATAATGTTATCGTATCCATGAAAAGTGAAATTAAGAGTAGAAACAATTGACCTGCAGCCTTTCACCTTGGACTTCATGGCTCCATGTTTTGTCCTCATTTTATTGTTTTTGTATATAATCATAACTAGAAAATTTGGATTTAGTTTTGTGAGTATTTTGATGGCATGAAAATAACTGAGAAGAAAATGACTGAAAAATAAATTATATTTGATTTGTCTTCAAAAAATAAATAAATAACAACGTTTACAGCCTTTGAAAATTATTTTTTTTCATGCAATTGCTTACGTTCTTCATTAGCATCAAATCAAAAATGTGTGACTTCTACTTTATAAAATCGGACTCTTTCATGCCATTTACTACATTTTAGATTTGTAGTATTTCAGATTTCCCCCAATATCATCATTAAGTCATCATGACTCGTGACCTCATTATTTTTTTATGTATATTTTTTCTTTTGGTTGTTCTTATATGAGCTCGATGAAAATCTTGCCTAGGTTAACTAGTCATAATCTATTATTCATCTATTATAAATGTATGAAAGTTTAAATGTTATATATAGTATTTACATTTGCTAGTAACGGGTCAATATGATCATCAACATGCACATAAATTATTTGTTTGTATTAAGAATTATTTTGACATTTTGATTTCAACTAAGAAATTGTATTTAAGATGATGAGCCTAATAAACTTTGCTTGAAAACAAGTTAATTTGCATATATCTAATTAATATTTGCCGAAGAAACCTGATTTTCTATGTATTTAATCGGCCATATACTTCACCGGTTGAAATCTCGTTAGAATTGATAATTTGATATACATGATCTAGAATTATGCTTTTGTGTTTGGCCGATTGCTTTCTAAAACCACCAAAGAAATTGAATGGGGGTTAAGAAGAAACGGGATGGTAACTAATTACTATAATTCAATTTTTAAATTAGCTATAAAGAGCTATAAAGAAATCATTTAAATTAGCCATAAAAAGCTATAAAGAAATCATTGAAATTAGCCATAAAGAGCTATAAAGAAATCATTTAAAGGGGCAGTTAACATTCCTTATTAGTTTATATAATTAATAAAAAGTTTGTTAGCAATTTAGATAAGTTTTACATCTTTGCCACTTCATTATATTCTTTCAACACTTTTATGTATTATTTTCATTTACGTTTTTCATCATAACACATGTTTTAAAGGTAAAATAACTCTTGCATGTATGATTAGTTACATTAAGCATCAATCATCTTTATTATTATTATGATTATTCATTCTGATATTCAAAAAGTAAAAGTGTGACACTTTGTTGCCTTTCTAGTTCATAAAGTAATAGCCTATAATAATATTAAATTTCGACATATAGTGACAAACTCTTGAGTAGAGTTATTTATGTCACTTGTTTAATTTTCTATTAATAGTTACATTAAGCATCAATCATCTTTATTATTATTATGATTATTCATTCTGATATTCAAAAAGTAAAAGTGTGACACTTTGTTGCCTTTCTAGTTCATAAAGTAATAGCCTATAATAATATTAAATTTCGACATATAGTGACAAACTCTTGAGTAGAGTTATTTATGTCACTTGTTTAATTTTCTATTAATATAATAAACTTTTCATGAGGTGTATTGATGTCTTTTATTACAATTGATTAGAGATTTTATGGCAAAATTAAGTACTTTTCATGAGGTGTATTGATGTCTTTTATGACAATTGATTAGAGATTTTATGGCAAAATTAAGTACTTTTTATGTGGTGTATTGATGTCTTTTATGAAAATTGATTAGAGATTTTATGGCAAAATTAAGTAATTTTCATGTGGTGTATTGATGTCTTTTATGATAATTGATTAGAGATTTTATGGCAAAATTAAGTCTCTAATTATGTTAGACTTTTCATCACCCATGACTCTTGCATACTTAGTAGGCTATGTGCTCTTTTGATGGGGCTAGTTGAGGTTATGTGATGAAAAGATTATTTATATTGGTTGAATAAAACAATTTCCATTTATCAAACCTCAAATATGCTTATAAAGTAGTAATATATATATATATATATATATATATATATATATAGATAAAGTATAATGTACATCAGGGCTTAACCTACATTAACATACATGACAAAAAAATATAACGTGCGTTATTATCATAGAACGTGCGTGATTATAGTCCCATGCGTGATTATGTGGTCCCATGCGTGATTATGTGGTCCCATGTGTGATTATGTGGTCCCATGCGTGATTATACCCCTGATCCAACGGTTACCATTGTCTCCTACGTGATGTATGATAAGGCTTTTTGTATGTTAACCTTACTCTCTATATATATATATATATAGGGGGCTGCTAGAATGAAAACCACCCCAAGTTGTAAGAACCGCGAGAACTACACCCCACGGAGCGCCGTTCGCCATGATTTTTTACGGCTGTGTTTATAATACACACATCTACTTGTAAAAAATCATGGCGAACGGCGCTCCGTGGGGTGTAGTTTTTTACACCACAAGTTTGGTGTTTTTAATTTTTTTTCTTTTTTCTTTTTTTTTTCACCAAACTTGTGGTGTAAAAAACTACACCCCACGGAGCGTCGTTCGCCATGATTTTTTACGGCTGTGTTTATAATATACACATCTACTTGTAAAAAAAAATCATGGCGAACGGCGCTCCGTGGGGTGTAGTTCTCGCGGTTCTTACAACTCGAGGTGGTTTTCATTCTAGCGGCTCCCTATATATATATATATATATATATATATATAAAAGGTTTGAAATAACCAGAATGAAGGTTGTGTGGCTCTAAGCCATTCCTTAAGGTAAATGCAATGATAGATTAGTGAAAGGTCGAGATCATGTACATAACAAAAGCAATTGTAATAATAGCACTATGAAAGTTGTGTGGTTATAATCCATTCCCTAAAAGTGAACGTGATGATATATGATCGTTATAAAGGTCATGATCATGGTAAATGATGAGGGAAATCTTTTTCTTATGTTTGTTCTCTTGTTCATAAGTAAACTACTCTGAAGTTAGTTACTTAAATTGATAGATAATAATTCATTTGAGTTAGTGTTGATGCTCATTTATACTGAATTTCACATGAATCCTAAATCAATGTTGAGAACCCGAAGTTCTCCCAAATGTATACAAAGTACCGCTTGTTTTAATAATGATTTTTCAAGTTCAACCCAAACTTTAGTTCATCGCACTTGGCATTTTTGGCTAACATATAGCCTAGTGATGGAAAACCTTATGAATAGTACATGTTTTCCCTCTAAACAAAGGCTAAAACTATAATATTTCACGTGGTAGAGACGCTATTGATACTATTTCACGTGTTAATAGCATATTTAATGCTCCAGAAGAGCATCGATAGTTTACCCCCTGATATCGAATTTTGTAATTCATAATGCATCATATTCTAATGTATACCAAAGAAATTTATTAAGTTTCCACTATGTTTGAATGAAAAGTCATCACATTGGAATGGTGTAAAAGAAAATGTACTAAATATCTAAAATATGTCATATAGTAAATATGGCCAAGAAGACTATATTAGAAGTTACTAGAAATGATGCTAATTTTCCACAATATTCCATTAAATCAAATATGGTGAGTAACCAGAAGTTACTAGAATATTTATACGTTCACCACATGGCATGACCAAATAGGTCATCAAGATAGCATCATGATATGCTAAACAATCAAACCTGCTAACCGGTACCTTAGCACCTCTAAGTAATCTAAAAACATTGCTCCCAAAATGTCTTATCATATGTCTAGTTAGTTTTTTTGTGGCAAATAGTTTTTAATGCCCTTCCAAACAATAAACTCCTACAAACAATCCCTCTTATATGGGACCATTGAAATGTACAGTTGTGTGGATTGTGGCATTCAAACATGGTTACATGTGAGTTTTTAGCTACCCGTATGTAGCATATGCCCAACACTATGGAACGTTGTTTTTTCTTACATGGTTTAACACGGTTCTTTGACAACCCAATTGTAGGGACCATTGTTGGGCACAATGTGAAATATAGTGAGAGGCATACGTAGTTGAGATGGAATTCGTCGATTGATTATATCAATTCAAAACCAACTGCTTATCACAAATACTCCCCATTACAACTGATCTCCTGAAGAGAACCAAGTTTCCATTTTTTATATATATATATTGTTGTGCAGCCTATGTACCAATAGCACCACCATAACATATAAAATGGGATACGTACATCGTATTCCCAGTCTTAGGGGGAGACAAGAAAATGAAAGACTGGTAACATAAAAAAAATGCATCATATTATATATCGACCCCCGAAGTGGTCAATGCAAATCTGAAGTCCAAAAGAAAGAGCGTGTATTTGCAAATAATAACAAATGAAATACAAGATGCATTCACTAACACAAATAAGGTGACAAAGTCACATATACCAGCTTAAACTTATCTGCTCGAATGGAAGTACTCACAAAATGATTATCATATTAATTGTGAGAGATAAATCTGTTCCAAAAAAAGATAAAACCCACAAAACACAAAAAGAGCAGAGTAACGCAGTTGATGTAACCCCAAAAGAGGTGACACATAAAACACCATAAGTGGTTACATACAAAACCCCAAAAGTGGTTGCATATTAAACCTTAAAGAAGGTTGTTGTCAAAACCCCAAAAGTGGCTAATGGAGTTCTAAAAGAAACTCGAGTACCAAACAAATATGAGATCGCGATGTACAAAATAAGTACAATATGGAACCGTAATGAAACACATGTAAAATGATATATTTGATTATGCTATAGCAATAGATGTAATCGATGAAAAAAAAAATTACATATATAGAAAGTGTGCAAGAGTGTACGCACACAAATAGCCAAAATGGCTACATGACTTAAGGTTGAAGTAAATTTGCTCGACAAACTAAACGTTTTCGAACCAGCAGTTCGAACACCCATAGACGTCAAACCAGTAGGTTATAAATGGGTGTCTTTAAATAAAAGGAAACGTAAATAATAAGTTTTTGCGATGTAAGGCACGCATTTTAACATAAAGTTTTTTCCTAAATCCCAGCAGTTGATTACGAGGAAACGTATACCCCTGTAGTGGATGCGATAATCTTTAAATGTTTAAGCGGCCTCGCAATCTCAGAATGACTTCAGATAAAACAACTTATGGATGTCATCACCGTATACATGTACGAGACAATTACAAATGACATCTGTATGAAAACCCCCTAAAGGATTAAAAATGCTCAAAGCATTATGAAATAATAACCCCATAGGTGTTATATATATGAATCTTAAAGGAAACTACTCGTATGTGGTACAGTCGACTATACTCTGAAAAGAGAGGTATAATTTTGATAAAATGAGCTACAACTATTTAACAAGATTTCACTCTTACAGTGATAATGTAAACATCAGCGAGAGGGAACTCTCAAACTAAAGAGGAAAATTTTGAATGACCTTTACAAAGTGTAGTTATATTCGACCTGTAGTTCGAGTATATATGTACTATTTTTGCTCACCAATTTGACTACATCTAGAAGATGTTATATAGAAAAAGCTCATTCGTTGAGTGCATGAACGATTGTCTGATCGCTTGACATAGAAAATATATTCTTATCAACCCCAAGAAAGGGATGTTGAACTACTTAGTCAAGAAGTACCATACTTAATTGCGATCAGAGCATTGACGTATCTTGCAAACAAGACAACATCTGATATTACGTTCTTGCTAGATGTATTGGTAAGATTACAGTTCTAATCTCAAATGTTGCACTCTTTTTCCCTTCACTAAGTTTTTCCCATTGGGTTTTCTTAGTAAGGTTTTTAATGAGGCAACATATTTGATCCAAAAGTATCAGGGGGAGAAAATACGCATTGCACTCTTTTTTCCTTAGCTATGGTTTTATCCCACTGGGTTTTCCTATCAAGGTTTTTAACGAGGCAGCATCACCTAGCGTATTAAAAGAATAGTAGACTATTATATTTCATCATGTGGATAGTCAAGGGGGAGTGTTATGAATGCACCATAATGTGGTGACTCTCCACATATGTAACCACCATCTCTTCATGTCCTTTGTATTAATGTAAAAACACTATATATAGAATTCTTTGTATTGCATGTTGATATCTCAATGAAAAAGAATTCATATTCACTTATTCTCTATAGTCTTGTTCTCTCATGTTTAGTATAGTTGTATATGGATTGCTAATAGACCATTGTTTTACAACAGTTTCAGTATTGTTTAGATACAATAATTAAAAATACTTTGTAAATCACTTTATAATTCTTTATCGTATTATTAAATATTAAATGTGATAAGTTATGTAATATTCAGAAATTTTACATATAGTTAATACTAGTATTAAGCCCCTGCGTTGCAACGGTTGTTGTAAAACTGTGTCAAGTAGTACCAATGCTATACCACTGTTAGCGACCAGCAACACCGGAAAAACTTGTAAAAACAAATTAAATAAAAACAAAAAAATAACGTCAAGCGAAAAGCAGACGTAAAATCTTTGAATCACGAACGCTCGTTGCAAAGAAATTAAACCGAAACGTAAAACACAGAAAAAAATAACCAAGTCAATCCAAAACTCGCGCGTTGGTCGAACTTGTTAAACAGAGAAAATAGATGTGTTGCGACGGGCCAGTCAAACGGGAAAAAAATATAGGAAAAAATGTTGAACCCCACACGCACGTTGCGATGCATTAACTCACAAAATTTAGAACAAAACGAAAAACTTGGGAAAAATTATAAGTATGGTGGACCAAAACTGAAAATAAAAAAGAGTTGAGATTAAATTGCAAAAGATGAAAAACTTTGGGTTAAAATTAAAAAACAAAGGGTCTAAATTGTAAAATTGAAGTTATTTATTAATTTTAGATAAAGATAAGGATAAAAATAAATGATATCTAAATATTAGTTATTAATATATTAATATTAAAAGAAATTTATTAAATTTAATAATTAATTATAAATAAAATTTATGAGGTTGAAGGTGAGAATGCCATATGGCATTATTTAGAGTCTTTTATTATAAGTTAGATTGATTATAATTAACATGCTACAGAAATTTTTAATACACAAACACTCTTTAAAGAAAAGTCTTTAATATATATTGTTATTATTTATTATCATTATTATTAATATAACACACTAAACTAATATTTTATTTTAACTAATAATAATAATTTTTGGAAGAATAAAATATTGGGTTCTTGAATAAAGCTATGTTAAAAGAATTTTTATAAAATATAATTCTTAATTTAATTTATAATGAACAAATATTATTATTACAGTTCATAATTCATAGTTTGACGATTCTAAAATTTAAACACATATACTATGGAAGATATAAAATATTTTACAAAACTGTATTTATGAAACAGGAATATGTACAAACAACTTAGTAATATGTAATAAATAATACCTATATATGAACATGAGATAACTTAAACCTATTTCTTAAATTATAAGTCAGACGTGTATATATATATATATATATATATATATATATATATATATATATATATAGTATCAATTATACAAATATTTTGTCCATAAAATAAAAATATGTAAAAAACATTTAGTACAGTATCGCTATATGGTTTAAAATATATGTGTGTATATATATATATATATATATATATATATATATATATATATATATCTTGATATGAGAATGATACTTCCTTACTTAAGAATCAAAAACGCTAGACTTTGTATTATCTATTTTGATTCTTTAATAAATGGATATAATAAATTAAGAATTTGAATGAAGTTCTAAATATGTTATATCCAAAATGAGGTAACCTGTCAGTTAAAGATTAAATTGTTCTAAAAGAATTCAGAAAAATTATATTAATTTTATTCCTTTTAATAAATCTCATTTTTATTCCAAAATATTATGTTCAATAAACTGATAGAAATTTATAAACAAAGTATGGGAATAAACAGAATGACTAATGCGATTAGTTGTGTAATTAGTTTCCTATGAATTGATATTATATATATACATATTATAGAAAATTTTAAACTTTATGATTGTACGTATATATGTATGACACAATTTTCTTTATAATACATACAAATAAGCAAATGTCTTATGTAGAAGAAACAAATCTACATGTTTACTCAGAATCTATCTTTAATTTAAAAGATATCTTAAGAATCTCTGTAATAGCACCACCTCTTAAAGAATAATAAATGGGTCAATGACATAGAATCTCAAAATTTCATATAAGCCCTCACCTTTATTTTTGAATACCTATCCAATCATAAGCTCTGGAATTATAGTTGAATTAAGACAATATAAAGAAAAGCTATTACACCAAAGAGAGAAACAATACAATATACATTTTCTTATATTATATATAGTAAAAGAAAATGTTAAAATATAACGTTTATATATCTAGAAATATACATCTATCCACGCATAATACCGATAAGCTATGACTATAATTGTGTTAAACAAAATGTGCCTGTGTAATTGTTTAGTTCTGTGATAATTATCTCTGAACATATTTGTAATTCAGATGTCAAAGGAAATAGCATGTAGTCAGGAAATCCAGGCTAGTAATAAAAATTCTTTGGATAAAAGCACTATAGAAAATATAATAGCTCAAGGAATATCGAATGCTATACCTTCGATCATTGAAGCTATTAAAATTTCTGTTCCAATACATGAGAATCCTACTACCCATTGTAAGCATATTCACAACTGCAAACCTAACCCTAGTATCAATGGAGGTCATGATATTCGTATCAAAACTCCATCTTCCAAACGAAAGAAAATAACAACCTATAGTTACTCTTATAAGAGATTCCGCTCCAACAAATCATGTAACGACCAAGGAATGGAACCAGCAACTACGCAACCTACTTGCAACGATCATAACAAGAAAAACGCATGAAAATGCCATTTTAAGAAAACACTTCGCTGTAACTTCTGCAAGAAGGCTGGACATGAAGAGGAAGAATGTAAGAGAAAAACTAATGTATGTTACAAATGCGGAGACCCAGGCCACATCCGTCCCTACTGTCCAAAACCATCTAAGACACCCGACGACGAGGACCGAAACCCCAATGAAGCTAAGGAGAACGCATCGATACTTATGACACCAGGGGCAATGGCAACTTTTAAAATAAGCACCCTTATGTCTTGATCATACTTAAGTTAGCTGACTTTTGATTTCAATCAAAACTTCATCGATAAAAGATCCTTATTTTCTTTTATAGAGCCAACTTTCATTTGTCTCACCACTTGACAAATTCCTAGGTCGTACGTTCACTGCTTGTCATGCATGTGAATTCATTTCAAAAGATCGAATAAATATTTTTGTTACACTCCTTTTGACAAATCCCCCTGATTGGGAAAAATGCTGACTTTTGATATCAAGTCAACAGACTTCTCAGAAAATTTCCTTTTCTTTTCTAAATTTTCAACCGGATTTCATTCTTGTCAAAAGTATATATCCATTGTTGAAATCTGTCCAAACCAAGTTCAATTATTTGAACTTGTTCAACTCAAAATCCCATATGATGAATTCCAAATAATCTCATTTGTCTTAATCCTAGTAAACCTGTTCAAAGTCTACATAAATCCTTTGTTAAAACACGACACCTTGCGGTGACGTCTCCTTTCGAAACTTGAACTCATTTCATTTTCACACCTGAGGTACGAATTTATCTATTTACTTATTCGTTATCCTAAACCAGTCTTAATACAATTTTGTGTTAAGATAAAAGGTACCTAAATTCTTATTCCAACGTACCTCCAACATCTCTTGCATCTTTGAATTAATCGTATAATATTCATTTCCTTCTTCATTTTGAACATCCTATCTTTTAAATATCCAGATTCAATTCACTTGAGACTTTCAGCTAAATTTTAAAAACGGTAAATTCATTCGATCACCGTAATTATTGAATTCTTTTAATCATTATAATCATTGAATTCTTTCAATCCTTACAACACCTTGTGGTGTCTGTATAAATTTGTAGCCTGAGCTAAACATAAATCCTAATCATAATAATTCATACGTCTTTCGTTTGACTCATCATTCAAGTAATCTTGATACAATTATGTATTAAGACCATGATACACTACATTCCATTGTATTGTCCGGTGTATCTTTGCCATTCGAAACAATGTCACTGATTTCTAGTTTGGCAATTGCCAAATCATTTTTCATACTTCTATTGAGATTGTCGATCCAGAATTCTCCTTAATTGACAATCAAGGTAAGTTCTCATCTGACATTAAATTCGATTGTTTCTAAAGATCATTACACCTCTCTCTTAATTATGAAACTCGGTCACCTTGATGATTGTATCATTTCATCTCGTTCAGTTCGCATCGATTCCTGAAACAAAATTTTTGGGATCACTGAATTATCTTATAATACTTTTTCTTGTATTGATTCTATCCCAGACACCTTGATATAATGTTCTTACTAACTTAAGAGACATAACACAACTCTGAAGGGATATCATAGCCCAAATCTCGAGGACGATATCTAAAACAAGGTGGGGAGGATATAGCAACTCTCCTAAAAACTCATAAGACACCCCTATATATATATATATATATATATATATATATATATATATATATATATATATTCAAAGATAACTAAACATAGGTAGGCAAATAGAGATGACAACAAATCTAACAAAAGCCACGTACTTCCTTCAGTTACCACCCCAGGTATAACAGCTCTCCCGGAACCCTTGAATTAACTTTAAACGTTCCTAAATGTACTCCGTACGTGAGAAACGGTCCCGGAATAACTCTATACTTGGGAAAAACAACAAAAACAAAATCTAGCAGACGGTCGCGGGTCGCAACGGCTGAAGCCATTTTGGTCGCGGGGCGCGACAACCCTTGATGACTCGATACTGCAATGCCGCCACGTGTCGGACACATGGTGAAGCTACTTGCTGACTCACCTGACCTACCGCTGCCCTTAGGGCTCTATCGGGTCGCGACGGCCGAGACCCTAAGGCGTCGCGGGGTGCGACGGCATGGTTCAACAACCTATATAAAGGGGGCTTCGGCTCATTTTGTCATTCGTTCATTCTTCGAATTCTCTCTGAACTTTCTACATAGTAGAAATTCTGCTCGAGTATTATACCCACTATTAAGAGAAGCTCTGCCTCGTTGTAAGTACTATAACCCTGCTATTACCCTACACGATTGATCTAGGATTCCGTAATGCATGTCGGCTCTGCCCGACTCAGTCATTTGAATTCTGTCTCGTGTGTACACCCGATCGATTTAGGACTCCATAATGCATGTCAGGACCTTGCCTGACTCAGTCATTGGAGTTCTGTCTCGAGCTGTACGGTTAATACAACTTGGGTTATTTTACTAACACGTGTGCATTGTTTATTCAACTAGATTATAACCAGGAAGTCACAAGGAAATACCTAAAGTAACAAAGTGAGCAAATCTTTCTTTTTATAAATCCTTTTTGCAAAATCTCAAATGTTTAAATTATATTTCACAGTGATTGAGTATTTGTATTTCTACAATTATCGTCGGTATATTGGGGTTTTGTATACAAAATTTGTTACTACACTGTGAGTAGTAACATTACCACCAGTCATAGATTGACAGTACCGTGGGTGGTAATTAAGGTAGAATGGTAAACAAATGTAATTGCGAGATCGCCCTCAATGCTGTAAAATGATGAAATCTGTTTTGATTAAACTGGGATTCATTCACCAATATTTCTTGCTGATAAAATGTTTTAAACACGTGTTACAACTAACTTAGTGTGAAGCCAAATAAAAGCCAGTTGGAGAGCACTAAAGGCTTAGAAAAGTGGCTATAAAAGTTACATAAATAAAAAAGGAGAATTGTTTTCAATAATTAGGGTTTATCCCTATAAATATATTATAAATGAAAATCGGGTTTTGTCCCATTTATTTATTATAACTGTATTTGTCACGACCCCCGACCCCATCCTAGCCGGAATCGGTGCCGTGAGCAGTCCAGTGGTACCGGTGATTATTTTGAAAAACATTGCAGCGGAAATTTCATCAGGACCGTGAGTTAGGAAAAATATCAGAGTTTAGAAACACCGGATTTTATTTAAATAGATGGAATAAATTTCATTGTTACAAAGGTAGCTTTTAATAAAAACAGTATTTCTTAATCTGATTTAATTAATAAAATAAGCCACTTCTTGAAGTCTTTTAGTGCCGAATCCAATCCCTACTCCAATCTACTGTAATTACCTGAAACACGTTTTAAAAAGGTTTTGTCAGCGTGAAATACTGAGTGAATCATTCATTTTACTGAAAATGACACATTTATTTTAATACACAGTGTTAAGATCTTTTACGCATGTTTCTGATATCAACCAACTACCCACAGTATTTGTCACTCGACCGGATCTGTGACAGTGGTCATATCACCATTGGCTGCCCCAATGAATGACGTAAATCAATTAAAATTAGGTTCGCCCACCTAAAATGATTTAAACTGTAGTAATGTGCACAATACCCCACATACTGGCTGTAATTTGGTGATTACATCAACTTAATCACTGTAATTATAATTCTGAAAATAATTTGGAGTATTGTAAAACAGTTGATAAAAAGAGAATGACTCACATTATAATCATGCAGATTCATACGGCCAAAGTTTAGTCTACAGACAAGCTTTGATATATTGCAGATTTACACAGGCAGAGCTTAGCCTATTGATTTAGCCTTGTAACTTAGTGCATACGAACTAGGTAGGTAACTTAATACAACAATTACGATAACTCACGAGATCAAATTCTCACAACGAACGACAAAGTGCGATACTTAAACATCCATCGATTTAACGACGAATGACAAAGTACGATACTTAAACATCCATCGAATTAACGACGAACGACAAAGTATAACCCTAATGTGGGTGGCACTTAAACATCCATTGGATATATTGATCGGTCGGAAAATGAATCGTAATAGCGATCGAGTTAATACCCGGTATCGTAGCAGCATCCCCTCTACAAATTAGTGTTTTTGTGACTGTTTCTATTATAACTCATCGCACAAATCGAATTTGATCGTCGAATGAGCGCCAGAATTCATGTCCCAATGTCTGCTATTTATACATGAAAATGACCTGGCTTACGGACCGTAAGCCTTATACCTTACGGTCCGTAAGGGACACGAAAGGGTTATAGGCTGGCCACGTGTGGGACTAGGCCTGCTGAGTTGATGATTTCTTTAAATTCGAATTTGACAACGAGATTTGAAGATAATCGTCTACTAGGGTTTATCCCCCCTGGGTTTTAGGGGCCCTGATCCTGATTCTGATTGCTATGAAAATTTAGGAGTTTATGCAGGATTACTTGGGTGTCTCAACTATGGTTCCCTATTGGGTAAGTAAAATAATAGGCATGACTTTTGATGAAAGTTGTTTACAAAATAGAAATAATAAATAATAAATAATAGTTTTGGGGTAAATCACAAAAAGAGAATAAAATTGTGAGAAAAAGGAATGGACCCACTGTGTAACTTTAGGGTTCAACTAGAAGGACTTCTGGTATAAATTTTGGGTATAACTTTTAAAAATATAATGCACTCGTGTTAAGTATATTACCCCTAATTCAACCTTGTCCCGAAGTCCCGAGATAGAATCCAAACGAACTTAGTCGGGCAGAGCCTTGACATGCGTTATGGGACTCAGATCAATCGGAAAGGGTAGCGGTGATCGGGAGTTACAATACTTAAAACGGGACATGGCTTTATAGTATTATAGGTATAATACTGAACAAAATTGAGTTGTATGAAGAAATATGTATGGAGGGCGAAAAGTTTGGAAAGAATTTGACAGGGAAAAATTTGTCATATGGTTTCTATTTATAATGGAGAGTTAGCTTACCTCTCACGCATATATGGCCACCTTCAATTCCTGCCCTAGCATTTAGTTTCTGCGGCACCTGGTGATGATGGGAGACTAGACGAGTAGGCGGCGATCGCTAGTTCGATCCTTGAACTGAGCGGGTTTTACCTCACCGCACTGTCGTGCCTTCGGGCAAGTGTTCACGGGCTTCGGCCCTAGGTGGGGTTTTTCCCCGGTTCGGAAGGCGAGTGTATCCCGATGTGGTGAATTTCGCCAGTAGCCCATTTGGAGGATTCGTTAGCCGTTCAAAAAAAAATAAAAAAAAAAAATAAGTGTCTTTACTTTGATTTTAGGCATTACACGTGCACTTCTTTTCTTTCTCAATTGATTAGTGTTAACATTTATTATTATTTTATTTTCTAAAATATCTTCATGACA
The DNA here is from genome assembly GCF_002127325.2 of Helianthus annuus. Lineage (NCBI taxonomy): Eukaryota > Viridiplantae > Streptophyta > Magnoliopsida > Asterales > Asteraceae > Helianthus > Helianthus annuus. The sequence goes on along the minus strand of NC_035436.2, from coordinate 181,083,537 downwards.
CACGTATGTACCATAATCTCAAATTCATTTATTAGATATAATTTTATTTCTAAACGTACAAATTCATAAAATAATTTTATTATTTTTATTTATTATATATATTAATTTTAACTTTTTCACTTATTTGGCTTTTATAATTTCTAAAATATAATTTTTTATTAAATAATAAACATGTCCTTAGAACGAGAATATTTTTGTCTACACTTGGGTCTAAGTTTCATTAAAATTAGAGTAGGTTTAGAATACAATGTATTTTTTATAATTTATTTAAATGGTTCAAGGGTCCGTCTAAATACTTCATATTTCTTACTTTTCAACTTACCCGTAATCTATCCGTCTATTAATATAAGTTTTATAAACTTTTATTTTATTTAGAAAGATCACTCATATACAGGCTAATAATATTTCAACCAACTATATAAAATAGTGTTTAAAACTATTTGGGTTGAATATTTATATTAAGAATTAACTAGTTACTAGTGGTGAATAAATTTAACCAAACCTTATAATTTGTATGATAAAAATTGGTACGTTACATCCTCCCCACCTTGTTTTAAATCTCGTCCTCGAGATTTGGGTTACGATATTTCTTTTAGAGTTATGTCATATTTTAGTCAATAAAAACAATATTCAAGGTAGATGACACATAAGTAAAATATCAAATTTTGTGAATACGAATTGTATCATAAGTAGGATTCAATGGTTCAACTGAATTAGTTCAAGAAATTGATGACAAATGAATGAGATAGAATGATATAATTTTTCAAGATGACTAGGTTTAAGCAAAAAGAAATATGATCAATGAATGTGAAAAATTCTAAAAGAAAGCTTATTTGGATTGGCAACTGAGGAAGACTTAGAATTGACGGATTCCAAATGAAATAAAAGTATGAAAAAAATGATTTGTCAAATATTGAATTTATGATATGAGAAATTAACGTCTTGAGATGAGTGAATTGCAAAGATACACCAAAAGTATTATCAGTAAAACTTGGGTTTTATCCCCTCAGTCTATTTTAAATATTATGGTGTTTAACTCTGATAAAAATATTTCCTAACTACGGTCCTGATGAAACTTTCCGCTGCCAAATTAATAAACACCGATACCATCTGCTCTGAGACTCACGGCTCCCGCTCCCGCTCTCGGGAAGGGGTCGGGGGCTGTGACACTTGGGGCCTAAGTTGAAAACCCTAATTTATTATCTATATAACCTAGTCATGTATTTGTAATCTTTGGTGTCTTAGCTTCATGATATAACCTAGTTGCAGCGCGTGGACGGTCCCCCCACTGGGATCGAACCACGTCAAAATTCTTGTGTCGTGTTTTATTATTTTATGTTTGCATGTTTGTTGGTTTCGCTGCGCCGCTTAATACCTAATAGTTATGAGCATGTATCCTTTCAAAACTAATATATTCATAAAAGGTTAAAATTAAGTTAGTTAGGTCTTATAAACTATAATCTAGTATATATTCATAAAAGATTAAAGTTAAGTTAGTTAGGTCTTATAAACTATAATCTAGTATCATCATGTTTTCAATAGAAAAGAAAAAAGAAAGTTTAGCTAGTTCCCAAAGTCACGTGAAAAATTATCATTATACATATGCTCCAAAATTAAAATATAAACTAAAAAAACACTTTTTTTTTTTTTTTTTGTAAACTAAAGCATATGTACCAAACATTTGTATCTATTAAATATGATTTAAATGCTACAACACAACCAACTATGAAGTTTGATGAAAACTGAAAAACCGAGCATTATTATGTACTGATCAGTTTGTTATCTAGGTTCTGTGGTGTGGTCTCTGGTCTCTGGAGAGCTTTTTCATGTGACGTACGCAACATATAGAGGGTTTTATCGTTAATTTGTACGGTATGAAATAATGCCCTTATAAAACCCTTTATTAACTATATTAAAGATATAAATAAATAAACTCAAATCTGATTGGTTCAAGCAGTTGGCTCCATCTCCTTCTTACTTCTCACGGTCGCTATGGCTTTGGCGGAGGCCAAGGATAGCACCCCAGGCGGGTGGTGTAGGGGTGCCATGGGGCGTCAAAATGGGTGAAGTGGCAGGTGGTGTGAGACCACACCACCCAGCCTTATTATATTATTATAATATACTTCACTTTAAGCATATTTTATTTTTCTTTTATAATTTAGTATTAAGATAAGATACAATATTTTATAAAGTTCCAAGTACGTCATTATGTCTGTCTACTTTCATCTACGTTTTGATATGATTTCTTAAACCAAGCCGTGAGTAGTAATCTACTTGTAAAATCACAAACGTACGTACCTCCAAATCTATCACATGGTCGTTTTTTTATAAAGTGACGTCGTTCACCTTTTCATTACTTTAAATAATAATGTAATGTTGTATAAAATTTTGAATATACCGTTGCGACGTACTTATTATTGCCTAAGTTTCAATAAAAGTTTTATTCAAAATTGAACGGGTCAACATCAACATCAACACCAGTACTCGTATTCGTTTTTACAGTTTTCTCGACGTTCTTATGATACTGTAACGAACTAAACCGAATCCGACCAAATAACATCATTGCCGATACAGTATTAGCCAAACTAGTACCAATATTTCTTTTTATGTTTTTCGATCGGTATAAAATGCATGTCGATATCCACCTATGAAGACTCAAGTGCCGCTGTCATACCACTAATGTAACAAACTAACCGCATGGAACCCCCCCCCCCCACACACACACACAGCACACCAGGTTATATACACCATATACAATTAAATATATTATTATACATAACAAACGAGGATGTCTTATGAATAGTACCTAAGAAACATTTCTATTATTTTATTATTTTTCTTTGCCTAATTTACAAAAATGCCATCAACCCATAGTTTTTTTGTGTGTATTCAACCCTTCAACTTCTATCATTACCACTTACACCCTGTTTTGGTCAAAAAGCTGATTAAGGATAATGTAACCAAATTTGTTATGTGAGGTAGAGTGCTTAGGTGATGAACAATGAAAAATAAGAATGCTTGATGAATGAAATTGTAACACCCCGTGTTTAGAAGTCAAAGTCAAAGTCAAGATTGAAGTCAAAGGAAGAAAAGATTGTTAATTGCGATCTGTCACTCCTTGCTTAAATCATGTTTTGACTTCTTTGACTCGTAGATTAGTCTATTTTATTTTTGCTTTAGTCGTATTATGTGGAGTATCTATTAATAATCGCATGGTTAACGCTATTTATCATATATGTTATCGCTTTATCGCTTATCGCAATCGCGCTCACAACTCGAAATACGCATTTTGGTTAATTATATATGTGTGTGTGCCTTTTATGTGTTACTTGTGCATGTTTAATTATGTTATGTGTGGAAATCAATCGAAACTCAATCGCAAATCGAAATGGTATGATAATTGGTGGAAAAGAGATAGTGCGAGATATGAGTAGTTGGGATTAAAAGTAATTTGAATAGGAAACTCTATCGCATTCGCATCGCTCGCAATCGCAATCGAAACGGCAAAACTCGTCAAAACAATTGACTGATCGATCAGGCAGCTGACCGATCGACCAGCCCCTTTCCTCTTTGGGTAACCCTATAAATACCCCTTGTCACCATCATTCTTTCTACTTTTGGCAACTGACGTCCGAATAGCTCGCTCTCCTCACTATTCTTCAGATTTCTCTCAATTCCGGTAAGATCTCATCCTAAATCTTGTACTTCCTTAATCTACACGCACTCCTACACCTTTCTATCTTTTGAATCTTAACTTTTAACCATGAAATCACCAAGATTCAAGGTGTTCAAGGATGACGTCATCATGTATTCTTGAAGAACTTCATGTTTTGGCCTCAATCCACCAAGAACAACTTAGATCTAACCGATTTCCACATAAATAAACAAAGATCTTCCATAGATCTAAACATATTCACAATGAAAAGGATTGAAATATGGTTTTTCTAACTTTCTTTCAACTCTTTTACACTCAATGCCTTCAAAACCGATAGAATCAGAGCTTGTGCCGACCTACTACTCATTCTTGTGGTTGTGTGGCTCAAGATCTGGATTCTATCCACGAGGTTCACCGATTTCGGGTTAAACATGGAACACCGTCTCGAACAGTTAACTAATCGGATTTGGGTGATTCCTGTCCGATCAGGAGTACCAAGTATTGACGAGGTTTCTGTTGTTTAGCACGTTATCACAACACCTCGATAAAAACAACAAACAATCAAAACAACCAAGTGTAAGACGAACAGGTCGACCAGGACGGAGTGCCGTCCGATATGACTGCTGTCCGATCGAACAACCAATCCGAATGCCTAGCCAAACCGAACGACTTGCACCTTGGGTCCCACACTTAAACCATTCACAAACATTCAAAGTCTGATCGTTGAACGAGTTGTTGTCCGATCGGACTACCATCCGACCGGGTTAACCACTTGAACATGTGACAATTAAACTTCAACACTTAAACAATTTTCAACATGTTCAATGCACTAGGAATGCCACCCGATCGAACTGTTGTCCGATCGAGTGACAACCTGCTGTGAACTTGTTCTCACTGAAGTGTTCAACCAATCGGGTTGACGTCCGATCGAACGACCGTCCGATCGACCGGCCTGAAAGGTAGAGATACTTCAATATTTTCAAAATACTACAACAAAAACTTCAAAAGTCAAGCCATCATACACAAACACATTCTTTCCCAGAGGAAGAAACAATCCACTCGAACAGCCATCCGACCCGACGACTGTCCGAACGGATTACTACTCGCACGACTGGCTGTCCGATCGGATTACCATCCGATCGAACTACTGTCTGACTCACTTGTACTTTGCATCGTTTTGCGCATCACTTATCGTTATGCTATCGAACTGTTCAGGCTAACCCTACTCTCTAGCGCTCCCTTCAATCCATCAATCGCTGGATCCCTTTTTTTTTGCTTTACGCACTTTTGGGTGTTACATACGTTACTTATACAAAATCACATCGAACACACTATGCAATACTTTAAACGCTAACCGCTATCGCATGTATACGTGACTAAATGAATGCTTATTTGTTATGTTTACACATGGAATGTTGTCTACCCGCCTTAGCAACGGTAGTACTATTAGTTTGGACTCAGCACCCGTTCAATCGGGGGTTGTTATTTGTTAAGGACAATTACCTACATGGCTCACAGTGGTGAGTATGTATCATGAACTGCCATGGGCAGTCAACCCGCAGTCGTTGGTATCGATAGGTTCATGTCGATAACTAACATGCGTCATTTCACTCTGTGTACGTGCTGGTTATGCGTAACGCTTTCGAACTCTATATGCTAGTATTAAACTTGTATGATCACCTTTACACTATGTGTATTGACTTTTATTTTAACGTATGTGACATGTGCTTAAGTTGCTAGGATGCTTAGGTGCATGGTGATGAAATCGAGGCTAGGGAAGGTCTAGAAACAATAAACAATTGTCTGTAATAAAAATCTGAGTTGTCGGAACATAACAATTTGCCTAGATCTTTTTCTGTAATAATTGTATTATCTTATATGACATGGTATGGGACATGTTGCTTTAAATATTTGGTAAATATAGTTGTTATGGAAACTTCTGGACAATCTGTTTCGCTCAGTGCCGCGCCCCGATGTTTCCGTCATCGGTTGGGGTGTGACAGAGATGATGAACATAACGATTTGTACGAGGAAAAACCCTTTATCACTAGTAGATCCCTGGCACAAAAACCCCGGATAGTGAAAACTATCACTATCAACTATATTGAACAATAAGAATTACAACTTTGGATGTTGATTAATTGTGGTACAATTGTATGCTAAGTGTATGTGTGCTCTGGTTTTCAATGTATGCGAATGTGTGTATGCGAAAGTGAGAATGTGCCTATAAACACTTGATCAACCCCTTTTGAAATAAACTAACAACTAAGTCCGAAATTCTAGGAAGACCACGTCCAAGCTCCATGAACGTCAGTGGAATTCATGACGTTCAGCATCTTGAACGAATTATGCCCGAGATTCCAGCTAAGACTTAGTCCACGTCGTTCATAACCTGCATACGAACATTAGAAAACATAGAGAACAATTGTTAGAAATCATAAGTAATAATAAGGATCATCGATCCTCAGGCTCCCTGCACCATCCGCTAAGGATAAGCGATCCGGGCAACATCTCAGGATACATGATCCACAATTAGCAAAACCTATGCCCTAACACACCCCTTCATCTTTCTAAAAACTTTGTAAAATGTCATTTTGACCCTTTCGAGTTTTGAGTACTTACTCTTATGTACGTGTGTTAAATATAATAAGCTTTCATACTTATTTTATATGTACGTTTTTTGTTGGTATACACTTTGTTCATAAACAGAGCAGGTCAAATACAATATGTTTTTACTAGCCGGTACAAATTCGAGTTACTTTACGTTTCAACTCCATCACAACGCGTGGCACCATTCTTTAACGTATAAAAACACTATTTTCTTACATGCTTATATTTAAGTACGTTTCATTATAAATCTAAGTTGGTTTACGTTTCAACGTAAATTTATTGGTAATGAGCCGGGTCAAAGAATACATTTTCGTACTTATTTTCATGTGTGTTTTCATTTGGTCTACATTTTGATGTAAATTTTATCCGAAAACGAGTCCTGTCAGATATTTGACGGTAAAAGTTCGAGTTACTTTAAGTTTCGGCGCTGCCGCAACACGCGGTGGGTCAAAATGCTAGTTATATATAATTAGAAAGTGACCAGAATAGTAATTTGATTTTTATAATATATATAATTTTCTTATAGTTTTATCATTTCAATATTACAATTGATTATTCTTATATTTACTTTTAACTTTAAACATATTTATTTAATTTTAACTTTTAATGATTTTCTTTTTTTAATATTACTGATTTTGTCTAAACAACATCAATACCGTACTGTATAACATCCGTATAGTTTTTTTTTATATATATCAACGTCAACATGTGTTTATTATTATATATGATTTGATAAAAGTTCTATTCGAATGACCGAACAAGTCATATATAGTTGATTTTTTTTACCACAAACCAAACATATACCTACCAAACAACATCGGTAACGGTACCGTATTCGCTTTAATAGATTTCTCCATGGCGGTATAAAATTCATCGAACACAAAGTTACATTCGCAATAAAGTATATTTTGGTATCGTAAGCTATATCGAATGTTTGTATGATACCTGTATCGTAACAGACCAATACCAACCAAACAACACCGGTACAACTATTCGTTTTTATGATTTCCAATCGATATAAAACACATATCGACTACCATGCCTAGTACTAGTATCATACTAATATCGTAATGAACCAAAAGAGTAGTGAATAAATCATTCACAACCCAAGTTTTCAATCACTCTCAAACCCTATATATACAACTTCAACATACTTAACTTACGTTGGCCAACCCTTGACAAAACATAGCATTTGGTAAGATCTGCCACTAAAACACACACCAGTGACAGTTGTATCTCTCTCTCTCTTATCTACCCCCTCCCCCTTCACAACACATCCATTCAACAATCAAATCAAATCTATTCAATTTCAAGCACCATGCAAGCTCAAGCTCTTCTTCAATCAACCCCACTTCGGGTCTCCCCACTCGACCCGATTCACAAACCCATCAATCTCAAACCACCCTCACTCTCTTCCACGCGCCGCCGCGCCGTTATCTCCGCCGTTTCCGCCGCCCCCAAGCGGGAAAAGGATCCGAAGAAACGGGTCGTCATTACGGGTATGGGTTTGGTGTCTGTTTTCGGGAATGATGTGGATACGTACTATGAGAAGCTGTTGGCTGGTGAGAGTGGAATCGGGTTGATTGACCGGTTCGATGCGTCCAAGTTTCCGACCCGGTTTGGTGGGCAGATTCGTGGGTTTAAAGCTGATGGGTATATTGATGGGAAGAATGACCGGAGACTTGATGATTGTTTGAGATATTGCATTGTTGCTGGTAAAAAGGCCCTTGAACATGCTGATCTTGCTGCTGATAATCGCTCCAAGGTTTTTTATTTTTTTAATTATTATTTTTAAATAATTATTTTTTTGGGATCTGGTTGATATTTAATAATTGGGTTTTAGGGTTTGTGTAAATTGGTTATTGTATAGGATAGTGATATCAGGATGAATGTGAAAGTGAAATTAGCTAAATATGTTAGGTTTTAGCAAATGATTATTTGATTGATTAGGTATGGTTTGGTGGAGTGAAAATAGATAAGGGATTTGAAGCATAAATGATACATTATGTGCCTTTGGTAAAAGAGTTTGTGATGCGTGTAGCCGTGTAATAAGGGTCATGTGCAAAGTGCAGTAGATTGTTTTGTTGGAAAGCAATGTTAAGTGCATGATGATGTTTATGTGAATTTTGATCAATTCTATTTGTTTATCGTTGTTTTGTATAAGCGTGCGGGGGCCTGATGTACGCATCCTTACCTTGCATTTCCAGAAGAGGCTGTTGTAAATGGCATGAATGTTACATGTGCGACTTTTTCAGACGGTTCTTCCCTTCGTCCCAAAATAGTTCCAAGTATTTTCATTTTTTAAAATTCTTCTCTTTTAGAAAAATGATTTAGAAGGTTTTGTGATTAGAAATACGTTTAGGCAATAGGCGACTTTAGTTTCAACTTGTTCGACCAAGTCCTTTAATATTTTATTTGTCTTACCCGTGACCCGAAGAGATAGAACATAACCTGATTCTACCCAGCCATAAGTAAATGGGTCAACATTGCCACATCTACTAAATTCCCTTTTTGCCATTATTATGATGCAATTACTTTGGGATAGAAGGACTGAAGGAGTACTTTATTTTACATCACGGTTGACGATTCATTGTACATATGCGTCTTTTCTATGACATGGTAGTAAATTTTGCAAGTTTTTTTTACAGGGCGTGAGCACGATTTTTGACGCTATACTAATTTTAGATCACTTTTCGAATTTTACAATCTCTACGATACAATTCACAGACTTCTTGATTTTGATATCCATATGATGTTTGCAGATTGACAAGGAGCGTGCCGGTGTGCTTGTTGGAACAGGAATGGGAGGTCTAACGGTATTTTCCGATGGAGTTCAGTCTCTAATAGAAAAAGGTTACAGAAAAATCACACCTTTCTTTATCCCATACGCAATAACAAACATGGCGTCTGCATTATTAGCTATTGATTTGGGCTTTATGGGCCCTAACTACTCAATTTCAACCGCTTGTGCTACCTCAAACTACTGCTTTCATGCTGCTGCAAATCACATCCGTAGAGGCGAAGCTGATATGATGATTGCTGGCGGTACGGAAGCTGCCATTATTCCAATCGGATTGGGTGGTTTTGTTGCGTGTAGAGCGTTGTCTCAGAGAAACGATGATCCGCAAACTGCTTCAAGGCCTTGGGACCAAGATAGAGACGGGTTCGTCATGGGTGAAGGTGCTGGTGTTTTGGTAAGTCTGTTGCCTGTTAATCAGTTAATGTAACGAGTCAAAACGGGGTTAATATGATATTATAAAATTTAGAAGGATATATTTATGAAAATTTGAACTTTTAGGAGGATGTATATGAAATTACGCTGCCCTAGTTAATGGCTACGAATAAATAAATCATATTTTTGAATAATTGAATGAACTCACATTATTTGCAGGTGATGGAGAGCTTGGAACATGCAATGAAAAGAGATGCACCCATACTTGCTGAATACTTAGGCGGTGCTATTAATTGTGATGCGTATCACATGACGGACCCGCGTTCAGATGGACTTGGTGTTTCTTCTTGTATTCAAAGCTGTCTAGATGATGCTGGCGTGTCAGCAGAGGAGGTATTTTTTATTTTCATTTCTAATGATTGTGAATTTATAACACTAAATGCATTTTAATTTTCAACTAGTAAATGTTGCATATTTGTTAGTGATCCATAATATACGTCTATGTTATGGTCCCTATTTTGATACTAATTATGATTGTTGGTAGTGTTTTTATTTTTTATTTTTTTTACTCTCCGTTGCTTTTGTCAATTTGTGTGATGCCCACTCAGTCTAGGAGTGCAAACGAGCAGAGTTCCTCACGAGCAACTCGGGCTCGGCTCGAAAAAAAGATCAAAGCGAGCCGAGCTTAAACGAGCTCGAGTCAGAGCTTCACTTCTTGAGCTCGAGCCGGCTCACAAGCCTAAACGAGCCCGTTAGTTATATAATTTTTAGTTGATATATTCAATAGTAATTACTATTTATAAAGTTATGAAAAAATAACTAAATTATATATAAAATAATAATTATAATTAATATCATTTAATTAATAAATAGTAAATGAGGCGAGCTCGGTCTTGAAAGTCTACCTACGAGCCGAGGTCGAGCTTTCATAAGTTAAACGATCTCGAGCTCGAGCCTAGACTAGCTCGGGCTCCGCTCAGCTCGTTTGCACCACTCACGTTTATAATAAGTGATTCAGTTTCAAAAACCATATTAAAGCCAGATAATATATCATTTGTAAATTATGAATTTATCACAGTGAACGTTTTGTTTCTTAGGTTAACTACATCAACGCACACGCAACTTCAACATTGGTTGGTGATCTAGCTGAAGTAAATGCGGTGAAGAAGGTATTCAAGAACACCGCAGGAATCAAAATGAATGCAACCAAGGTACCCCACTCCCCCTATATATATAACGATAATTAAAAATAATTAAATAAGAAGTGTTGCTGATTTGGTTATGTTTCAGTCGATGATAGGGCACTGTTTAGGTGCAGCTGGAGGTCTGGAAGCCATTGCTACAGTTAAAGCCATCCAAACAGGGTGGCTACATCCCTCCATAAATCAATTTGTATGCTCTTCATTTCTATTAGAAGGATATTTATTATTCATATTATTTTTCTATATTTATAAATCCTAACTTTTTTTTGTGTGCGTGTAGAACCCGGAGCCTGCAGTTGAATTCGACACTGTTGCTAATGTAAAACAGCAGCATGAAATTAACGTTGGTGAGTTTAATTGTTTTTATTTGTGAATCTTAAAGAGGTGGCAAAATGGGTGGGTCGTGTTATGTCTGGTTGCGACGCATTAAATATATTATAATTTTATTATTAAGATTCTAGTATATTTATTTTGAATAAAGAAACAGCCACTTTTGTTCTGTTTTAACCGATACATTTTTTTAAAGTTTTTGAATACATGTGAGATGCAACCCAAGTTAACAATCGAAGAATAAGTTGTAGTTTGTGTGGGAGGTTGAGTGATTAAGAAGATGTGTGTTGTTGGTAATGTGCAGGGATTTCAAATTCATTTGGTTTTGGTGGACACAACTCTGTTGTAGCATTCTCTGCTTTCAAGCCTTGATTTGATGGAAGGAAATGCTGCATCATGGGCGTATTTAGGCTTATGACACTGTTGTTTTAATGTTTGTTGGCCAATTTAGACATTTTAGAAGTGAGTTGAGTTCATTTTGTGATTTAGAGGATAGCAACCAATGCTCCAAAATCTTTCATATATTTTGTTTAATCACATCTTTTTTTTTTCTTATCCTTTATTATACCTATGTTATACAGGGAAGAGATCAATTTAGAACACCATATATTGCGATAACACCCAACACAAACACAAGTCATTCATTATTTTTTTCTTTCCGATCTTAAAAAGAATTAAAAATGAATGGCATAAATGTAAATGTTATTGTCTCTCTCTCATCCTTTATAAACTCTCAAAAAAATTTAAAATTTTTGGTTATTTCCATTTTCCAAAAATATATTAATAATTAAGTCACCTGTAAAAAGTAAAATGTCAATTTCGTCTCTAAGGTACTATTTTCATTCAAAAAGTTTGACATCTTGTTATTTTCATCCCTAAGGGCCAAATTTCGAGGGACAGAAATTGCAATAATTTGATTTCGAGGAACAAAAATTGCAAATTTACCTAACTTAAGGATGAAAATAACAATAAAACGCAAACTTAAAAAAACTCAAATGTACAAAAAAGTCTTTTAAAATGGAAAAGAAAAAATGGCTAAACCTCATAAACAATTTTAAGATTTAAGTCCTCGTAAAATTTGTTTCACCATGCTAATTTAAAATTCATTTGATTTTCCAAAGAGACGTAACACATTATCCAACACTTATACACTAAAAAAAATCTAAGTTAAACATCATATAAAATACTATCCAACACTTAAACACATTTAAAAAATCTAAGTTAAAAATGATATAAAATACCATCCAATGCTACCATTTTTTATATGTTCATCGACACTATCATTTTTTAAAACTAGATACATATATTTATTCCAACAATGACACATTAATCTTTATCCAATCTTCTAATTTCACTTTATAACTATTCAAAAATATCATTACATATTGTAAAACATGACCAAAGTTTAAGGCCCGTCTGTATAACTTAACTTTGGGCTTGGGCCTTTACTTCACTACATTTCCCGGGCCAGTTCTTTTTTACCACACGAAGCGGGAACACTTCCCGCGAAAACACTCCCGCCAAAACCCCAGCGAGACGATTTAGGGCAAAACCCCACCCCTCTTTCACTCTGCAACATCTTGGTCACTCGTAGATCGATCTTTCAATCTTGCAAACGAAATGGACATCACTGAAGAGATCAGAGCCACCAACAAGAAAGCCTTCACAGAGTTATTCGACTCAAACGTAACAAATCAATTCATTTCACTCTCATCTTCTCTATCTGCTTTCGTTCATGTTTGCTCACACTTTTTTTTTGTTGTTTTTAGTACGATACCTTAGATGAAGATATCCGCAACATGATCCACAACAAACGCCGTCGTTTAATCTTCCAGCTCACTCACCTCTTTCAACGCGGAGCTGAAGATCTCGCTCGAAGGTTTAATCACTTTTCACATTTTTACATTCAATTGACTTGATATGTTTATATGTTGTGTGTGAGGTTTGTTAATTTGTGAATTTTGTTTTTGATTTGTGTGTTAAACGAAATTAGGTTGTTGCAAAACCCTAGCGAGTATATACAGTCGTTAGCGGATTTCATAACGGAGAGAACACGGAGTATTGACCCCAAATACTTGAAGGAAGGGGAGCAAGTGTTGGTAGGGTTTGATGGACCGTTTGTGTCAAGGAAGGTTACTCCTAGAGATCTTCTTTCTGAGTTTATTGGTTCTATGGTCAAAGTTGAAGGGATTATTACTAAATGTAAGTTTTTTCCTCATTTCATTGCATATTATAAATGGTTAGCATTTGCAAGTACAAATGATTAGAATTAGATACTTGTGGAAACCTAAGTTTAGAGAATATCTGGTTAGATTTAAAAGAAAGTTGTTTTATGATTCTGCAAGTCAAAATGTTGTAACTTTTTTAATCTTACTAATGTTTGTGCAACCAGGAGGCTCACATCTGATATATGTTGTTTTAGTGAAATGTATTAGGAATTTAGGATATGAACATGGTTTATGCCTATTTAGTTTGGTAGTTTGGCTATTAAAATTACGATAAGTAATCTGTTTTTTTTACTTGCAGAGCTACAGTAAGGTTAGGTGTTTATGGTTGTTGGAAATGTGCTTTAGTATTTTTGAATTTTGATAAAACTATTGTTTGCTGTACTAGGGGATGATAGTGTAATTTTAAATTTTAACACATATGGCTTGCATTGTTTTTATTTAGGTTCTCTTGTAAGGCCAAAAGTTGTGAAAAGTGTTCATTATTGCCCTTCAACTAAGCAATTTACATCTCGTGAGTATCGAGATATTACTTCTACAATGGGTTTGCCAACAGGTTCCGTGTATCCAACCCGGGTAATATTACGTTATTCACAGTATGTCACATTTGACTATCGACATCGTAACTGAAGTTAAATGTCTCACTCATCATATTATCTGTAGGATGACAATGGCAATCTGTTAGTAACTGAGTATGGTCTTTGCAATTACAAAGATCATCAAACACTTTCAATGCAAGAAGTGCCTGAAAACTCTGCTCCTGGTCAACTTCCGAGAACTGTTGATGTCATCGCAGAAGATGATTTGGTTGACTCATGCAAACCTGGAGACCGTGTGGCAATTGTTGGAGTTTACAAAGCTATTCCTGGGAAAAGTCAAGGCAGTGTCAATGGAGTATTTAGGTTAACTTAAATACCTACACTTTATATTTTCTTTCACTTATACCATGGGCAATCTGGGTATTTTAACCAAATATATGATGATATGCAGGACTGTGCTTATAGCAAACAATGTTTCTCTACTGAACAAAGAGGCGAACGCTCCAGTTTATAGTTCCGAAGACTTGAAACACATTAAAAAGATAGCTGAGAGAGAAGATACATTTGACTTGCTGTCTAGATCACTGGCACCTTCAATCTATGGGCATTCATGGATTAAGAAAGCGGTTATTTTACTTATGCTTGGTGGGACAGAGAAGAATCTTAAAAACGGGACCCACTTAAGAGGGTATGGTGCCTTTTTTTGTTTTCACTTTACTTATTCATTAGTATGTTGAGCAAATGATCAAGGTGATTCTACCACGACATTTTCAGTGACATTAACATGATGATGGTTGGAGATCCTTCTGTTGCGAAGTCACAGCTTCTTAGAGCTATTATGAATATTGCTCCACTGGCAATTTCAACCACTGGTCGTGGTTCTTCTGGGGTTGGATTGACAGCTGCAGTTACTTCTGATCAAGAAACAGGTAAAATATTTTGATAAATTTGAGAAATCAGAATAAACATTTTTTCTGCTACTGACTATTTATGATATACTTTATAGGAGAAAGAAGGCTAGAAGCTGGTGCTATGGTTCTTGCTGACAGAGGTGTGATCTGTATTGATGAATTTGACAAAATGAATGATCAAGATCGTGTAGCAATACATGAGGTTATGGAGCAGCAGACTGTAACCATTGCAAAAGCTGGTATTCACGCATCATTAAATGCTAGATGCAGTGTGGTAGCAGCTGCTAATCCCATTTATGGAACAGTAAGTATCTTAATGACCTTTATCCATGTCTCATATGACAGCTCATAACTTTATGTTAACATTAACCGATCATCTGCAGTATGACCGTTCAATTACCCCAACAAAGAATATTGGGCTTCCTGATTCCTTGCTGTCACGTTTTGATTTGCTGTTCATTGTGTTGGACCAAATGGACCCTGAGATAGATCGAAGGATCTCTGATCATGTTTTGCGTATGCACCGTTTTCGATCTGCTACAGATGGAGGTAGGAGCATTTGTGTTTATTTTAATGGTTTTGATAATTTCGTTAGTTTTATATCACTTAGCGTCTAAGAAACATATTTTTACAGGTGATGAAGTATCAATGTATGGAAGGGAGGATGAATCTGATTTAGATACATCTATATTTGTTGAGTATAATCGAATGCTACATGGAAGAACAAGGGGTAGGAGACCTAACGCTGAAGCTCTGAAAATCAAGTTTCTTAAAAAGTATATTCATTACGCAAAACACAGGATTCAGCCAGATCTCACTGATGAGGTATATTCTTTCTTGATTCGGTATATGATTGTGCTTGTATTTATTGATGTCAGGTAATGATGATAAGTTTTCTTGTTCAGGCATCTGAGTACATTGCAACTGCATATGCAGAGCTCAGAAACAGTGGTGGTGGCACCAGGGTTAGTCTTAACAGTTAGTTATTTGTTTAATTAAGCTTAAGATGCTTTGGTTTGATAAGGGATTTTGATATTTGTAGACTGGAGGAACGCTTCCGATTACTGCCAGAACTCTGGAGACTATTATTCGACTATCTACAGCACATGCTAAACTTAAACTGAGTAAACAGGTACTTTTATCATAAACATGCTCATTTGATTTGTGTTTTATCTCAAACATAAACTACTGTATAGTATTGTTTTTGTAATCGTAATTAACACGTTCATTAGTTATTTAAAAGCAGATGCATATGTTGCCAAACCGGCCTGTTTTGAGCTATAGTAAAAAGTACCTAGTTTTGCTCGAACTCGTTTTGACTCGTTTTTTTGGTGTAGGTTTTAAAATCTGATGTAGAAGCTGCCTTGAGAGTTCTCAATTTTGCTATTTACCATCAAGAATTAACTGACATGGAAGAACGTGAGCATCAACAGGAAAAAGAGCTAGAAAGAAAGCGCAAAGCTACTACTCAAACAGGGTGAGTTTGATCATCACCAAATATTGAATTAATTTGCAATTATATTTTTATATATATATAGGGTGAGGTTAAAACGAGAACTCATATTTCTCACGAGAACTTAGTTGAAGAGAATTTTTTTAATGTTGTATTTCAATAATAATAGTAAATGATTTTGATTGTTTTTTTGTGAGTTCTCACAGTTCTTAAGATAACCCTCCCATGTATATATGTGTGTGTATGTATATATATAGTTAGATTTATTATGCTTTTTTGTTTCTTTCAGGGACGCAGCTGCAGCTGAACCTGAAGCAATGGACGTAGATGAACCTCCAGTGGCACCAACCATATCCGCTGAAAGGTGTGTGTTTCTTTTGCAACTCTAAAGTCATTTTTGTTTTATACACTCTTCATCATTACGAAGAACGATTAATGTATGATTTATTGTTATTTATCTAATGGATTTATTGATGATGTGTAGGATTGCTGCATTTAGGCTTGCATTTGAGCGGCATAGACATGATACCCGGTTTGAAAAAGTAACTATAGACGAGATTGAGCGGGTTGTTAACATCGGCGCAGCAGTACCTTACTTGAGGGCAGAGATTATGGTCCTCCTAGAGGTATATACATATACATTATAAATTTGGTTATTTTTTATGTTTATTTACAGCTTTACGTATTATGTGAAACTTAATACAATATCGGTAATTGTGTGCAGGACTGGAAAGAAGCAGTATATATCAACGGGGAGGATGTTTATGCCATATACTGAGTATTGCGTAGCATGGAGAGATGTTTTTATGGTATTTGATTCTTGACAGTGTTAGATGAATGTTTGTAACTTTTTAACTACCTTTTGTATGAATATTAAGTTTCCTATCCTATTTAGATAGTTGCTATTTATCCCCTTTAAATTTCACAACTAAACCATAGTTTTTGCTTGGTTAATAGTTTTCATAACTATTCGTTGAATGTTTGTTACAAAATGAATACAAACATGAAAATGATAAAAAGTCCATAACTTGAAATAGGAAATTAAGATGATAGAAATTAAAGCTTTAGAAGAGGTAAGCCACCAGAGACACAACAGCTGCAAGTAGAGCAGGTACTTGCAAGGCCATTCCAGCACTCTCCATTGATGGGGACGGTGCAGGTGCTGCCCCATACTCTTGAGCCATGGCTCCATAACTGGTAAGGACCATCATTGTAATGGCGAGAGTGGTGGCTAGCTTTACACTTTCCATATCGGCCAAGTGTGTATATAATTACTTGCAGGGAAAGATTGGTTTGTTTGTTTGGTAAGTAAGGGGTGTGGGTTTTATAGAAGTGGTTTAGTGGGGGATTAATAACAGCTAATCACATGGGTAATATTGTTGTTTTTAAAGCTAATAATTCAAGGCATAATCATTTGAGGGTAAGTGGCCGGCGTGAAGCCAAAATCTTATAATATCTGTCACTCCATTTGGCCATTGTCTTTTAGGCTGGCCAAATTTGTAATCCATCATTGAGAATATATTAGATTAATAAATAAATAAATGATGATCTGGAACAATATACTTTAATACATTACTCTGTCCCTGACCTGAGTTTGAACTTGAAAGAATGCACTTAATCGCTTATACTATCGTGTGACAACCAGAAATGACCAGGGGCTGGCTAGCCGCTAGAGCAAAACGATCATGGTACCAAGCGGACTTGATGAGCCTTACCAATTAAATTCTTAAATGCCCCGACTCGTATGTATTGAAAGAGCTTAAAAGAGGAAACATAATATACAATATTGGCGTTGAATGTTTTTTAGTGTTTATTATAATTCAGCAGGGATCTCCTAATATAATCGAGATGATACAAGATTTTGAATGCTAACTGTTGGCCCGGAATCATAAGTAACAAACTTGAACAAATCAATATTTAGAACTAAAAAGTTACTTCTCAAGCCATGGATGAGTTTTAATCATGGGCTAGTATGGGGTTTAATGAGTTTAATCAACTCAAGTGAGTTTTCAATATATCTCTTCTGTATGTATATGTATATATATGTTAGGAGTTGGCTACAAAGTGATTTTAAATAATAGACACGATGTTTAGATTCTTTTGCATGGTATTATATAAAAAACATCAAACGTAACAATTTAAAACACAATGAAATGTATTCTAGACATGAAATTTAAAACACCATAATAAAATAATCTAAAGACTCTTTTGCCACTTTAGTCCAAAACTTAAACCTTTTGAATCTGAGTCCCTCTGGTTTCAATTTTGTTGTCATTTTAATTCAAAATCAAAATCTGATCAAATTTTTCAGTTAACATCAAATTTTTTTTTGTCTTTTTCCTCCCTTTTAATGAATGACAAAAGAAATACAAGACTTCCACCACTTGATCTAAAATCAATGCAGCTCAGACTTTAATTTTAATACCGTTTTTTTAATTTTATTTGATACTTTCAATAATGTGAGTCATGTGTGGTTGACTGTTAGTCTCTATGAGGACATCATGCCATGTGAATGTTAGATGTTAAATTGGTTTGACCATAATTAAAAGTGTGATGGTTTGAATCGTTATTTTAGTTTTCCCTCTCTTTTAAATCTGAGTTTGTATTGTTTTTTTAGATGAAAAGATGAATCGTTTTAAAATTGGACACATAAATGTGTATTAAAAAAAAGCCTAGTTGAGTTGGTTTAAAATCGAAACATCCACCGAAACCAATAAACCAAACTGCGCTAGGACTTGGTTTCACAGTTTATACTTATTAGTCTATCAAAACAAATTTTGGCACGTATGACGTATTGGGTTGTCTTACTTACCCGTACTATTATAGGTATTTAAGTAAAAATATATTTGTTTTTTATTAGCCCACGACATGCCCCGCTTGTGGTGTGTACATATAATGTATATATGTGTGGGCGCTCGGGGGCAAAAGTGAAATGGTACTAACTTTAATGTTATTTTACTAACTTCGTGAAAATAACGTTAAAAGCGGCGGATGGTTAATCATGCATCATGTGGTGACGTTGATAGCTGAAAGACACGAGGGTACATGCACCAATCAGTCTCTGTCCCGATTGTTTGAGTGTTATGTGTCTTAGGTCCAATGCTTGATACAAAACTACAATCGAGTCGGGGGTCTCACTGGAAGCAGCCTCTCTATTCCTACGAGGTAGATGTAAGGCTGTCTACATCTACCCTCCTCAGACCCTACCTTAACTTTGTTATTGGTGGGATTTACTAAGTATTATGATGATGATGATTAGCCCACGACAGCTACATTAAAATGGCGTCGTTGCCGGAGAATTCGTGTACTTAGTGTTAGTGTTAGTGTTAGTTTAATTTAGTATTTACTTCTTGTTTTCTTAAAAATATATAAAAAAAACCGTGCTATGATTTGGTTTCACATTTTAGCCTTATTAGTCTATCAAAATTTTTTTTGGCACGTATGACGTATTGGGTTGGCTAGAAACTTGTATTACTATGTAACGATATAACATATAGTATTGATTTTTCTAGAGAAAATACAACAATTTCACACAAATAAGACAAATTATTGGGGTTATTATATTTATTAGCATCAACTCAACGTTAGAATATGATACAAAAACCAATCCATAAGCCAAGTTATTCATCCTGATTTAGGGAAAACATTGATTTGAAATGGTTAAAAACACGATAATGAAACCAAATTGATTACTGTTTTGTGAACACCCATATTAATTCAAGCAATAGCTCATTAGCTAATTCAAACCTTATATATATACGGAAGAGATTTATGCACAACACTAAATGTTGCGATAACCTGAAGAACAAAGCTAATTGTTCATTTTTTTCAATTTTTATAAAATAAGATGATAGAATTGCAATGTTTATTCTATCTTGAATATATGTATGTTTGTGTGTGTATGTATGTATTACACTTGAATTCAAATGTATAAGTGCATTATGTGATTCTCATAATTCTCAGGGTAATATTGGTTTTAAAAAGTTAATCTCTCATCATATATAGATGAAATGAAAACTCTTGCTCAATTTTGATTTAATTTTGAACTTAAACTAAAGCTAAACTATGCCTGAGATCAAATTAAAAAAAAAAAAAAAACAACTAATACACAAAAACCATAAAACCACAAGGCAAAGCAATCATTTTCATTTTTAGGCTTGATTACTTGCAATACTTCATATGTGATGAGACAAATGTTTAATCTAATATATAGACATATCGTATACTAATTCTAGATTAACCTTAGGCATGATCTATGTCAACCTACACACTGGACATTCCCTAACTATATGTTAACTATTGCGGAATGGCACCATCGAGTAATTCTCATTGACCACGCCAACGATGCATTTCCTAATTACACCACCTACCGTGAGATGGCACCATCGGGTAAGTAACGATAAACATTTGTCCAAATAAAACAAATATCAATAAAATAAGCACAATCAAACTTCATTCGTATATAAACGAGTGCGGTCATTCAAATGCTCAAATACAAGTTCATAACTCTAAAGTTGATTTGCTACTCGTTAACTTGGCATGTAATAAATACGAATCCGAAGCGTCACAATTCAGAAAAGTTCTAGTGGCGAATACAATCACAAAAGTTTAAAGCTGAACAAGTGACCAAATCGTCCTCCCGTGAGTTCGCCCTGAAAACAAAGAAATAATTACTAATAGTTGAATTATGGTCTATACGGTTCTGTCCATGAGCACAAGTTAATTCCATATTTTTTGTCTGGAGTTCCACGCTTAGCACCCATTAGCCTTCGTGTCTCTCGTCGTTGCCTTCCAGTCGACCAGCAAAAACCCACATCAAAAAGGAGTCCAATGGGCTGTCGCTTTTAGAAATTTAGTGGGCTTTTTTTCAGATCAGAACCCAAATTGTAAAAACTCGTGAATATTAATTTGAGTAATTTATGAGTTTATTAAAGTTCATTTGATTTTTAGGAAGTCAACCATAGTTTTCTAAATGTTCGATGTAAGAGTTTGGTATTTTATATTATATCAATTTTCTCTCTAGAGTTATCTATTTTATATTTTACGATTTCTCATAGTTCAGTTCTAAGAGTTATAACAAGATTTGTAGGCAAAACTGATTTTGAAATTAAAAACACAGTTCCTATAAGGGTGTACGGGGCGCAATCGGGGAGTGGTGCGGTGAACGATTTCCCCGATCGGGAACACCGCCGCCATCCCCGCGGGGTCCCGAATCGGGGTTCAATTTGGGTGTGGGGTTACCGCTTGAATTTGCACATTGATCGAGGAATATGACCGTTGAACGGTCGACTTTTTTATAAAAAAAAAAAATCACTTTTTTTAAACTAATATAAATACCCAACTCATTTTCACCCTTTTTTTTATACACAACCCATCTCATTCTCACCCTTTTTTTATACACAACCCATCTCATTCTCACCCTTTTTTTATACACAACCCATCTCATTCTCTATATTTTTTTAAACTCTCCAACCACAACCATTTCACTTTTTATTTTTTATACTCTCCAACCAAACCTCCTCCACTTTTTATTTTTTATACACCGAGCAATGGAGAACCGATCCCGCGAGGCCAAGAAAAAAACTAAGGGACGGGTCTCGAAACCGTCTCGAGATGGTTCGAGCGGTGCAAATGCTCAACCACAACCCCCTTTCGGATACACTTCACAACCCCCGTTTTTTTTCCAACAACCTCCACACCCCTCGTTTTACAACACCCAACAACCCAATTTCGGCTATTTTCAAAATTTGCTATCAATGGACGCTCCTCCTCAATCCCCCGCCTTCGACCCATATGCTTATCGTTCTCCACAAGTTCCTTCTACACGAGGAAATGTCGAACGTCCTCTACCTATTGACGAGGACGACGAGGACGATGAGGTAGTGCCCGAAACTCAAAATTTGGGCGACGACGACGAGGACGACGAATATAATGTGGACGAAGACGCGGGCAACGAAGAAGACGAGGCTCGAGAAAAAAAAGGGAAAACGGTGAGCGAAAAATGGACAAAAGAACAAGAAGAGGCGTTGGCGAAGGCGTGGGTACATTGTTCTACCAACAAAAAAAAGGGCAATCAACAAAGTCGCGAAAGTTTTTGGGGTAAAATTTTAGAGCACTTTAACAAAACTATCGGTGGAAGTAACCGGACCGTTCATCAAGTACGGTCTAAATAGAACCCGATGCATGCGAAAATAAACTTTTTCAACGGCCTATACCAACAAGCGGTAAAAATTATATTTTTTTTAACATTGCATATTTTTTATTTTTTTTCTAAGTTCATACTTTTTTAACACTTTATAATTTTTTTTTATTTTATAACATGTAGGATCGCACACGAGCAAGCGGATGTCAAGATCTCGACGTGATGAAAGTCGCGTTAAAAGAATTTAAAGAAAGATTTCCAAGCGGTTTTCAACACATCGAGGCGTGGGAGGTCGTTCGAAAACACGAGAAATGGGCCCAAGTCCCATTGATGGGCGAGGAAGGTGAAGGTTCGGCACATAAAAGAAAGCCGGTTGACGTAGACTTTTCAATACCGGATATGAACGAAGATCCCTCGCCACAAAGAGCACAACGGCGAGACAAGCGTCAAGCTACATCGTCCGAGGGAAGCTCGGCCGAGTTGGCGGCACAATTCAAAGTGTACACCGCCATGAAAGAAGCGAAGCAAGCGGTAGAATTGGAGGCGATCGAATTGAGGAAAAAAGAGAGTCGGAGGCTCGCGAGCTAATATCGGTACAAATCGAGACGATGAAAAACTACAATTACGATCGAGATATGAAAACCTTCCTTAAGCCGCACGACGATGTTCCGCCAAGTATGTTGCCGATCATCCTAGCCCGAAAGCGAGAAATCGCTAACAAGTACGGGTGGCCATGCGATTTCTAGTTTGAATGTATTTTTTTTCTAGTTTGAATGTATTTTTTTTTTTCTAGTTTGAATGTGTTTTTTTTTTCTAGTTTGAATGTGTTTTTTTTTCTAGTTTGAATGTGTTTTTTTTTTCTAGTTTGAATGTATTTTTTTTTAAATTTAATGAAATGTCTTTTATATAAATTTTTAAACATCCATAATTTTAACAAAAAAAAAATAATAATTTTGAACTCACCTAATAGGTGAGTGCCGCCATCAAAAAGGGGAATTAGGGGAGTGTATTAGGGGAGTTGACGTGGCACCATGTGATTGGTTAGGTGTAAGATGGGGGACTCACCTATTAGGTGAGCACCCCTTACACCCTAACTATTTACATATTCAAGTGTTTTAAACACTCATAAATTATGTAGAAGGAGGACGATGTTTATTTATTTACTTTTAATCCAAGTTTTTGATTCTTTACTTTTAACCAAAAACTATTTGATTTTTATACTTGTATCTCAAAACTTTTCATCTTTTGCAATTTAACCTCACATTTTTTTCATTTTCAACTTTGGTCCTCTATACTTTTCATTTTTCGCAAAATTTTCGTTTTACATTCCGTTCTAAATTTTGTGCGTTAACACGGCCCAACCAGCATCAGCATCGTGCGGACATGTTATAAGTTTGATTACGTGACGATACCTTACCTATATGTATGAATTGATTTTATTGTCGTGTTAAATTCTCTGTTTATGTAATTTCAAATAATCTGTTGTGTGATAGCCACTTACTAAATTATCATCATACTCAGTAAATCCCATTAATAGCAAAACTAAGGTAAGGTCTGGGGATGGTAAGATGTAGACAGTCATACCTCTACCCCATAGAAATAGAGAGGCTGCTTCCAATGAGACCCATGGCTCAATGGTAGTTTTGTATCAAGCCTTGGACATAAGGCACATAACACTCGGCAATTAAGACAAAGGTCAATTAGTGCATGTACTCCCTTGTCTTTCGGCTATCAACGCCACCACATGATGCATGATTAACCATCCCCTCTTTTAACATTATTTTCATGAAATTAGTAAAATAACGTTAAAATTAGTGCACTTTCACTTTTGCCCCCGAACGGCCACACATATACATTATATGCGCATACCGCAAGCGGGGTGTATATAATGTGTGATAGTCACTTACTAAATAATTATCTTAACTAATACGTACTTATATTCTTATATTGTGTGATAGCCACTTACTAAATAATTATCTTAGTTAATACGTACTTAAATTCTTATATAGGTTATAGCCCGCATTTACATGCGGTTTAAGAAATGAAAATATTTAGAACTTCTTTAGATTTAATCTAAATTCTATGAAAATATTACAGTTACGTCTAACGGAAAAAAAATATAGTCTAAATGTCAGTGAGGCTGCTAAATACTCTAACCCCATTTAATTGGCCAAATATCCATAGAGGAATTGTAGCAAAATACTCACGCTTCTTCATATCAATATTTCTGTTGATATCAACTTAGGATCTATTCATAATCGCAACCCAACGATATTGTAGACGATAAGATTTGCCTTCAAAGACCTTTTTAAAATAGTATCAACAACAGTATTTCCAATGACTCATCTGTCCTAAGCCATTCAGTTGTCGTGATTAAACAAATCGATCCCTTGACCCGTTCACTGAAAAAAGAGAAATATGCAGAAAAATGTAATAAAATTAAAAATAATGATTAAGTAACTATGATCAAAATACAACAGATCTTACTAACAGTTAGCTTTCGAACATATTGAAACCATAAAAAATAGTATAACAGAAGAAAAAAAAACAGAAGACTATCCCAAATTAAGTTTCCTCTCAACCACCATTAACGTAACCATTTTTTGCCTGAAACTTGAAGCTTTTGATCCAAGATAAAATTTATCTAAAACTCTTACTCTTTTCTCAAAAGAATTTACTCTATGAGATGCATCGGCTCTACTTGATGTTTCTCATCAAATGCTTAGCTTTATTAATAGCATCTTGCTTAATCGTTGAACCTTTTGTACATAATTTTCTGCAGGATTAATGCTATCAATCTAATCCACTATGGTTGCTTCCTGTAAGAATGTAAATAGAATATATGATTTCCAAATTCGTGGAATATGTGTTATACATCTGATTTATATGCATTTATAATAGTAGAAAGCATAAAAACTACCAACAAAAGTAGCTTGAATCCAAAGTAATATCTCTTCTTTATTACGAGTTTATTCATCAATAAATATACCTATGGCATACAATGATCAAAATCTATCAATACACATTGCACTTTATTATACAGATAAACACAACATCTAAAAAACGGGTGGTTGTTAAAAAAAACTCACGGGGATCAATTTGGATGGAAAAATTGAGGGATGCTTTTATTGAGAGCCATATCTCTCAATAAAAGCATCCCTCAGTGAATTTACTTTTTTTTTTATTATTATTACTAGGTTATAACCCCGTGTGTTATACGGGGTGAATCATAACTATAATATTAAATAAAAAATGTTCATAATATGATCTAAGTATATATATATAATATAGAGTAATATATAGACCGAATACTAAATAAATATTGGAGTTTGCATAATCATTCATAATAATATGATATATTATTTGTTTTAGAATTTGTCATAGGACTTAAAATTTTGTACCACTACTAATATATGTTGTGACATTTTCTTGTTCAAAGGTAACGTGTCTGATTTTATCTGATAATAGATTATTCAAAAGGATTAATGTTGGCATAATATTACATTTTACCATCTAAATATAGTTTCCTCACTTTCGCTATCACCAACATTAATATAAGGTATGCTCGTATTCAAAGCTATAAACCAATATGAATTGTACGAAATAGTTACTTTTATCATAATTAGTAAGAAAACCAATAAAAACTATTGATAATGTAATATGTCTCATACCATTTGAAAGGTCTGAAAAAGGACTTCTAGACAGATAAAAGTAATGTAAATGAATAGACGAAGATTGAATCAATAAAACCAATTAACTATAGTTGAGAAAATACTATGTATAGTGTAATACTTTACATGTACAATTGAATCAATGAAACATATATATAAGTGAAAAAATAAAGACATGAGACTTTATACGACAACTAAGTAAATCTAAATTAAAAAAAAAGTTATGACATTCCGAATGTAAAGATACCTTTCACACACCTCTACATCTTAGTTAGAGTGGGAAAAAATATGTATGTTACGAGTTTACCTTGTTTTAAAACACATATATCTAGAATTTTTTAAAATAATTTAAAAAAAAAATCTCATTTGATTAAAGGGGAATAAATTATTACTTATTTGACATGGTAAACTTATCTAAAAAAACATGATGTATTCTATGTGACATAGATAATATGATGAAGAGTAAAATAATATACCTAGTATGTAGAATGAAGTGGGATTTAATTCTAAATATCATTAATTATCCCAAAAATATAATTTGATTCCAGAAGGGAAAGTAAAACTTACGAAATTTGTATTAACATTAAAATAAGGGTTTTTTCTAAAAAAACATTTAATTGATTAAATGGTTACTAATTTTGTGGGTTTTTATTTTAATAATTTCAAATCAAAATTAAATATTTAAATTATAGATTAGATTTAAAACTCATTTTAGACTTTAGATTTACAAGATAAAATTCTAATATAATATTTAAATCTTTTTAATTTGAAAGTTAATTTTTATCTATAAATTATTAATGCCCTCATTGACTCACATGTGTCCAAAATTAAGTTTCTTTTATTATATAGTATAGATAGATACAAAGTTTGGTTTTCGTGATAAATAATTTGTTTTATTTAAAAATATCTTAAATTAACAATTTAAATTTTAGAATCATATTTATTAGAAAAATAGAAGAATGGTATTCAAAATTTAAAGTAGGATGAAATTTAATATTAACTCGTTATTCATTTATTTATTTAATTAATATAAGATAACTTTGAAAGTGAGACGAGAAAATCATAAAATAAATGCTTACGATGAATGATAGGTGTTACACATGAATTTTTTTATTATATAGTATAGTATAAATATAGATTATATTGATATAAATAGGTTATTATATTGTAGTAAAATTTGTTAACAAAGTCTCAATAAATTTAACCCTTTATTTAAAACTTGTAAATGTAGAAATGATAAATAATATTAGTTAATTTTATTTTAAGTTTCGTAAAATCTATTGATACCAAACTAAACAGAACGTTCAAATATATAGTTATTATCAAGAGTAAATTATGATTTTGGCCCCTGTGGTGATATCACTTTTACCATTTTAGCCAAAAAACAAATTTTTTAACATCTGAGCCCACAACATCTTTTTTCTAACCCTTTTGGCCCATACCAAAAATGTTAGAAAAAAAGACGTGCCAAAAGGGTTAGAAAAAAGACGTTGTGGGCCCAAAAGGGTTAGAAAAAAAGACGTTGAGGGCTCAGATGTTAAAAAATTCATTTTTTTGGTAAAAAGGGTAAAAGTGATATAACCAAATGGGCCAAAATCGTAATTTACTCTAATATCAAATTAGATAACTAAGTTTGAATTTGAACTTAATAGATAAATATAAAAGTAATAATTAAATTAAATAATATTTAGTAGGAGAATTATCTATAATTAATTAGAAGAGATTAAATTAAAATTATAATTATCCATAAGATGTAGCCTAATATAATGACAAGTGTCCTCAAAGTGGTTTCTTTTATTATATGTATAGATTATTATTATTATTATTATTATTATTATTATTATTATTATTATTATTATTGTTGTTGTTGTTGTTGTTGTTGATGCAACAAATAATAGACCAAGGCCTGTAGCGATATCTCCGGGTAAAAGGGTTCAAGGTTTCAGTTAACCTAACGCAGGTCGTGGGGTCCTCCCACGTTTGCAAGACGTGGAGAGAGGTTCACTAGTATTGTTGTTATTCTCCTTAGATCCTGAACTGATTAGAAATCAGCCCAGAAAGCAATCGTTGGAGAAGATGAATGATTTAGTGTTAAGAATAGGACTTGTAAGAAGCAAGTTCTCATGGGAGAAGAATAAGAGAAGCAAGCATGAAGCTGGTTCTAGAGAGGGAGAGGAAGAATCAGAGAGTTGGAGTGATCTCTGCTGATTTTCGCGTGTCCTCTATGCTTAACATGGGCTGTAATTTATAGGGGAAGATGTTTCTCAAAGGGAAAACCTTTAACTAGTAAACCTGACTTGCAGTGAGGGGCTTACCCTTTTAGGGGTGAAAGGGTTTGGACCTGCGGACAAAAGGGTGTTCTTTGTGCACATGTTCTGTCTGTGCAGAAATGGTTCACACGTTAAGTGTTGACGTGACCGGACACTGTGCTTGTCCTTTTTACTGTTCTCCTGAGTTCGCCCGTATTGAACCTCTCAACTTTTTAACCTTTTAAGCTGTTATGTATATTAGTCATTTTATTGAGATTTGGGCTACCCCCGTTATCAGCCCCCCAAGTCAGAGGTGTTTGGGATGTAAGCTCAAATGCTTCTGACTTTTACACATTATTTTTTATTGCTTAAAGGCTTCAAGGCGTTTGAGTTTTGAGATTTGAATTTCGGAATGATAGTAGATGTGATAGGCTTTAAGGTTTTAAAGGCTTGAAGGCTTTAAGGCTTAAAGGCTTCAACTTGTCTCACTCAAGAGGAAGTTGAGGCTTTTTGTTAAGAATGGGGGATCGATCTAAAGTTTAATCCGGTGGCTCTGGGTTTTGGCAAATCGATCGATTAGTGTCCCGTTGGTTCGATTGCTCTTTATTGCTGAGTTTTCCAACTTGCGTCATCCGTTTTCGGTCTTTGTTCTGAATGTTTTAGAGTATTATCGTGTGTCGTTTGGTCAGTTATACCCTTGAGGTCTTGTTAGGGTTTTAGACTTTGATGTTTTGTCTCTAGCGATAGGGTATGGCCCATCGTTGTTGTTCCGCCGTTTCTTCCTGTTAGCCAAGAACGGCGATTGTTTTACCTTTGAAACATCTCAGGTTGATGTGTGTTTAATTTCGTCTATGGTCACTACCCTTGGTTCTTGGAAGGACCGATTTTCCTGGATTTCTGAGTCCATTGTTCCTTTCAGGCTTGTTTGGAGGCACACTGATGCTATGTTAAACAAGCATAAGCCATTTGAGTCTGAACTAGATAGTTGGTTGTTAAAAGCCGTTAGGAAGTGTCCTTTGAGGCTTCGTTCCTTTCCTGAACACTTTTTAATTTTGATGGGTGTGAGCACTTAGTGGGACAAGCCGGATCGTGGCCCTGTGCTCATGAGGGATGATCAGGGTATGATGTTTTGCCTTATGCATTATCAAGAGTGGTGATACCTCTGATGTTGTGTTTGGGGATGTTGTGGCTACCTCCGGCGAAGATGTTGTTGCTAGAGGTGCTGAACACAGGTTCGAGGGTTCAGGTTATGTGAACGTTCCAAATGTCAAAGGCTTTGCTAGGGTCGGTGCTTCCAAAGCTTCTATTCGTTGTTTAACCCGACGTATGTTAAAGGTGTCACGGCCCCCGACCCGGTTTGACCCGTTTCAGGAGCTGCGGAACAGAAATCCCGTGATATTTATTTAATTGATTTTAGCAGCGGAAGTTTATCAACAGGATCTTTTTAAAGCTAAAAACTTTTCCCAATTATTTTATTTCATAACTCGGGATAAAATCCCGGTAATTTATAATAACATGATTTTACTGAGAAATCTTTATTTTTAGAAAACATATTTCTCTATTTTATAATGAGCCACTTTCTTAAGCTTGAAATGCTCCCCAGCACTTTTTCTGAATTACAATAGATCACCTGAAACATGTTTGAAAAAGGTTTTGTCAGCGGGAAATACTGAGTGAATCATTCAGTTTACTAAAATGACTCGTTTATTATAATTTACAGTATTAAGAGTTTTTACATATGTTTCTGATATCTACCAATTACCCACAGTATTTGTCACTCGACCGGATCTGTGACTATGGTCATATCACCATTGGCTGCCCCAATGAATGACGTATATCACTTAATTTTAGATTCGCCCACCTAAAGTGATAACAACAGTAGTAATGTGCACAATACCCCACATACTGGCTGTAATTTGGTGATTACATAAACTTAATCACTGTAATTTATAATTCTGAAAATAATTTGGAGTATTGTAAAACATTTGATAAAAAAAGAGAATGACTCACATTGCAGATTTAACACGGACAGAATATGGTTTAGCCTTGTTAACCTAATTTAAATAATAATGCACACAAAACCGGGTTAGTGATCAATACAGCATTTACGATAACTCACGAGATCAAATTCTCACAACGAACGACAAAGTGCGATACTTAAACATCCATCGATTTAACGACGAACGACAAAGTATAACCCTAATGTGGGCGGCACTTAAACATCCATTGGATATACTGATCGGTCGGAAAATGAATCGTAATAGCGATCGAGTTATTACCCTGTTTTGCGGCAACACTTCATGATCAGTGTGTGGTTTTTGGGACTGTTTTTGTTATAATTCGACGTACAGAAGGCTTTTGGCCGTCGTCTCAACTTCTGAAATCAATTGCCAATGTCGGCTATTTATACACAAAATTTGGCACGCTTACGGACCGTATGCCCTTTCCCTTACGGTCCGTAAGAGAGGCGGTCTAATTATATAGGCTAGCTGGGTTCGGGACTAGCTTTGCTGACTCAATGTTAAAACGAATTTCAATCTGTACAACGTATTTTAGAGATAATTATCACTAGGGTTTAACCCCCCCCCCCTGAGTTTTAGGGGCCCTGATCCTAATTCCAATTGTTCTGAAAATTTTAGGGTTAGTGCAGAATTACTTGGGTGTCTCAATTAGGGTTTTCTTATTGACTAATTATCATCCTAATTATGGATTTTAATGAGAGTTATTACATCCTCCCCACCTTAGAAAAATCTCGTCCTCGAGATTCATTGAAATAGATGAGGGTATTTCCGCTTCATTTCTGACTCCAGTTCCCAAGTATATTCTGGTCTCCTCTTCGAATCCCATTTGACTTTCACTAGCACTAGTTGCTTGTGTTTGAGAAACTTGACCTTCCGGTCTTCTATTTGTAAGGGTTTCTCTATAAATTTTAACTTTTCATTTACCTCTATGTCTTGAAGAGGTACTACCAGGGATTCGTCTGATAGACATTTCTTGAGATTGGATATATGAAATACATCATGTACTCCAGCTAATTCTTCTGGTAGTTGTAACCGATAAGCTACTGGTCCTATTCGTTGGATCACTGGGAATGGTCTAACATATCTTGGACTCAGTTTTCCTTTTTTTACCGAATCGTACTACTCCTTTCCAAGGAGAGACCTTTAAAAGTACTTTATCTCCTATCTGGAATTCTAGTGGCTTGCGGCGATTGTCTGCATAGCTTTTCTGACGATCTCTAGCTGTCTTCAATCTTTCCTTGATTTGGGTTATCTTGTCTGTGGTTTCTTGCACGATTTCTGGACCTGATAATTGACTTTCTCCTATTTCTGCCCAACAAACCGGAGTTCTGCACTTGCGTCCATACAGTGCTTCGAATGGAGCGGCTTCGATGCTTGAGTGATAACTATTGTTATAGGAGAATTCGATTAATGGTAAATGGTTATCCCAATTACCACCAAAGTCAATTACACATGCTCGGAGCATGTCTTCTAGAGTTTGGATCGTCCTTTCACTTTGCCCGTCTGTTTGTGGATGATATGCAGTACTTAGATTGAGTCGGGTTCCCATTGCTTCTTGGAAGCTTGTCCAGAAACGGGAAGTGAAACGACTATCTCTATCCGATACAATGGAGAGTGGGACTCCATGTAAGGATACTACTTCATCCACATACAACTTGGCTAACCTTTCCATGCTAAAGGTTTCTTTCATAGGTAGAAAATGAGCAGATTTGGTTAATCGATCCACAATTACCCAAATCGCATCGTTACCTTTTCTGGTTTTGGGTAACTTAGTAACAAAGTCCATTGTTATTAGTTCCTATTTCCATACAGGCATTTCTAACTGTTGTAATAGACCTGAAGGTTTCTGGTGTTCGGCTTTAACTTGTGAACAGGTTAGACACTTAGATACGTATTCGGCTATATCCTTTTTCATTCCTATCCACCAGAAATTCTTTCTTAAATCTTGGTACATCTTATTATTTCCTGGATGTACAGTATACCTAGATTTATGAGCTTCCTCTAAAATCTTTGATCTTAAATTTCCCTGTTCAGGTACCCAAATTCTGCTTTTGTGGAATTTCCAAATTCCATCATTTCCTTGTCCCAATTCTTTTAGGTAACCTTTCATTCCTTCACCATCATCCTTGATTGCTGTTTCCTGAATTTCCTTCAGTTGTTCCATTAAATCTACTTGTAGATTTATTCTAAGAGCACGGACTCGCCTTTGCTTCTCATGATACTTACGACTTAAGGCATCTGCGACTACGTTTGCCTTTCCTTCGTGATATTGAATATCACAGTCGTAATCACTTAGGATTTCCATCCATCTTCTTTGCCTCATATTTAACTCTTTTTGCCCAAATATATACCTTAAACTTTTATGATCTGTATAAACAGTAAACTTACTTCCATACAGATAATGTCTCCATATCTTAAGGGCAAAAACTATAGCTCCTAATTCTAAGTCATGAGTCGTATAGTTTTCCTCGTGCTTTTTCAATTGTCTGGAAGCATACGCAATTACCTTCTTGCGTTGCATTAACACACATCTGAATCCTAATTTTGAAGCATCACAATATACTTCAAAGTCTTCTGTTCCTTCTGGTAAGGCTAAGATTGGAGCATTGGTTAATTTCTGCTTCAAGATTCTAAAGGCTTCTTCTTGTTTAGGTCCCCATTCAAACTTAATGGCTTTACAGGTTAGTTTAGTTAATGGTACAACTATCTTGGAAAAATCCTTAATAAACCGTCTATAATACCCGGCTAAACCTATAAAACTTCTAATTTCCATTGCGGTTTGCGGAACCTTCCAATTGGTAATTGCTTCTATCTTAGCAGGATCTACGTGAATACCTTCATGATTTACCATGTGTCCTAAGAATTGCACTTCTTGTAGCCAAAATTCACATTTCGAGAATTTGGCGTACAACTTGTCTTTTCTTAACAAAGTTAAGAGTGCATGCAAGTGCTGACAATGTTCGTCCTGACTTTTTGAATAAATAAGTATATCGTCTATGAAAACAATTACAAATTTATCCAAATATGGTTTACAGATCCTGTTCATCATGTCCATGAATGCTGCAGGTGCATTAGTTAACCCAAAGGGCATGACTGTAAACTCATAGTGTCCATACCTAGTTCTAAAAGCAGTTTTAGGTATGTCTTCTTCTTGAACCTTTAATTGATGATATCCGGAGCGCAAGTCTATCTTAGAAAAGTACTTAGCGCCTTGCAATTGATCGAAAAGATCATCAATCCTAGGTAATGGGTATCGATTCTTAATTGTAACCTTATTTAGCTCTCTATAATCGATACACATTCTCATTGATCCATCTTTCTTTTTCACAAACAACACTGGTGCACCCCAAGGGGATGAACTAGGTTGTATAAATCCTTTGCTTAGTAATTCATCTAGTTGCTTCTTCAATTCTAGCATTTCGGTAGGAGCTAATCGATAAGGTGCCTTGGCTATCGGTGTAGTTCCTGGAATTAGATGAATCCTAAATTCTACCTCCCTATCTGGTGGTAACCCAGGTAAATCTTCCGGGAATATATCTGGGTATTCTGAGACTACAGGAATTTCCTTAAGTTCTTTACCTTTAGTACTAATGATTACTGAAATCATATATACTATTCGTTGTTTTCGTTCATAATTAGCAACTTTCATTACTGATATGAACTTCAGTGGCTTTCGAGGTTTATCTCCTGTAATCATGATTACTTCTCCAGTAGATGCTTGAATTTCTATAGAGTTTTTATCACAAATGATTTGAGCATGGTTGGCTATTAACCAATCCATTCCTAACACAACATCAAATTCAGCTAATTTCATAGGTAATAGGTTTGCAGCAAATTTATGACCTGAAAGTTCTATTTCTACTTTTTGCAAAACCTGATTGATTTTTACTGAATTCCCATCTGCAGTTTCGACTGTAAAAATCTGCCTAATGGTAGTTAAGGGTAACTTAAGAGCTTGGCAGAATGAAGTATTTATAAAACTTTGGTTTGCACCAGAGTCAAACAATACTTTTGCATAAACGTCGTGAACTAAAAACGTACCGGCTATCACATCCGGGATGAGCTCTGCTTCTTGAGTGGTTAGCAGGAATGCTCTGGCATTCTTCTTAGTAGCTCCTTCGGTCGCCTTGGGTTTGTTGTCTACTGGTTTGACTAACTTAGGACATTCTGTTTTGAAATGTCCGGCTTCTCCACAATTGTAACAAATTATGGATTTCTTTCTGCAGTTTTCTTCACGATGTCCTATCGTTTTGCAAAAATTGCAAATTTTATTACATTTTCCAAAATGTTTCTTTTTGAAAGTTTTGCAGAATGGCAAAGTTGAAGATTGCCTTGCTCCTCTTTTCTTGAAACTACTATTACCCACCCTAAATCCTTGGGTAATTTTCTGAGCTAGTTCCTTCTTCCTGTCTTCATCTCTTGTGCGTATCAGTTCATCAGTTAGGGTGTTAGCTAATTCTACGGCATCGTCAATAGTACGAGGTCTCGCAGCCTTAACGATATTGCGAATTTCGCCAATTAATCCCCAAATATAGCGAGAAATGAGTACCGGTTCTGGCGAAGCCAGTGTTGGTACCATTCTAGCATATTCAAAGAATGTCGAAGTATAACCACGACAATCTACACCTATCATCCGATGATTTAGGAACTTATTTGCCATTTGTTCCTTTTCATACTCAGGACAGAATTTTCTTTCTACAAGATTCTTAAATTCTTCCCAAGTCATAGCATAAGCCCTATTTCTTCCTTTAGCTTGTAACACAGTGTTCCACCATTCGAGTGCTCCTTCTTTAAACAGATTTGATGCGTACATGACCTGATCATCTTTGGCACACTTACTTATTGCAATTACTGCTTCGGTTTTCTCTAACCAACGCAGTGATGCAGTTGCCCCTTCATTGCCTGCAAATTCAGTGGGTTTACAAGCAAGGAATTCTTTGAAAGTGCAACCAGGTGTTGCAGCTTTCAGTTTCTTAGGGAGCGGCGTGTGCTGGGATTCATTATCATGATTAACATGATTATTGCCCCCGTTTATACTATTACTGAAGTTATCTTCAGAAGTACGTTTACTAGGAACGATATGTTGCGGTTCGATTGGACTTTTTACAGCAGCAACGAATGCTGGAATAGCATTGGCTATCCCTTGAGCAACAATATTTTCAATATCTTGTCTAGTCATATATTGATCCCCTGGATGTTGCTCCGACTGATTAACCTCATTTACCGGTTCATTACCAATATTTGCCATCTGATAATATATATAATTTTTTATTAGTATCTGATAAATAGCAATTACACACAAACAATCAGACAATAATACATGTATAGTCAAAACTATTGATTTCTCGATTTCATTTTATATCGGTTATAGTATGCATCACTACACACAAATATCTTACAAAGTTTTATTCGTAGTTATGTTACAGACTGAT
The DNA here is from genome assembly GCF_002127325.2 of Helianthus annuus. Lineage (NCBI taxonomy): Eukaryota > Viridiplantae > Streptophyta > Magnoliopsida > Asterales > Asteraceae > Helianthus > Helianthus annuus. Next base: position 181,047,925 of record NC_035436.2, on the reverse strand, counting down.
TTCACTATTACTTTTACTATTACACAACTATAGTTTTACCACCCTCCTATCTCTCGCCACTTGTCGTCCTAAAAACGAAGTTCCCTTTCATCATACTTCCAGGCAATTTGTCCCCCTATCTCCCTGATTCTATTTCCTGCATCCATCAATTCTTCACCATAATGGCGAAGTTCCGCCATATTTTCGTTACTCATTGGTGGATTAGGTAGGGGTTCTGGATCGAATTGTGGAAGAAAGGAATAAGGACCATTGACAATATTTTGAAATTGCCAATCATTCGTCCACCATTCGTCCATTTCTACAGGTTGAGAGTGGACTATTGGTTCTGGGATTGCTGGTTCAAGATTGATAGGGAGTGGATTTTCAATAGGATAGGTAAAAACATTAGTATTGACAGGCTGAATAGTCTCACAGCTTGCCAATAGAAAATCTATTTCCTCTTGAAAAGTTATTCCTTGGTTTTGGTTGGAGCTCTCTCCAATTTCTATCTGAGTTGGTCTAGAACCTTGTCCTACTTCCATTTCTATTTCTTTAGAATATTCCTCAAACTGTATTTCCATTTGCCTAGAATCTTTCTTGACTTCAGTTTCCATTTCTTGCTGTTTAGAACTTTCTTTGAGTACAATTTCTTTTCCTTTTTCTAAAGGGTTGTTTATTTTGGGAAGTTTCGTAGCTGGCTTTTTCCTACGTATACGACTACCCCATACATAATTCTTTCTTTTCTTTCGTTTTGGCTTTGTCAAAGGTGGAGCATTGAATTCTACAAGTTGTTCCACATCAGCAAAGTATCCAGTAAAATCTTTGGAAACTTCTACATTCACCGGGTAAAGATTGAGGTTCTGAAAGGCTTCAGATATCTCGTTCATGCTGTGTAGCATATATGCAAAATGCACAAAAAGGCTAAATTAAAACTTTGGAACAAAGTTTAACAAATAAACATTGAAGTTTTATTGCACACTATTTGTACAAAATAACAGGAAAGAACACACTCGGATTTATTTATTTATTTACTGGGAAGTGCTATTACTAGACTTAGGGTTTTTAAAGATCTGCATGTTCTGTTACTATGGCTAGCATATACAAATTTGCCCATTTCTCATCTAGCTTGCTTCCCAAGGTGATTTATTGATTAATTCCGGGGTTTCCTTTTTAATCCTCTTTTCTCGGATTTGCTCTTTACTTTTCTTAATAATCATACTCCTTTTTCTAGGAGAAAGCGGTTTCTCATATTGTGCTTTTCGCACAAATATTCCTTCTTCAGGAATTGTAGGGAGTTTTGAAGATTTAGTTTGGGATGAACTTCCCTCTTCGTTAACTGATCTATCTAATTTAAGATAGATATTTTGCAGCTTTTGTTTACCCATACTGTAACTAACACATAGTCAGTTTAATAAAACACATAATCACATAATAGTAATCAGGAAAAATTAAGTATTTCCAAATACTTAATTAGCTTAACTCAGTGGCTCTGATACCACCTTATTTCTGTCACGGCCCCCGACCCGGTTTGACCCGTTTCAGGAGCTGTGGAACAGAAATCCCGTGATATTTATTTAATTGATTTTAGCAGCGGAAGTTTATCAACGGGATCTTTTTAAAGCTAAAAACTTTTCCCAATTATTTTATTTCACAACTCGGGATAAAATCCTGGTAATTTACAATAACATGATTTTACTGAGAAATCTTTATTTTTAGAAAACATATTTCTCTATTTTATAATGAGCCACTTTCTTAAGCTTGAAATGCTCCCCAGCACTTTTCCTGAATTACAATAGATCACCTGAAACATGTTTGAAAAAGGTTTTGTCAGCGGGAAATACTGAGTGAATCATTCAGTTTACTAAAATGACTCGTTTATTATAATTTACAGTATTAAGAGTTTTTACATATGTTTCTGATATCTACCAATTACCCACAGTATTTGTCACTCGACCGGATCTGTGACTATGGTCATATCACCATTGGCTGCCCCAATGAATGACGTATATCACTTAATTTTAGGTTCGCCCACCTAAAGTGATAACAACAGTAGTAATGTGCACAATACCCCACATACTGGCTGTAATTTGGTGATTACATAAACTTAATCACTGTAATTTATAATTCTGAAAATAATTTGGAGTATTGTAAAACATTTGATAAAAAAAGAGAATTACTCACATTGCAGATTTAACACGGACAGAATATGGTTTAGCCTTGTTAACCTAATTTAAATAATAATGCACACAAAACCGGGTTAGTGATCAATACAACATTTACGATAACTCACGAGATCAAATTCTCACAACGAACGACAAAGTGCGATACTTAAACATCCATCGATTTAACGACGAACGACAAAGTATAACCCTAATGTGGGTGGCACTTAAACATCCATTAGATATATTGATCGGTCGGAAAATGAATCGTAATAGCGATCGAGTTATTACCCTGTTTTGCGGCAACACTTCGTGATCAGTGTGTGGTTTTTGGGACTGTTTTTGTTATAATTCGACGTACAGAAGGCTTTTGGCCGTCATCTCAACGTCTGAAATCAATTGCCAATGTCGGCTATTTATACACAAAATTTGGCACGCTTACGGACCGTATGCCCTTTCCCTTACGGTCCGTAAGAGAGGCGGTCTAATTATATAGGCTAGCTGGGTTCGGGACTAGCTTTGTTGACTCAATGTTAAAACGAATTTCAATCTGTACAACGTATTTTAGAGATAATTATCACTAGGGTTTAACCCCCCCCCCCCTGAGTTTTAGGGGCCCTGATCCTAATTCCAATTGTTCTGAAAATTTTAGGGTTAGTGCAGAATTACTTGGGTGTCTCAATTTGGGTTTTCTTATTGACTAATTATCATCCTAATTATGGATTTTAATGAGAGTTATTACAAAAGGGAGCTGAACTACCATCGGCCTCTGAGCCAGTGGAACCAAGTGATGACATGTAGTATTTGGACGACTCGGAAGTTGGGGTTGAGGGGAAATAAAAAGATATAAGGAGTTGCCCTTGGTGATTGTTAAGGAGAGTAAAGCAGTGGGTAAGAAGGTCCTGAGCTTGAAGGGTTTCAGGAAGGGTGGTGAAGTTTCCACCAATGTTAATTCAGAAGAGGTTTATGTGCTGGATTGGAGGGTCACAGTTGGTGACAGCTTCAAGTCTTCATCCGTTTGTGTGGATGTTCTTACCCATTTTGCTCCTCCCATTGTTTGATGTTCTTGCTCATTTATGGACGATGAACTGATGATTTCGAAAATGTTGATGGGTGCTTGCAACCTCGCTACCTTGCTTCTTGAGGGTGTATCCTGATTTCGCAAAAGGATGCAAGAATATGAAGTCTTTTTCGGTGAGGAGGGATGAGATGAAAGCTTTAATGGTTGCTTTGAAAGAAGCTAAGGGCTACGCTGAGAAGGAGAAAGCATTGCTGTTTGAAGATTTGAGGAGTTTCTTCCCGCACAAGACTGATGTGGTTGAGTTGGAAAAACGCTTGGAGGCTGACAAGGTTCAAGTCTGGGTCGATAAGGCTGCCTTGGTTGTTCAGAAAAAGGCCTTATTAGAGGAGAAAGAAGGGTTAAAGGCTTCACTTGCCCAGGCAACTAGTGATAATAAATGGCTCATTGAGTATGGATTCCAGCAAGTGGTTAAGTATCTTCTCCATTCATCGGAGTTCAAAAAGTTCTTGGGTGATGTGTACACCGAGCTTCTTGCTCATGGGAGACACCAAGGTTTGTTTGCTAGTTACAAAGCTTTGTGAGCCTGGGGAGCCTCCGGAAAAGTCTTCTCTTTTTCAACCCAAAGCCATCGAAGCCTTCAAGGAAACTGTTTTGAAGGTAGGGCATATTCTTTGCCCTTATGTGGGTGAAGTCTCCAAGTGTTTTGGTAAACCTTTGCCTGTCTTGTAGGAGGTAAAATCCAAGGGCCTTAATGAGGCTGTTTGTAACGAAGTGTTGAAGTCCCTCTTGAATAAACATCCTTGCTTCGGAGATAGCGGGGGAACGTGTTCTAAAGGTGGCGAGGCCTCAAAGGGTTCAAGCCTTGAAGCCTTCGAGGCAGCGGGTGCAGCAGGGAGGTAAAAGAGGAAGGCTAAAAAGACCCAAGATGATGGAGGTTCGAAGAAGGATGATGCAACAAAGTCTACCATCCCTGACGTTGCTAAGTGAAGAAGAAACCTCAATTCATAGCATTGTTAGCATGTCGAACAATGTTATGGTTTGCTTGTTTGAGCATCTTTTTATTTTAAAGGAACCGCCTAGATCCCTTGGTGGTTAAAGCCTTGAAGGCTTGTGGACAATGTTTTATGTTTGATGGCCAGTATGGCTCTTGTTATCTTTAACTTATCTTGCTATGTTTATTGTGCTGTTCTGTTTACTCCCTTGTGTTTTCATTGGTTTTATATGTTGTCTTTGTTTTGGGCGGTGCATCTTATGTTATTTATACCTTAAAGGGTACAGTGCTGCAGTCACTTAGCCTTAGGATATTTTTAACAAGAAGATACAACCTCTATCCTATGTCTGACATTCACTTAGAGTCTTTTTGGTTCGTAAGCCAATGTTGGGGCTTAAGGAACATTCGGTGTAGGCTGTTCAAACCCGTCTATGAGACATGTTTTTTAAGATTTCTATGAGTCTCATGGAGTTGTATTGATTTAGGAACTCACCCCTTATATAGGTCCATTCAACCCTTGAACCTATTGAGCGATGTGGCCTGGGAGCTCATCCCCTTACATGGCCCTTGCCATGGAGTTTCTTGCTAGGTTCTTAACCTGATTATAGGATAGAAAGACAAACTTTGATTCATTGTTCATTCATTTCAAAGTACTTTGATTACTAGGGGGATAGAACAACTTTTTGGAACTATTTGTAACACGTTTTGGTTAAACATAGAACCTTTTAAGGTTTTTGGCATCCCAATGGTGGGGAAGCTTTTTGCCTTGCGGGCCTGCCAGCTTGTATGATCCCCCTTTGTAGGCTTTAAGGATAGTGTATGGCCCTTCCTACTTAGGGCCAAGCTTTCCTTGGCTTTCTTTCTTGCAGGCATCATTATTTCGAAGCACAAGGTCCTCAGGCTTGAAGCGTTCATGCTTCACCCATGTATTGTAATATAATTCCATGTTTTGCTTGTACCTTGCTTTTTGTATGGCTGCTTGATCACGAGCCTCTTCGAGGAGTTTCAAATTCAACATCGTCTCTTTCTTATTTGGCTTGAGGTCGATGTTAATTGTTCTTTGTGTTGTTGCTCCGATTTCAACTAGGATTACAGCCTCTGATCCAAACACTAGGCTGTAGGGTATTTTCTTTGTGGCTCGTTTTCTCGGTTGTTTGAATTTCCAATAGCACATTGGGAAGCTATTCGAGCCAGTTGTTGTCGTATCTTCCTAATCGAGATTAAATCCCTTCAACAATGTTGTGGTTTATCCTATCAACCTGGCCATTGGATTGTGGGTAAGCTACCGAGCTGAATACTTGAGTTTTTCTGAACTCCTTGCACCAGGAGCTAGAAGGTTTCTCGGCAAACTATTTCCCGTTATCCGTAACTAGTACCCCTGGAGCCCAAAACGACAAATTATGTTTTCGTAAACAAAATCAATGACCTGTTTCCCTGAGATTTTTGCCAATAGTTTTACTTTTGGCCACTTGGTGAAGTAGTTCACGGCTACTATTAAGATCTTGACTCCTCATTTGGCTAGTAGGGATGGACCAACGATGTTGATTCCCTACTTGTGAAATAGCCAAGCCGAGGAGATGGGAACGGGGTCATGTTTGAGGCTTTTGGGTACTGGAGCATGTAACTGACAAGCTTCATACTTTCGCAATTGTTCGAAGGTATCTCGATGCATGGAAGGCCAAAAGTGTTCGAGGTTCATCAACTTTGACACTACCGATTTTGGGCCACAATGAGCTCCACATATCCCTTCGTGAACTTCTTTGATCAGATATTGGCTTTGTTCTGGGCCGACGCATCGAAGTAGTGGTGCAAGGTATCCTTTTTGTAAAGGATATCTCCTTGTAACACATATTGCCTTCACTTGATACGAACCCCTTTAGCCTCAGTCTGGTCATTAGGTAATTCACCATTTTGAGGAACCTTTCAATGGGAGTCATCCAATTTGGCCCTTTTTTAGTGATCACATCTTGAACCTCAAGTCTTTGGATGGATGAGGTTTTTAACACCTCAATTAGTACCTTCTTGGTGAGGTGGGCAAACGTAGGAGATACAAGTTTGCTTAGTGCATTAGTTCTCTTGTTTTGAGATCTTGGAACTTTTTTGATGGAAAATCTTTGAAATGTGTTCATCAATTCCTTTGATTTCTCTTGGTACTAATACATGTTGGGTTCTTTTGCTATGTAGTTGTTGTTGTCTTAGCTTGAGAGAGTCTGTAAGGACTTGAAGCTTTTGAACCCCCATTTCTTTGGCTATGTAGTTGTCACTTATTTGGTTTGAAACAAGCAACGAGTCTGTGAAGACTTGAAGCCTTTTGACACTCATATTTTGCAAGTTTGAGCCCAGCAATCAATGCTTCATACTCAGCTTTGTTTTTTGTAGTCTGAAATTCAAGACGAAGGGCATACGTGAATTACAATTCGTTAGGATCAATTAGAACTAGCCCTGCTCCTGACCCTTCAATGCTGGAAGCTTCATCGGTAAAGAGCTTCCAGGTATCAGGGTTGGAGGGTTCAGCTGCAGTTGTATTAACTTCTGTTATGGTTTCTTTAGGGACTTACAAGATGAAGTCAGCCAAGATTTAAGCTTTGACAACTTTTCTCAGGACATAGGTGATTTTGTGTTCACCTAGTTTCACAACTCATTTGGTTAATCGTCCGGAATTTTCTTGTTTTTCAAGCACATTCTTAATTGGTTAGTCAATGATCACTTGTATCGGGTGTGACTGATAGTACCTTCGAAGCCTTCTAGCCGTTTGGACTAGGGCTAGAGCAAGGTTTTTTTTTTCAAAGAAGAATATTTGATTTCTGCTAATTTTGAAGTTTTGAAAAAGTAAACGGGTATCTGAACTTTGTTTCGTTCAATGATTAGAGCCGTACTTATGGTATTTTCAGCAATCGAAAGGTAGATAGAGGTTGTTCCTCCTGTTTCTGGAGCCGAAATGGCTGGGAGTAAAGCCAGGTGTTGCTTCATTTGGTTGAAGGCTTCCTTTTGAGGTAAAACGATTAAAAGCTGTAAGCTTTCCATTGAAAGTCTTTCTTGTTAGCACATCCTTTGAGGGTTGGCTTTTATGCTTTGTTTCCCCATGATGTGCCCTAGAAACGAGCACTTGACTGGATTAAGCTTTCATGTTTATCTTTCTCGAGGTTTGGAAGGTTTTGTTGTATGTCATTGAGCATTGGGTATTCCGTTTTGCTCTTGATTATCAAATCTTCAACATAAGCTTCTATGTTCTTGCCAGTTTGTTCCGTAAACGCTTTGTCAACCAGGCGTTGATAAGTGGCACCTGCGTTTCTTAAAACAAAAGGCATTTGGCACCTGTGTTTCTTAAAACAAAAGGCATTTTTTGGTTGCAAAATATACCTTTATCAGTGTGTAATGCGGTTTTTTTATTCGTCTTCTTCTTTCATTAGGATCTGATGGTAACCCTTTTAGGTGTCAAGAAAACACGAGAACGGGAAGCCTGTGAGTGAGTTAACCTTGAGGTCTATCTAGGGCAGCGGGTAGCAATCCTTTGGGCATGCTTTGTCCAAGTTTTTAAAATCGATATACATTCTCCAAGACTTGTCGGGTTTTTAAACCATTACCGGATTGGCCACCCATGATTGATACTTGACCTCTCGAAGGGTTCCGGCTAGAACAAGCTTTTCCATCTTTTGGCATTATGCAAGGCTTCTTTTAGGGGCTTGACTCCGTTTCTTTTGTATAATGGGCTTAACATCAGGTGGGATCCATAACTCATGTTTCAACACTGCTACGAGGGATGTCGGTCATATCTTCGGGGCATCAAGCAAATACATAGTGCAAGAGCAGCTTTTCAAGGTATGAGAGGGTTTCATTGGAAAGGTTAGTGTTTAGCCTTATCCCCTGTTGAGGATATTTTGGGTTTATGTCCAACCCTTGTATATCGTTTTCGTCCTTTCTTGAGCTTTCCCCTTCAACCACAAAAGCTTCTTGGGTAGGTTGAAGGGTTGTTATCCCTTTTTCAATGAGAAACTTCACAGCGCCTTGGCCAACTGAAACTGTCATTCCAAACACACTTTGCCATGGCCTTCCTATGATGATATTATAGTTGGAAGGGATATTGATCACCGCAAAAGTGAGTTGTTCGGTTCGTCCCTTTGTTCTTTTGCTGAACAAACATTAGGGGTTATTTGGTCTAAAGGCCTGGTAGGTATGTCTGCGATACCTTCGATGGAGGATTCAGGCTGTTGAAGCTTTGAACGCTCATCGTCGTTGAGAGGGTTAAAGCGTTTCAAGCTTTTCATTAGCTGAGAGGGTTAAAGCTTTGTTTTCAAGGTTGATCGGAGTGTCGCGCTCCGGTCAAAGATAATATTTATAAGCCCAAATTACCCTTAACAATGTGTCAGTGGTAGTAAGGGGTCGATCCACGAAGAGTATGTGGTTTGTGTATGGACTTGACTGAACTATAAAGAATTGTCACAATTATGAAGCTTGCCAGATATTTTTGTATTTTTTTGTTTAGTAGAAAGATGTGAATTTAAAATACTGAAATTGGAGTAATTAATTAACAACTACTGATTAACGATTGCAAGCAATTCGGATACTAGAACAATAATAGATAAAGGGAATCACACCCGGTTTCGGTAATTGCTAACCTAGGATTTCTACAAGTTTTAGTTTCAACTCAAATGCATTTGATTAACGGATTTAGTGTACCGTGACTTAGGTGCTACTAACTATCAACGCCCCGAAGAACGGACAAAAAGACACTTTGTAATCAACACAAGTAAATCCTAACAATGACAATGTACAATTACATATCACCGTTTCGCAAAGTCATAACTTTTAACATCGCTCGACAATTCACGAATTCGTAACAAATGTAACACTATTGTCAAGAGTTTCAAAAATCAAATACAAATTGTCACTAAGATGAAACAAGAATAAATTGAAACCCTAAAATTAACAACTACCTACACCGGGGTGAAACCGAGATGATTAGCCGCTCATGGTTGATGCAACTTGATCACCGGATGTTTGGAATGCGGATGGAGTCATCTTGAAGCTTGATTGGATGATTGATGAATGATGAAGATTGGTGATGGATGATGATGGATGAATGGTTGAATGGATTGATGGCTAGGGTTTTGGAATCAAGATTGTGATGAATGATGGTGGATGATTCTTGATTCGGGTTGGAGATGTAGTGATCAGTTGAATGGTAGGTGAAAGATGGATTGTAATTGGCTCCAAGAACAAGTTCAAAACCCCCAAGATAGTGTAACTTACGAATTCAATGAATAATAACCAATCAAAATCGAGCCTGCCCTTCAAATCAACGAATTTCGCGTTTTGAACATCCACTACCCGTCGCCGATGGGCCTGACCCCGTCGCCGACGGGTTCCCAAAAACCACTCTTTGGCCGACGGCCTAATTGACTGGATACGGAAAATGCTGCCGACGGGCTAATCTGGAGGGCGTCGCCGACAGGGCCCAGGCCGTCGGCGACGGGCTCTCGTTTGCGATCTTTTGTTTTTTCGCTTCCAACGCTCCCGTTTGATCCGTAACGCATCCCGGTGCTCCGGTTTTCGACCCGGTGACCCGTAAGGCTCTCGAAAAGCTCCTTAAACTCCATCAAACCTGCAAAACACATTCTTGATTAAAAGTAGGCTATTCAAAACTAAAACTTACGTAAAAACGTCAAGTTAAACAATAACAAGCACCGGTTTACAACCACATATCACATCCCCACACTTGTCTTTTGCTTGCCCTCAAGCAAATCTGTTTTTCACTTTCACGTGGGTCGAACAACGAATACACATCCCCTTCCCGAGACAAAGGTTAAGGTCTATTGTCATACAGAAGTTCAAACTCTTTACAAATTTCACATATTTACCGGTTAAGTGAATAATCACATATACTAATGGTTATCCAAAATTAACCCGCCCGTAAAACTAACAACTCATGCATATCCCTCACAATGTGCTCTCCACTCGGCTTAGAATTGGCTAACGTGTATAATGTATTAGCACTTCAACAATTAATCGCTCAAAACCGATTAGAACACGTACCCGCATAGGCTTGCAACTCAATCATTCTCCACCACCGAACACAAATACTAAGCACAAGTCAAAAGGTCTTTGAAGGGTTGCAACGGGGCTAGGCTAAGGGTAAGGAATAGGACATTTTAAAGTGGCCATGGCGATGAAAATTCGATTTTTATTACAAAAGACTACTCTAAACAAAAGTAAACTATAAACATCACTACAAGGCAATAACTTAAGCCTTTTATTCAACAACTACTAACACTTCTTTTTGCGTTTTTCTCAAAGCTTTTTCAATCTTTTTCGCAACATTTTTCTCTCTCTCTCTTTTTTTTTTTTTAAGAATCATAACAACTATACAACTTAAGCTCCTATAATCGAATTTTCATCACACGGGTTTAAAAAAAAAGGTTTAAGGTTTATGGGCTATAGGGTGGTCAAACGAAAGGTTTAGGCTCAAAATGGGCGACTAGGGAGTTTGTTCGGGTAAGGATAGCAAAATGGTTTTAAGAGAAAAGGTTTACCTAATGCCTTAATCATTCTCGTGCTTGTATTTGGTCTATAGTCTCAAACGTATCAAAAGTTGCAAGTTCTACAATACGCGACTAATGGTCCACTCAACAAAGAAACATGTAAATGTAACTCTATGATGTAAAAATGGCTCAAACCTCACGTATAAGGGTATGATATGTGATATGCATGATATACTAGTTTCTTAGGCGGATTATTCCCAAATAACCACCCGCTAAATACCCGTCATGTTATTAATTTGAACTTGACCATGACAAAAGATCAAAAGGGTTGTGCCATCCCTCGTTGACTTGGTTACTTGTGCTTTTAAGATCGCTTTGAAAACAAGACATTTTTGAAAAATTTTTGAAATTTTCCCCCATCCCCACACTTGAGGTAAACATTGTCCTCAATGTGTAGTGTTTAAATGAACGGGTTAAAATCGAAAATTTTTACTACTCCCCCATCCCCACACTTGAGGTAAACATTGTCCTCAATGTGTAAGAACTAGAGTTTTAAAAAACGCACAAGGGATGTGACACGACTAACCTTCCCAACTTTTCACCCCGGAAATTAAAATACACATCACAATCCACTTATTCTAAACTACCAATCAACGTAAAAAGAAACACATGCACCTGATTTTATCGCTTGATGCTCATATCCTTCGTCTCTTCATAAAAATGGTTGTCCCGCGAACCCGTTGTACCTACAAATTCTAATCCTTGTGTAGAAGCATGCTTCTCACAACCATCAAGATTTGTTAGTTACTTAATTCTACCCTTTTTTATGAACAAATTACCAAGCCATGCATTATCTCACTTCGATTTTATGTGGAAAATATTTTACAACAACAACAAGCCTAACTCACTTTCGTAGGAATCACGGTTGCATTTAGCGTATGCAACAAGCCCTTTTAAACCCCCCAATAGCTTGGGAGGACGAGTAGGTCTCGTGAGGGTTATATAGGGAACACACCCACAAAGTTCATTTATCTAGGCATAAATTAAATAAAAACGACAAGAAATAAAGGAACAAAATATACAACAACAACATAAAATATACCATACCTCTACCGCTGATATCGCTCGTTTGGATCCATTGGCGGGTTGGATTGGTAAGGATAACCAGTGAGGGCCTCGAACATCTCCCTATAGTTATCGAGGGGACTTTGCTCCCCTTGAGGTGGTGGTTGGTACGGGATCGGGACAAAGCTAGACCCTACCGCTTCGGGCCAATGCGGGGTCGGGTCGGATGGGCCTTGCGGGTGAGGAAGTTCGGAGTAATTTGTTGTCGCGTCCTTCCGACCCACCCTGGACGGAGTCGGGGTCCGCGAGCAGATTTCAGTGTGGTACCCGTGGTATCTAATGGCAGCGGAAGTCTTTTATTACAGGATCTTTTAACCGTAAAAATATGCTCGTTTTAATATATTACACAAAGTTTTTAGGGATAAAATCCCATCATTTACAATCAGTTGATTTCACACAGAAATCATTATTTTCCAAAACATGTTTTATTTATTTATTCACAAAGAGCCACTTCTCTGAGCTTGTAGTGCTTTACTGCACTTTTCCTGGATCACACAGATCACCTGAAACATGTTTGAAAAAGGTTTTGTCAGCGGGGAAATACTGAGTGAATCATTCTGTTTTCTAAAACGACCCGTTAGTTATAAATCACAGTATTAAGAGCGATTACAATGTTTCTATCAACCAATTATCAAGAATGGGTATTTGTCACTCGACCGGATCTGTGACTGTGGTCATACCACTATTGGGTCCCGTCGCCCCAATAATGACGGTTTACTCACACAGAGTAATAATTACTCACATAGAGTAATATTCACTCACATAGAGTGATAAAAATAGTAATGTGCACAATACCCCACATACCAGCTGTAATTTGGTGATTACAAAGACTTAATCCCTGTAATTATAACCTTTGAAAATAATTTGAGGTATTGTAATACTTACTCACAAACTGTGAGAAAACAGTTTAAAAAGAAGAATGACTCACATTGCAGATTAACGAGCAAATAGATAATGCCTACTGATTAGCCTTGATTAAACCTAATTTAACATAATGCACACACACAGGTTAGTAACTAATACAGCAATTACGTCAATTCACGAGATTAAACCTTCACAATGATTAATCAGTGCAATACTCGATAATTCAATCGGATTCACAACGAATAACAGAGCATAGTCCGAGTTCGAACAGCACTCTAATATTCAAGTCGAAATCACGACGAATAATCAAAGTACAAGCTCAATTGAGCAGCACCTGGACTATCGTTGGATAGTTATAATCGATCGGATGTTGAATCGTAATAGCGATCGAGTTATTACCCTGATTGCGGCAGCGATTCGAGATCTGTGTGTGTTTGTGTAGTATATAGCTGATAACTCAGCGTGTATTTTGACGTTTTACGTCGTTTCAACTCTCAAATTCAAGTCCCAGACACCCCTATTTATATACGAAATTTGACCCCCGTCGCGTAGCGCGAGGGGTACCCCCATGGGCGTCGCGCTACGCGAGGGGTCACCCTATTTCATAGGGTAGCCCTTCATGCATGTAGGCTGGATGAGTCGACAGTTTCTTAAAATTCGATTTTGACAGATAGTTATTAAGATAATCGTTGGCTAGGTTTTATCCCCCCCTGAGTTTTAGGGGCCCTGATCCTGATTCTGATTGTTCTGGAAATTTTAAGGTTAGTGCAGAATTACTTGGGTTTCTTAATTAGGGTTTCCTTAATAGCTAATTACCATCCTAATTATGGATTTTAGTGACAGTTGTTACATCCTCCCCACCTTAAGAAAAATCTCGTCCTCGAGATTTATTGGAATAAATGAGGATATTTGCGCTTCATTTCTGATTCCAGCTCCCAAGTGTATTCTGGTCCTCTTCTTGAATTCCATTTGACTTTGACCAACACCAGTCGTTTGTGTTTGAGAAACTTGACTTTTCTATCTTCGATCTGTAGTGGTTTCTCTATAAACTTTAATTTTTCGTTCACCTCTACATCTTGAAGAGGTACTACCAGGGATTCGTCTGATAGACATTTCTTGAGATTGGATACATGAAATACATCATGTATTCCAGCTAGTTCTTCTGGTAGTTGTAAGCGGTAAGCAACAAGTCCTATTCGTTGGCTTATTGGAAATGGTCCTACGTATCTGGGACTCAACTTTCCTTTCTTACCGAATCGTACTACTCCTTTCCAAGGAGAAACTTTTAAAAGTACCTTATCTCCTACTTGGAATTCAAGCGGCTTGCGACGATTGTCTGCATCGCTTTTCTGACGATCTCGAGCTGTTTTCAGTCTTTCCTTGATTTGAGTTATCTTGTCAGTAGTTTCTTGTACAATCTCAGGACCTGATAATTGACTTTCTCCGATTTCTGCCCAACATACTGGAGTTCTGCACTTACGTCCGTACAGTGCTTCGAATGGTGCAGCTTCGATACTTGAATGATAACTATTGTTATAGGAGAATTCAATTAATGGCAAATGGCTATCCCAATTACCACCAAAGTCAATTACACATGCTCGGAGCATGTCTTCTAGCGTTTGTATTGTCCTTTCACTCTGTCCGTCTGTTTGTGGATGATAAGCAGTACTTAGATTTAGTCGAGTTCCCATTGCTTTCTGAAAACTTGTCCAGAAATGAGATGTAAAACGACTATCTCTATCCGATACAATGGAGAGCGGGACTCCATGTAGGGATACTACCTCGTCCACGTAGAGTTGTGCTAACCTTTCCATGCTAAAGGTTTCTTTCATTGGTAGGAAATGAGCTGACTTGGTTAATTGGTCTACGATTACCCAAATCGCATCATTACCTCTTTTGGTTTTGGGTAACTTTGTAACAAAGTCCATTGTTATGAGTTCCCATTTCCATACAGGCATTTCTAACTGTTGTAGTAGTCCTGAAGGTTTCTGGTGTTCAGCTTTAACTTGTGAACAAGTTAAGCACTTGGATACGTATTCAGCTATATCCTTTTTCATTCCTATCCACCAGAAATTATTCCTTAAATCTTGGTACATCTTATTGTTTCCTGGATGCATAGTATACCTAGATTTATGAGCTTCTTCTAAAATCTTATTTCTTAACTCTCCTTGCTTAGGTACCCAAATTCGTTTCTTATGGAATTTCCAAATTCCATCATTTCCTTGTTCTAATTCTTTTAGGTAACCTTTCATTCCTTCAGCATCGTCTTGGATTGCTGTTTTCTGAACTTCTTTAATTTGTGCCATTAAATCTACTTGTAGATTTAACCTCAGAGCACGGACTCGTTTCTGTTTCTCATGGTACTTACGACTTAAGGCATCTGCAACTACATTTGCCTTTCCTTCGTGATATTGGATATCACAGTCGTAATCACTTAGCATCTCCATCCATCTTCTTTGCCTCATGTTTAATTCTTTTTGCCCAAATATATATCTTAAACTTTTATGATCTGTATAAACAGTAAACTTATTTCCATACAGATAATGTCTCCATATCTTAAGGGCAAAAATTATGGCTCCTAATTCTAGATCATGAGTCGTATAATTTTCTTCGTGCTTTTTCAATTGTCTAGAAGCATACGCAATTACCTTCTTGCGTTGCATTAACACACATCCATAGCCTAATTTTGAAGCATCACAATATACTTCAAAATCTTCTGTTCCTTCGGGTAAAGCTAAGATTGGTGCATTCGTCAACCTATGCTTTAAAATCTTAAAGGCTTCTTCTTGTCTAGGTCCCCATTCAAACTTAGCAGCTTTACAGGTTAACTTAGTTAATGGTACGACTATCTTAGAAAAATCTTTGATAAATCGTCTATAGTATCCAGCTAAGCCTAGAAAACTTCTTATCTCCATTGCTGTTTGTGGGACTTTCCATTTTGTAATTGCTTCTATCTTAGCAGGATCTACATGGACACCTTTGTGATTTACCACATGACCTAAGAATTGTACTTCTTGTAGCCAAAATTCACATTTTGAGAATTTGGCATAAAGCCTTTCTTTTCTTAACAAAGTTAAGAGTGCATGTAAGTGTTCACAATGTTCTTTTTGGCTTTTGGAATAAATAAGTATATCGTCGATGAAAACGATCACAAATTTATCCAAGTATGGTTTACAGATTCGATTCATCATGTCCATGAATGCTGCTGGGGCATTTGTTAATCCAAAGGGCATGACTGTAAACTCATAATGACCATACCTAGTTCTGAAGGTAGTTTTAGGTATGTCTTCTTCTTGTACCTTCAACTGGTGATATCCAGATCTTAAATCTATCCTAGAGAAATACCTAGCTCCTTGCAATTGATCAAAAAGATCATCAATCCTAGGTAGTGGGTATCGATTCTTAATTGTAACCTTATTCAATTCTCTATAATCGATACACATTCTCATCGATCCATCTTTCTTCTTCACAAACAGTACTGGTGCACCCCAAGGGGATGAACTCGGTTGTATGAATCCTTTGCTTAATAATTCATCTAATTGCTTTTTCAATTCTAGCATTTCGGTAGGTGCTAATCTATATGGTGCTTTGGCTATTGGTGCAGTACCTGGAATTAAATGAATTCTAAATTCTACTTCTCTATGAGGTGGTAATCCAGGTAATTCTTCTGGAAAAACGTCTGGGTATTCTGAGACTACGGGAATGTCCTGGAGTTTCTTATCTTTAGTGTTAATGATTGCGGAAATCATATACACCATTTCCTGTTTTCTCGAATAACTAGCCAATTTCATTACTGATATGAATTTCAATGGCTTTCGAGGTTTATTTCCAGTAATTAAAATTACTTCTCCTGTAGGGGTTTGAATTTCTACTGCATTTTTATCACATAGGATTCGTGCATGGTTGGCTACTAACCAATCCATTCCTAATACTACATCGAATCCGGCTAAATTCATTGGTAACAGATTTGCAGAAAATTTATGGCCTAATAGTTCTACTTTTCCTCCTTGCCAGATTTTATCTATGTTCACAGAATTTCCTTCTGCGGTTTCAACTGTGAAAATTTGCCTAAGAGTGGTTAAAGGTAACTTAAGATCTTGACAAAATGAAGTATTAATAAAACTTTGGTTCGCACCAGAGTCAAATAATACTTTTGCAAATACGTCATGTACTAGGAACGTACCGGCTATCACATCTGGAATGAGTTCGGCCTCTTGAGTGGTTAGCTGGAATGCACGCGCATTTCTCTTGGTTGCTCCTTCAGCTGGTTTGGTTTGGTTGGCTATAGGTTTAGCTAACTTAGGACATTCAAATTGAAAGTGTCCCCTTTCTCTGCAATTATAACAAACTCTTGTTTTCTTTCTGCAGTCTTCTTCCCGATGTCCTTTCATTTTGCAAAAATTGCAAACCATGTTGCATTGTCCATAATGCTTCTTTTTGCAATTTCTGCAGAAAGGAGGTGATGAGAATTGCCCTGTTCCTCTTTTCTTGGTATTACCCGCACGAAACCCCTGGGTAATCTTCTGAGCTATTTCCTTCTTACGATCTTCCTCTCTTGTGCGCACCAACTCATCCGTCAGGGTATTAGCTAATTCTACCGCATCGTCAATGGTACGAGGTCTCGCAGCTTTAACGATGTTTCGGATTTCACTAATTAACCCCCAGATGTAACGAGAAATAAGTACCGGTTCTGGCGAAGCCAGTGATGGCACTACCCTTGCGTATTCAAAGAATGTCGAAGTATAGCCCCGACAATCTACTCCTGTCATACGGTGACTAAGGAATTTGTTTGCCATCTGTTCCTTCTCGTATTCGGGACAGAATTTTCTTTCTACCAAACTCTTAAATTCTTCCCAACCTATGGCGTAGGCTATCCTTCTTCCTTTTGCCTGGAGGACCGTGTTCCACCATTCGAGTGCCCCTTCTTTGAACAGGTTTGATGCATACATCACCTGGTCTCCTTCGGCACATTTGCTTATTGCAATTACTGCTTCGGTTTTCTCTAACCAACGCAGTGTTGCAGTTGCCCCTTCGTTACCTGCAAATTCAGCGGGTTTGCAAGCAAGAAATTCTTTGTAAGTGCAACCAGGCGTTGCAGCTTTCATTCTTTTAGGGAGTGGGGCCTGCTGCGGATCATGATCGTCATGATTGCCGCCTCCATTTATGCTATTACTGCCGTTATCGTCTGAAATACGTTTACTAGGAATTAATTGTGGTTCGGCAGTTTTTTGAACAGCAGCTACAATTTCTGGAATAGCATGAGCTATCCCTTGGGCGATAAAGTGCTCGATATCTTGTCGAGTTATATATTGATCTTCCTGTTCTTGCTCAGACTGATTTACTTCATTAATTGGTTCATTGTTAGCATTTTCCATCTGCTAATTTAGTAGGAATTTATTAGTGTCTAGCTTATCAATAAAAAAATTCACATAGATAAACACATAGATTATCACAATATACAAGTATAACCAAAATTGTCGATTTCTCAACTTTTACTTTGTTGGTATATTGTATATGCATCCATACACACCGTATTTTACAGAGTTTTATTGCCCATTTTACAGAATTTCAAGTTACTATCATACAATACGGCTTTCTGTGGTTTAACTGACGGTTCTAGTAACGATGCTCCCTCTCATCGTACTTCCAAGTTAGATGCTCTCCCATTTCCCTAATCCTATTACCTGTACCTATCAGTTCTTCACCGAACTGACGGAGTTCAGCTAGGTTTTCATTACTCATGGGAGGATTTGGGAGTAGTTCTGGGTCAAATTGTGGAAGAAAACTATAAGGACTATTGACTATGTTTTGGAATTGCCAGTCGTTTGTCCACCATTCTTCCAGTTCCCCCAGTGGTTGGGTATGGATTAAAGGTTCGGGAATAGCCGGTGTTATGTTTAAAGGAAATTGGACTGTAGCCGGGTAAGGATACAAATTAGTGCGGATTGGGCTTATGACCTCACAATTTCCTAATAGACGGTCTATTTCGTCTTGAAACGTAAGTTCTTCTGGCTGTTTAGAACTTTCGCCAATCTCTATTCCCTTTTGTTTCAGATCTATTCCTATTTCCTTTTCGGGTGGTTTCGAACTTTCTCCAGTTTCTATTTCCTTTCCCTTGATCATACTCACATGATTTTCTATTTTAGGGAGTCTCCTAGTGGCAGGTTTCCTACGGCGTACTTTCCTCCACCCTACGTATCTTCTCTTCTTTTTCGGTTTAGCTTTTTCCAACGGTGGAGTTTGGAATTCCACAGGTTCTTCTATGTCAGCAATGTAACCAGTAAAGTCGTGAGAGACTTCGATAGGCAATGGATATAAGTTGAGATTTTGGAATGCTTCCGACATCTCATTCATGCTGCATAGCATATATGCAAAATGCAATGTTAAAACTTTGGAACAAAGTTTAACAAATAAACACTGAAGTTTTATTGCATACCAATTTATACAAAGGATAACAGAAATAAACACACTAGGACTTTATTTATTTACTGGATTGTGATTTCTCTTACTAGGCTCAACTTATCAGATATTTAGAGATTTGTGTTTTCTGCTATAGTAGCTAGCATATAGAGATTTGCCCATTTCTTGTCTATTTTATCTTCCCAAGGTGCACTATTACCCAATTCTTGAACTTCTGGGTTAAATCTATTCTCTTGGTTCGGGGTTTCTTTTTTTTTTCCTGACTCTTTTTAAGTATTGAATCCCTTTTCTCTGGGGAAAGAGGATTTTCATAATTTGCCTTGCGGACAAAGATTCCTTCTTCTAAATTTACTGGGTTTTTAGAAGAAGATACAACATCTAGTTTGTGGTAGATGGCAGACAGCTTTTGTTTACCCATACTGTAACTATCAAATAATCAGTTAATAAAACAAATAATTACAGAATGATAACTAGTAGAATTAAGTATTTTGTCCAATACTTAATTCCGTAATAGGCTTAAATAAGTGGCTCGATCAGTGGCTCAATTTAATTATTAGCTCTGATACCACCTTCTGTCGCGTCCTTCCGACCCACCCTGGACGGAGTCGGGGTCCGCGAGCAGATTTCAGTGTGGTACCCGTGGTATCTAATGGCAGCGGAAGTCTTTTATTACAGGATCTTTTAACCGTAAAAATATGCTCGTTTTAATATATTACACAAAGTTTTTAGGGATAAAATCCCATCATTTACAATCAGTTGATTTCACACAGAAATCATTATTTTCCAAAACATGTTTTATTTATTTATTCACAATGAGCCACTTCTCTGAGCTTGTAGTGCTTTACTGCACTTTTCCTGGATCACACAGATCACCTGAAACATGTTTGAAAAAGGTTTTCTCAGCGGGGAAATACTGAGTGAATCATTCTGTTTTCTAAAACGACCCGTTAGTTATAAATCACAGTATTAAGAGCGATTACAATGTTTCTATCAACCAATTATCAAGAATGGGTATTTGTCACTCGACCGGATCTGTGACTGTGGTCATACCACTATTGGGTCCCGTCGCCCCAATAATGACGGTTTACTCACACAGAGTAATAATTACTCACATAGAGTAATATTCACTCACATAGAGTGATAAAAATAGTAATGTGCACAATACCCCACATACCAGCTGTAATTTGGTGATTACAAAGACTTAATCCCTGTAATTATAACCTTTGAAAATAATTTGAGGTATTGTAATACTTACTCACAAACTGTGAGAAAACAGTTTAAAAAGAAGAATGACTCACATTGCAGATTAACGAGCAAATGGCTCTGGTTTTAACGAAAACGTTTCTCCTTTATTAAAACCAAGTTCACTATAACCAATGGCTCTGATACCAATCTGTCACACCCCCAAAATCCCGCCTGCGGAGTACTACCGCTTGGAGGCGTGACTGACCAGGATCCAGCCACCAATCATACTGAACAAGCATATAAACAGTTATAAAAGTTTAACCAATACAATTGGTGTTTTGAAACAAACAAGTTAAGTTGCAAGCGGAAGCATAAGTTTAAAGTTATAACATAAGTTCAAAAGTTTCAAGTTTAACATAGTCTTGTAGCAATCCCTGTCCCACAACGATCCTCCTCCATGCAAGCTCCAGCTGAGTACCTAGGGTCCTGCAAAGCATGTAGTAACGAGTCAACAACTAGTTGAGTGAGTTCACAGTTGGGTGTTCGTTTTAGTTGTTTCGAAAACAGTTTTCCTTTAGCTGGCATCCTGCCGTGGGGGTTACCCCAAAGTTTAAAAACGTGACCTGTTCGTTCCCAGTTACTCCGGCACTCCGGCCGTGGGGGCTACCCCATGTTAGTTATCAGGCATTTCGGCCGTGGGGGCTACCCCATGCGTACACTAGACTCGTTACCATATCGACTGCTGACTGTAGTCATGTTTATGTGCCCTGAAAACATCAATGTCTATCATCATTGACGTGCCCCAGATCCATTAGTTCACGCCCGTCCTCTGCGGCACGGTGTGAGGCTTGTCAGACCTAAATAGCGCTATCTAACTAATGACCCGCTCGCCATTGGCCCGGCGATTAGTCGATACAAAAAGGAGGGACTTCGTGATAGAGATTTAGTCTAGTACGTTTATCCGTCCATCCGGACGAGGAATCATATTCCTGAACCACTGACGTCCTACTCAAGGAGGACGAGGAATCCACGTTCCTTAACCCCGTTCCCAACCCAGGGAATCCCATGCTTTGTAAAGGGTGTGAACTCACCTTGGTTTGCTCGGCAGTTAATCACAGAAAGTCAATCAAGTCGCAAGTAGTCAGTTACGTCCTAACACGGATATCACTTATAATCAGATTCAAGCCAGTAATGCACGTATGTTCAACACGTATGGCAAACACGTTTAACAGTAACAGTATTTAAATCAACAGTAGCACATACGGTTCACAAGTTCAGCCCAACTACTTAAGCCCAAACACGTAATAGCAGTTAACACAGAAGTCCATAGGTCCGGCCCACTAACTTAGGCCCAACAGTGTGGTCTCGAGTCGCAACCGGACTCGCAAGCATGGTCTCGAGTCATGTTGTTTTGTGCTGATCTTAAATGGTTGCGAGTCGCAACCGGTGTCGCAACCGTGGTCTCGGTTAATCATGCTGAGGTCTCGAGTCGCAACGGGACTCGTAACCTATGGTTTCGGCTTGTCCTGCTATGGTTGCGAGCCGCAACCGCGTGGTCTCGAGTCATCACGCTGTGGTTGCGAGTCGCAACTGGTTGATTGCGAGTCGGTATGCTGTCATTTTCACGTTCAGGTGCTGATGCAGATATGGTCAGCTTAATGGTACTATATAATCAGGCCCAAATCAGGAAACTACCAATAGGATTTCACTAACATGTTTTCCTAATCAGGTTATTGGTCAAAGTGGATCAAAATCACAAGGGTTTTCATATCTTAACTATCATTCAAAGTGTTCTTCATACATTCAAACCCATATTCAACAAGTTCATAACATATTAATCACTTATTCAACCAAAACTATGAACAAGCATCAAAACACTAAACATAACACACAACTCGGTTTTCATATATGTCCGATTTCATGCCAAGTGCAACCCGATTTTTATGTATCATCAAGATCTAGTAGTTTAAACTCTATTTAACCCAAGATATCATAACCCATGCATATAGTTTCATCTTTTGACAACAAATGGTTATTTCATCAAACAAGCTTCTTGATAAACGATCATCTCATATAAAAGAACAACTTAACCATCAACTCAAATACTAAGCATAACACGAATCATCAACATTCATACATCACAAATCACAACAAAAATCAACCATAAACATTAAAACACTAACCGGTTAATGGGTTTCGAGGGTGTGTGTAAAGCTTCCAACCGGGTGTGTGTGTGAGCCGATCCAAGTCCAAATCCGAGAATGATGAAGTGTTTGTGTTCTAGAGTTTAAGTGAGAGAGAGAAGTAGGAGAGTGTGTGGGTGTAATGTTTCAACAAATGGTAACAAATAACTAAGGGTGGTTTATATATAGGCTAGTTCCAAGTGTGTGCACCCTTAGTGGGTTTCGAGTGGGGGTTTACGGCCCAAAGGCCCAACCGGCCACTAGGTTCTCGGCCCAAAGGCCCATTCGGTCACTATTCACTCGAGACCTCATGGTCTCGAGTCGGGTTCTTTGTTCTCGGGTTGGGTTCTCGGTTCACATAAAACACGTACACATATATATATATATACAAATGCACACACAGCAAAGCACATAGAAGTTCACGTTTATCATTAAGTTTAGTCAGTCAACTAGTCACATAATGTACAAGCAAGTTACAACGAAAGGTTTTGAATTTCGAGTTGTCACATCATCCCCAAGTTGAAAGAAATTTCGTCCCGAAATTTGATGGCACTCACTGAGGAAGCTAGTCAAGTTGCATGGTTTTCCTGGTTTTCCTGGGGTGTCACATCCACCCCCCGTTGATCTGGAATTTCGTCCCGAAATTCCGTAGCTTCAGCCTCAGTAGCGTTTGTACTGTTCTCAAATAGTTGGGGATACTTTTGTTTCATCCGATCTTCGCGCTCCCAGGTAAACTCTGGGCCGCGACGTGAGTTCCAACGAACTCGAACAAGGGGTATTCTAGTGCTCTTGAGGATCTTAACATCCCGGTCCGTGATCTCGACAGGTTCTTCGACGAATTTCAACTGTTCGTCGATCGTGAGTTCCTTCAGAGGAACTACGTGCGTCTCATCTGACAGACACTTCTTCAGATTTGACACATGGAAAACGTTGTGAACTGCACCGAGTTCTGTTGGTAATCTCAGTCTGTAGGCCACCTTGCCTATTTTCTCGATGATTTCAAAAGGTCCAACGTATCGTGGGTTGAGTTTGCCTCGTTTACCAAAACGAACCACACCCTTCCAAGGTGAAACTTTGAGTAATACCCGCTCCCCAACCTGGAGCTCAAGTGGTTTCCTGCCCTTATCGGCGTAAGCCTTCTGACGGTCACGAGCGGCCGCCATGCGTTGTCGTATTTGAGCAATCTGCTCAGTAGTGTCTACCACATGTTCTGGACCAGTGATCTGACTATCCCCCACCTCTGCCCAACAGAGGGGTGACCGGCATTTACGTCCGTACAATGCCTCAAACGGAGCAGCTTTAATGCTGGTGTGGTAGCTGTTATTATACGAGAATTCCACGAGTGGCAGATGTCTTTCCCAGCTGTTGCCAAAGTCGATTACGCAAGCGCGAAGCATGTCTTCTAATGTCTGAATAGTGCGTTCGGACTGCCCGTCCGTCTGTGGGTGATACGCTGTGCTCATATCAAGACGTGAGCCAAAAGACTTGTGCATTGCCTGCCACAGTTCCGAAGTAAAACGTGCATCTCGATCAGAGATAATAGAGGTGGGCACCCCGTGCCTCGAAACAACTTCCTTGAGGTATATCTCCGCTAGAGTGGAGAATTTATCTGTTTCTTTAATCGCCAAGAAGTGTGCGGATTTCGTGAGTCGATCCACGATTACCCAGATAGTATCGTTCCCGCGCTGTGATCTAGGTAGGCCAGTAACGAAATCCATGGAAATTTGCTCCCATTTCCATTGTGGTATCTCTGGTTGTTGGAGTAGGCCTGAGGGTTTCTGATATTCTGTCTTGACTCGCGCACAAGTCAAACACTTGCTGACGTAAGTTGCTATGTGGGCCTTCATGCTAGGCCACCAATACGTAGTCTTAATATCGTGGTACATCTTGTCCGAACCAGGGTGTACCGAGTAGCGAGATTTGTGCGCTTCATCCATCACTAGTTCCCGTAAATCGCCATAGAGTGGGACCCAAATGCGTCCTGTTACATAATAAGCACCGTCTTCCTTTTGTTCTAAGCGTTGTCTTGACCCGCGTAGGGCTTCAGCTCTAACGTTTTCTGGTTTCAGTGCTTCTATCTGAGCAGCTCGTATTTGCGAAGGTAGACTAGAATGTATCGTGAGTTGTAGAGCTCTTACGCGCTTAGGCGTAGTGTCCTTTCGACTGAGGGCGTCTGCCACAACATTGGCCTTGCCCGGGTGATACCTGATAGAGCACTCGTAATCATTCAGCAGCTCGACCCATCGTCGCTGCCGCATATTCAGTTCCTTCTGCTTGAATATGTGTTCTAGACTTCTGTGGTCGGTGTAGATGGCGCACTTGGTTCCGTAAAGGTAATGTCGCCATAACTTAAGTGCGAAAACAACAGCTCCCAGCTCTAAATCATGGGTCGTGTAGTTCTTCTCGTGAACTTTAAGTTGTCGTGAGGCGTAAGCTATGACTTTATCTCGTTGCATCAATACACAACCAAAACCCTGAATTGATGCATCACAGTAAACCACAAAATCGTCTGTGCCCTCTGGCAATGAAAGGATAGGTGCACTACAAAGTCTATCCTTTAGATGCTGAAAAGCTAACTCTTGTGCATTTCCCCAATGATAAACAACGCCTTTCTGCGTTAACAACGTGAGAGGCTGCGCGATCTTAGAAAAATCCTTAATGAATCTCCTGTAGTAACCTGCCAATCCCAAGAATTGGCGAATTTCCTTTGGTGTGCGAGGCGCAGGCCAGTTCTTAATAGATTCCACTTTGGACGGATCAACGTGAATCCCATCCTTGTTCACCACATGCCCTAGGAAATGGACCTCTCGAAGCCAGAAGTCGCATTTCGAGAATTTTGCGTAAAGCTGTTCCTTCCGAAGGAGTTCCAAAATAAGTCGTAGATGTTGTTCGTGCTCTTCTTTGCTCTTAGAATAGATCAGGATGTCATCGATGAAGACTATAACAAACTTGTCCAGGTACGGTTTGCAAACTCGGTTCATCAAATCCATAAAAACTGCCGGTGCGTTTGTCAGCCCAAACGGCATGACCAGAAACTCATAGTGCCCATATCGAGTCCTAAAGGCCGTCTTAGAGACATCCTCTTCTCGAACTCTCAACTGGTGATATCCCGATCTCAGATCGATCTTCGAATAGTAGCTCGACCCCTGCAACTGGTCGAACAAGTCGTCAATACGCGGTAGAGGATAACGATTCTTCACAGTCACCTTGTTGAGTTCGCGATAGTCGATACACATTCTGAAGGTACCATCCTTCTTTTTCACAAATAACACTGGAGCTCCCCAAGGCGATGAGCTAGGACGAATAAAACCCTTATCCAAGAGTTCTTGTAGTTGCGTGGAGAGTTCTTCCAACTCTGATGGCGCTAAACGATAAGGTGCACGGGCTACAGGCGCAGCTCCAGGAGCTAGATCAATCTGAAACTCGACTTGGCGATGGGGCGGAAGACCAGGTAATTCCTCAGGGAATACCTCAGGATAGTCGCGTACAACGGGAAAATCTTCTAACTTCTTCTCTTTCTCTGTGGTATCAGTAACTAGAGCCAAAATCGCAGTGTGGCCCTTCCGTAAGCATTTCTGGGCCTTAAGAAGAGAGATGATGTTCTCAACAGCACTTCTCTTGTCGCCACGAATCATGAGAGGTTTACTACCAAAACCAGGAATACGAACGATTTTCTCGTTGCAAAGAATCTCTGCTCGGTGTTGGGATAACCAATCCATCCCAATGACAACGTCGAAACTACCCAAGACAATAGGAATAAGATCAATAGAGAAGGTCTGGTTAGCGAGAATAAGCTGGCAACCCTTGACTACGTGTGAGGCTTCCAAACTCTTACCATTAGCTAGCTCTACGGTGTGTTTGTCGCTCAGGGGTGTAGGAATACGCTTAAGCATCTTACTAACTTCTAGTGACACATAGCTAGTATCGGCACCCGAATCAAATAAGACTGTAACATAAAAGTAGTCGAGAAGGAACTTACCCGTCACCACGTTGGGATCATTCCTTGCTTCACCTTGACCAATCACGAACACTCGTCCCCTAGCACCGTTGTTGTTGTTCCCATTGTTACCATTCCCCTGATTGTTGTTGTTGTTGTTCTGATTCAGTTGGGGACAATCTTTCTTGAAGTGGCCTTCAGCTCCACACTGAAAGCACCCTTTGTTATTACCCTGCTGCTGTCGCTGGCTCTGCTGAGGTTGCTGACGATTCTGATTGGCGGGGTATGCGCTTCTGCAATCCTTTGCCACGTGACCAGGCTTGTTGCACCGATGACAGTTGCCCCTGGTGCATGGCCCACTGTGGTGTAAGTTGCAACGATTGCATTTGGGGTGATTCCCCTTGTATCCACCGTGACTTTGACCACCAGACGATTGCTGACTGGGGCTCTTGTGATCGTCCGTCTTTCTCTGCTGAGACTGAGTTTGCACCGAGGTTGAACCCCTGCTTGAAGTTCCATCCCATTTCCGTTTATCCCCACTAGAAGCACCAGAAGTAGTTGCAGCACCTATACGCTTCGGTAACTTGTTCTGCTCCAACGCCTGATCAGTGAGACGGTGAGCCAACTGAACAACCTGCTGGATAGTAGTCAAGTTCGCTGAAGTCACATGACTTTGGATCTCTGGCACCAAGCCCTTGAGATAGAGTTCAATTCGCTTATACGGAGGATCCACCATAGTAGGACACAACAAGGCTAGCTCATGCGATCTCTTAGTGTATGCCTCAATCTCTGACCCCGTCATCTTGAGATTGTAGAACTCATCTTCCAGCTTGTGAATGTCGTCACGACTGCAGTATTCCTCTCTGATCATTTCCTTGAAGTTTTCCCATGGGGTGGCGTTGGCAGCAACCAACCCTAACATTTGCACTTGAGCATTCCACCACGTGAGAGCCAAACCCTCGAGAGTGCCAGTAGCATACTTTACCCTGCGCGCTTCAGGGCATTCACACATTTCGAACACAGATTCCAGTTTCTCAAACCAGTGTAGGAGACCTACTGCTCCTTCAGTGCCGCTAAAAGTAGTGGGTCGACAGTCCATAAAGGTCTTAAAAGTGCACACCGGTGCCTGAGCATACTGACCTAAGGTAGGTGAAAGAAAAGACAGAGTTTAACACAAAGGTTGGTTCACGAGAGTAGGATCCAAATGATCCTAGAACAATTTCGGACTGCAGGATATACCTCCTGCGTGTGCAGTTGCGAGCGCTGCGGCAACTCGTTCGTTGATCAAAGCCGTCAACTGGGCTTGTGTCATGTTAACGCGTCCAGACATGGTTCTTCATAATCAAGAGTAATACGTGTGAGAGAGGTTCGCGAAAGTACGATAGTAGGACAGAGTAAGTACACACGTGTTCAAACAACAGTAGTTATACTAATCAAGCATACCATGAGCAATGTACTACGTAACTAACAAGTAGGCAATATACGCACATCATATTACCTAGAATGTCGAGCCTTGCATGAAGAGCGAAGTGTCGTTGTGGACCGTTGAGCACTAAACCGGTTATAGTCTGGTTTTAACGAAAACGTTTCTCCTTTATTAAAACCAAGTTCACTATAACCAATGGCTCTGATACCAATCTGTCACACCCCCAAAATCCCGCCTGCGGAGTACTACCGCTTGGAGGCGTGACTGACCAGGATCCAGCCACCAATCATACTGAACAAGCATATAAACAGTTATAAAAGTTTAACCAATACAATTGGTGTTTTGAAACAAACAAGTTAAGTTGCAAGCGGAAGCATAAGTTTAAAGTTATAACATAAGTTCAAAAGTTTCAAGTTTAACATAGTCTTGTAGCAATCCCTGTCCCACAACGATCCTCCTCCATGCAAGCTCCAGCTGAGTACCTAGGGTCCTGCAAAGCATGTAGTAACGAGTCAACAACTAGTTGAGTGAGTTCACAGTTGGGTGTTCGTTTTAGTTGTTTCGAAAACAGTTTTCCTTTAGCTGGCATCCTGCCGTGGGGGTTACCCCAAAGTTTAAAAACGTGACCTGTTCGTTCCCAGTTACTCCGGCACTCCGGCCGTGGGGGCTACCCCATGTTAGTTATCAGGCATTTCGGCCGTGGGGGCTACCCCATGCGTACACTAGACTCGTTACCATATCGACTGCTGACTGTAGTCATGTTTATGTGCCCTGAAAACATCAATGTCTATCATCATTGACGTGCCCCAGATCCATTAGTTCACGCCCGTCCTCTGCGGCACGGTGTGAGGCTTGTCAGACCTAAATAGCGCTATCTAACTAATGACCCGCTCGCCATTGGCCCGGCGATTAGTCGATACAAAAAGGAGGGACTTCGTGATAGAGATTTAGTCTAGTACGTTTATCCGTCCATCCGGACGAGGAATCATATTCCTGAACCACTGACGTCCTACTCAAGGAGGACGAGGAATCCACGTTCCTTAACCCCGTTCCCAACCCAGGGAATCCCATGCTTTGTAAAGGGTGTGAACTCACCTTGGTTTGCTCGGCAGTTAATCACAGAAAGTCAATCAAGTCGCAAGTAGTCAGTTACGTCCTAACACGGATATCACTTATAATCAGATTCAAGCCAGTAATGCACGTATGTTCAACACGTATGGCAAACACGTTTAACAGTAACAGTATTTAAATCAACAGTAGCACATACGGTTCACAAGTTCAGCCCAACTACTTAAGCCCAAACACGTAATAGCAGTTAACACAGAAGTCCATAGGTCCGGCCCACTAACTTAGGCCCAACAGTGTGGTCTCGAGTCGCAACCGGACTCGCAAGCATGGTCTCGAGTCATGTTGTTTTGTGCTGATCTTAAATGGTTGCGAGTCGCAACCGGTGTCGCAACCGTGGTCTCGGTTAATCATGCTGAGGTCTCGAGTCGCAACGGGACTCGTAACCTATGGTTTCGGCTTGTCCTGCTATGGTTGCGAGCCGCAACCGCGTGGTCTCGAGTCATCACGCTGTGGTTGCGAGTCGCAACTGGTTGATTGCGAGTCGGTATGCTGTCATTTTCACGTTCAGGTGCTGATGCAGATATGGTCAGCTTAATGGTACTATATAATCAGGCCCAAATCAGGAAACTACCAATAGGATTTCACTAACATGTTTTCCTAATCAGGTTATTGGTCAAAGTGGATCAAAATCACAAGGGTTTTCATATCTTAACTATCATTCAAAGTGTTCTTCATACATTCAAACCCATATTCAACAAGTTCATAACATATTAATCACTTATTCAACCAAAACTATGAACAAGCATCAAAACACTAAACATAACACACAACTCGGTTTTCATATATGTCCGATTTCATGCCAAGTGCAACCCGATTTTTATGTATCATCAAGATCTAGTAGTTTAAACTCTATTTAACCCAAGATATCATAACCCATGCATATAGTTTCATCTTTTGACAACAAATGGTTATTTCATCAAACAAGCTTCTTGATAAACGATCATCTCATATAAAAGAACAACTTAACCATCAACTCAAATACTAAGCATAACACGAATCATCAACATTCATACATCACAAATCACAACAAAAATCAACCATAAACATTAAAACACTAACCGGTTAATGGGTTTCGAGGGTGTGTGTAAAGCTTCCAACCGGGTGTGTGTGTGAGCCGATCCAAGTCCAAATCCGAGAATGATGAAGTGTTTGTGTTCTAGAGTTTAAGTGAGAGAGAGAAGTAGGAGAGTGTGTGGGTGTAATGTTTCAACAAATGGTAACAAATAACTAAGGGTGGTTTATATATAGGCTAGTTCCAAGTGTGTGCACCCTTAGTGGGTTTCGAGTGGGGGTTTACGGCCCAAAGGCCCAACCGGCCACTAGGTTCTCGGCCCAAAGGCCCATTCGGTCACTATTCACTCGAGACCTCATGGTCTCGAGTCGGGTTCTTTGTTCTCGGGTTGGGTTCTCGGTTCACATAAAACACGTACACATATATATATATACAAATGCACACACAGCAAAGCACATAGAAGTTCACGTTTATCATTAAGTTTAGTCAGTCAACTAGTCACATAATGTACAAGCAAGTTACAACGAAAGGTTTTGAATTTCGAGTTGTCACAAAATAGATAATGCCTACTGATTAGCCTTGATTAAACCTAATTTAACATAATGCACACACACAGGTTAGTAACTAATACAGCAATTACGTCAATTCACGAGATTAAACCTTCACAATGATTAATCAGTGCAATACTCGATAATTCAATCGGATTCACAACGAATAACAGAGCATAGTCCGAGTTCGAACAGCACTCTAATATTCAAGTCGAAATCACGACGAATAATCAAAGTACAAGCTCAATTGAGCAGCACCTGGACTATCGTTGGATAGTTATAATCGATCGGATGTTGAATCGTAATAGCGATCGAGTTATTACCCTGATTGCGGCAGCGATTCGAGATCTGTGTGTGTTTGTGTAGTATATAGCTGATAACTCAGCGTGTATTTTGACGTTTTACGTCGTTTCAACTCTCAAATTCAAGTCCCAGACACCGCTATTTATATACGAAATTTGACCCCCGTCGCGTAGCGCGAGGGGTACCCCCATGGGCGTCGCGCTACGCGAGGGGTCACCCTATTTCATAGGGTAGCCCTTCGTGCATGTAGGCTGGATGAGTCGACAGTTTCTTAAAATTCGATTTTGACAGATAGTTATTAAGATAATCGTTGGCTAGGTTTTATCCCCCCCTGAGTTTTAGGGGCCCTGATCCTGATTCTGATTGTTCTGGAAATTTTAAGGTTAGTGCAGAATTACTTGGGTTTCTTAATTAGGGTTTCCTTAATAGCTAATTACCATCCTAATTATGGATTTTAGTGACAGTTGTTACATTTGTCCACCCCGAGTGCTCAGCATAGGGAAGGCCAGCTTGGTAGTCTCTTTGGTGTCGCTCCTGATCATGGAGCACTTTGGTGTTATTAATCGCCATTTGTTGAGAGACGTACAAAGCACTCCAGCGGCGTCGGTTCAATTCTCTTTCTTCCTGTTGACGTGCTGCCGCTGCTTCTTCCCATGCCCGTCTTCGGGCAGCCTCATCCTCCTGCATTTTTGCCAACTGTTCCATGTGTGATCTTTGCATTGCTTGGAACAGTTCTTGTTCTTCCATAAACTTGTTCATTCTTTCCCTCTGGGCTTCTTGAGCTGCCCAATATTCTTGCATTGCGGATCCATGCGACCCTTCCCAAGTTTCCCTTCTTCGGTTGTACTCCCTTCCTTCACCTATACAAGCGGAGACATTATCATATAGCTCCTGTTACCCCCGATCAAAATTCTTGTAGGAAGGCACCCGTCTCATGGTCACAAAACCCGCCACATCTGCGTTAATTTCCCTATGTGGCCGCATGTACCGTTGCCTTGGTCTTTGTGCACCAGCGGGTTCAACTTCCTCTTCTTCATCCCCCATTTCTTCATCTTCTTCCTCTACTGGTGGTGCTCCAGAAGTACGGATCTCAAACTTGTTGCCCAAATCATCGGTCACAACGTACTTATTTCCCGAGAACTTAACTTCTATCTTCCAATTCTTCCTCATGTACGCCAAATTAAATTCCTCCACCGGCTTAGGAACCCATAGTGATTCCAGGGGTAAACAATTTTGTTGCACAATCATGGCGCTAATGAGGTGTGCGTACGGAATAAAATGCCTCTGGGACGACTCCCTAGTAGCCCACGTGTTCATCATTACTATATGGCGCCATGACAACGTTGGGGTTCCATAAAGCAAGGCGTGCACCACCCTACAGTCGCTCACTCTAACACCTCCACGATCACCAAACCTCGCCAAGATGTTCTCAACAGAAATCCCTTGAAGAATCTTTCCCTCAAGCGACATTTGCTTTCTTTTCATTTCTCCCCCTTTGTGGAACGGTAAGATAACATCTAACAGTTGCTCGGCATCGTTGTTGTTCAAATGATTATCCAAAAACTGCTCGATGGGTGGGTAATCATATGCTTGTACTCCCAAGGAGTCGAAACGAGTAATACGAGTCATCGTCTCGAAGGATATTGTCATGTTCCCTCGAGTAGTCTTTCCCACCAACTTCCACTGTGATGGAGATTCATTCTTGTTCATGAGCTTCAAGGTGGATAACCATTCACATACTTCCGCTAAGTATATCCTGGAGGTATTATCTTCACACCAATCAAGGACACTTTCCCATCCTAGACGTTCAAACATCTGCACAATCCCGATCTGACGAAATTCTTCTACGTTCACAACTCGTTCACATATTACCCTTGTTGGAACTGAAGTGTTCACACCGTTCACCATCTTCCATTTCCACAACTTAGCCTCTAACTTCCTGTCTTGATAATGGGACAACGGTTTGTTCTTCTCGTCATCCCAAATTCTAGCACTTTGGCTATCCCTAAACTTCGCCCACTCCCAATCCTGTCTGTACAACCTCGCATCGTTCTCCTCCACGGAGCTTAGTTGCTCCCACTTCTTCGGTATTAAACCGGAAGAAGAACCAACCCCGGATGATGAAGCTTGGCCTGTAGTCTTTTGTCTCTTGCCACCCGCCATAACTACAATCACAAATAAGCAAACATCAATGTAAATTCAACCCTCATTAAACTCCCAAACTTTGAACATGAGGTGGAATGTTGAAAAACTAACAAGTGAAAGTAAAATTGCATTTTTAAACTTCCAAAGTCGCCAATTTTATCATCTACTTATCAATTTCATTGTTAATCTTACAATTTCTTATAATTTCAACTAAAGTCGACATCACCTTCATGTTCAATCATGTTCATAACAGTGTAATCACTTCACTATGGTTATAACATACTCAAATTCCATTCAAAACAACTAATCTTACTCAAAATCATGCTAACGCAACATACATTGTCTAAACAACCTACTCTTAAACAAAAAAGCTTAAAAATTTCGGAAGAAAAACACTAACATATGATAATCATGCATAAATTTAAGAAGAATCCATACCTTTGCTGTTGTTAGACAAGAAGAACTAAGAAAAGATGGCAAATAAGCAACTTGATGAACACCCTTTCAAAAACCCTAAGTAACACGCCCATAAATCTCGCACAATAGCAAGAATTGATGATAACCCTGTTGGGGGTTTTGTTCCTCTTGAAAAATTACCCAAGATGGACTCAAAAATCAGTTGGATTGATGGAGATTTGATGAAGTTATGAGGGTTTGAAGGTTTTAGGATTCTTAGGTATAGAATGGGGAAGATGAGGAAGATATGGAGGTTAGGAGAGAGAAAACAGGGATTTAGGTGGAATATGTGATGTAGATTTGAAGTGGGTCGAGTTTGGTTGGTGTATGTAGAGTTTGGTTACGTTTTATTAGGTTTAGGATGAGTTTGGTTCGACTTTTGAAGTAATAAACGAAGCTTGGCGGATTCACAAAAGAATGCCCGTCGCCGACGGTCAAGACCCCGTCGCCGACGGGTTATGGGAATGTGGTGTGGTGCCGACGGGTTAACCGTCTGGATACGGGAAAAACATGCCGACGGCCCAAATCTGAAGCCCGTCCGAGACGGACATCACCCCGTCGCCGACGGGTGATGTTTTTTTTTTTTTTTTGTTTTTTTTATTATGAAAAATATGAGGAAATTTGTGCACTTTTTCTAAAAGGGCTATATACACTAAAAAATCCTAAAAATTATTAAAAATCTTTTTGTGAGTTTTTATAAGTAAAAACAAGATTTAAACATGGCATGGATATCGTTAACGGCCCTACCACCCCCCAAAAAATTCGTGTATTGTCCTCAATACACATAAACAAGTCTAAAAACATACCTTGTATCTTCATGACCCGTTCAGGATGTCTGGACTTCACACAATCAAGAGAGATTAGTAGGTATTGAAAACGATTACCCTCAAAACACCCAAACAATTAAAAAAAATTGTACATAACTTTACACAAAGTATTACCGGTCCTTTTCATTCGACCTCGTAAACCGGGAAACTTACCACGAAGCTTACCGATTCCTTGTTTTCATCCACCTTCTCGTTACCATCGAGAAACAGTTTTAATCGATGACCATTTACCGTTTGCCGTACCCCATCCTTCGGGTCCTCGATAGTAACATCACCCAATTGTCCGACCCGGGTGACAACATAGGGTCCCATCCATTTGCTTCGAAGCTTCCCAGGAAAGAATTTGAGCTTCGAATTGTAGAGCCACACCTTTTGACCCACTTCAAACTCTTTCTTTCTCAACTTGGCATCATGCACTCTTTTCATCCCATCCTTGTACTTAGACGCGTATTCATATGCCATCTCCCGTAGCTCCTCCAACTCACATAATTTGAGCTTCCGTTCTTTGCCTGCATCATCATATTGCACATTAACCGCTTTAATAGCCCATAACGATTTGTGCACAAGTTCAACCGGTAAATGGCAGTTTTTACCATAGACCAACCGGTAAGGTGTAGTGCCTATGGGTGTCTTATGTGCCGTACGGTAGGCCCACAAAGCATCGTTCAATTTAATTGACCAATCCTTACGGTCCGCCCGCACGGTCTTTTGCAAAATCTCTTTGATTTGCCTATTTGACACCTCAACTTGCCCGCTTGTTTGCGGGTGATAGGGGGTAGCAATCCTATGGTCAACACCAAACCGTTTTAGGAGTTTTCCAAACCGAAAATTTTTAAAATGAGATCCTCCATCACTTATGATGACACGAGGAATCCCAAACCTTGAGAAAATATTGGTTTGGACAAAGTTGCATACTACGGAATGGTCGTTTGTCTTGGTGGCTATTGCTTCGACCCACTTTGACACATAGTCGACGACCACCAAAATATACAAATTGCCATAGAAATTGGGGAATGGGCCCATGAAATCAATACCCCATACATCGAAAACATCGACTACAAGGGTTGGTTGCATGGGCATCTCATCCCTTTTTGAGATACCCCCTAATTTTTGACACTCTATGCAATTTTTGGCAAACTCATTTGCATCTTTGAAAATAGTAGGCCAATAAAGGCCACTATTCAACAATTTGTGACCCGTTTTGTGACCACTAAAGTGACCACCACATGCAAACGAGTGTAGATGCTGTAACACGCTCGGAATCTTTTCGTCATCAATGCATCTTCTTATAACTTGATCCGCACACTCCTTCCATAAATGCGGTTCTTCCAACCGATAGTATTTGATTCGGGACATGAAGTGTTGCCTTTTCCGTCTATCCCAATGTGCCGGCATATCACCTGTAACAAGATAATTGACAATGTTAGCATACCATGGCAATTTATCTAATTTCATTATATGCTCATCTGGGAAAGACTCATTGATTTCTAAGGCTTTCGGATCATCTTCCACCATCAACCGGGACAAGTGGTCCGCTACCACATTCTCAATGCCCTTCTTGTCCCGTATCTCCAAATCAAACTCTTGGAGCAACAACACCCATCGGATTAACCTCGGCTTCGCATCTTTCTTCTCCATGAGGTACCTAACTGCAGTGTGATCCGAGTAAATAATCACTTTACTACCCCATATATAAGACCGGAATTTATCCAATGCATATACCACCGCAAGTAGCTCTTTTTCGGTGGTGGTGTAGTTCAATTGCGCATCCGAAAGAGTCTTACTTGCGTAGTATATGGCAACGGGTTTCTTGTCAACCCGTTGTCCCAACACGGCCCCCACCGCATAATCACTTGCATCACACATTATTTCAAAAGGTAAAGACCAATTTGGCGATTGCAAGATTGGGGCCTCCACTAACTTCTCTTTTAAATTGTTAAAAGCATTTTGGCAATTTTCATTGAAGTCAAACGGTTGGTCCTTTAGCAACAAATTACATAAAGGCTTTGTTATATCACTAAAACCCTTAATAAACCGCCTATAAAACCCCGCATGACCTAAAAACGACCTAACACCTTTAACAGTCGTGGGATACGGTAAAGTGGATATAACTTGTACTTTAGCACGATCAACCTCTATCCCACGACTTGACACCACGTGTCCCAACACAATTCCCTCTTGAACCATAAAATGGCTCTTTTCCCAACTTAGGACCAAACTATTCTCAACACATCGTTTTAACACTTTATCTAGTTGATCCAAACAAGTCTCAAAAGATGATCCAAAAATTGAGAAATCATCCATGAAGATTTCCAAAGACTTTCCCACCATATCGGAGAAGATACTCATCATGCACCTTTGGAAGGTGGCGGGAGCATTACATAATCCAAACGGCATCCGCCTAAATGCGAAGGTACCGTAGGGACATGTAAATGTAGTCTTTGATTGATCTTCCGGATGGATGGCAATTTGGTTATAACCGGAATAACCATCTAGGAAGCAATAAAATTTTTGCCCCGACAATTTCTCAACTATTTGATCTATGAAAGGTAAAGGAAAATGATCTTTGGAAGTTGCGGTATTCAACTTCCTATAATCAATACAAATTCGCCACCCGGTTACCGGCCGAGTGGCTACCTCTTCACCTGCGTCATTTTTGACGACTTGTATACCCGCTTTCTTGGGAACCGTCTGTGTTAGGCTCACCCATTAGCTATCCGAGATCGGGTAAATGATACCCGCATCCAGCCACTTCAACACTTCTTTCTTCACGACCTCCCGCATGTTCGGATTTAACCGCCTTTGTGCATCTCGAACGGGGGTCACATTCTCTTCTGTGATGATTTTGTGCATCACCACCGAGGGACTAATACCCTTCAAATCTGCAATGGTCCATCCAATCGCCGCCCGATTGGTGACCAAAACCTCCATCAACTTTTTCTCTTGTTCCACGGTTAAATTTGATGCAATGATAACCGGGAGAGTGTTGCCTTCTCCAACGTAAGCATACTTGAGATGCTTTGGCAATGCTTTCAACTCAACTTCCGGAGGCTCTACTAATGACGGCTTTAGTGTCAATGCTCTCCGGTAAGCTTTCAACTTGGTGCGTCCATGTTGGTTTTCCCTCTCTAACCGCAAGCACCTCCAAACTCCTTACTTCCTCGTCCATGCTTTTCTCCACCTCCACCTATGACCTGTCAAACATATAACAATCCTCCATTGTGTTTTCCCCATAAACGACGGTGTCGCAAAGAGGCATACACGTGTCAACAATGTCTGCCATATAGCATTCATCATCAACTGGATGGCTCATAAGTCCGGAAAAAACATGCAACCTCAAACTTCGGTTTCCAAATGTCATGTCAACCGTTCCTGTTCTGCAGTCAATTTGAGCATTTGCAGTTGCTAAGAACGGTCGACCCAAAATCACCGTAGGTTGCTTGGTTGGGTCCTTGGCCACATAATCAAGTACTAGAAAGTCCATCGGATAGTAAAAATCCTCGATTTTCACTATCACATCCGAAACAACTCCACGGGGTAGCTTGGGTGTCAAATCGGCTAACACCACGGTGGTGTTTGACGATTGAAGGGGACCAAATTCATATTGGTCATACAAGCTACCCGGTAGAATGCTTACGCTAGCTCCAAGATCTAGAAGTGCCCGATTGATTTTAAAATCGCCTACTTGAATTGAAATGATAGGCGCACCCGGATCTTGGAGCTTGGGTGGTAGTGCACCCGAAAGAATCGAACTCACATTTTCAGTTAAATCTAATTTGTTTGAAAATTTCCAACAACTCTTCTTGTTGTGGACCTCTTTTGTTTACAACTTTTTTCATGGGTCCCTTCAATGCTTTGGGATAAGGGGCGGTATTAGCCTCCACACCTTTTTCCTTAGCCTTGGGGACGGGGATGGTCCCAACGGTTGGGTTGTTTTTCTTTTTCAAGTCATTTTTATTTTGACCCGTTTGACCATCCTCACGCTCATCTTCACTCGCATCTTCCACCACCCCTTCAACAAATTGGGGTGATGGTGGTTTGACACCATTATCTATGACTCGACCACTACGTAAAGAAATTTCATTTAAATGTACCTCATGTGTGTGTCTCGAGCTCGACCCTTGATGCTTAGGGTTTACCGTGGTGTCACTTGGAAGCTTCCCCATGCTTCCCTTTATTTGGGCCACTTCTTCCGCTAGTTGCCCCACTTGTTTCGCCAATGCCTCATGCGCTTTGTCTCGAATCTCATTTGCCTTCTTTATCTCTTTAACATCATTGTGAGTCTCTTTTATGTTGTTTTGAGATTCTTTTTGCATGTTTAGCAAAGCATCCATCTTGGCACTCAAGTCATCGCCACCGGTTTGATTATTCGACCCACTTCCGTTACCGCCTTGATTATTATAATTCTTTTGGTACCCACCTTGGTACCCTTGGTTGTAATTTCGTTGGTAACCTCCTTGATTACCACCTTGACGGTTTTGATATGATGACCCACTTCCTCCTTGATTACCCGATTGGAAATTCGGGTTCATTTGATTTGAAGCGTTGCCATACCGAAAATTGGGGTGATTTCTCAAACCCGGATGGTAAGTATTGGAGTTCATGTCGTACTGTTTCCTATCTCCATATACTTGGTTGACTTCTTCAGTGTAGCCACTCGACCCCGTTGGGCATTGTTCGGTTGTATGCCCAATATCCCCACAGTCCTCACAAACCGCAAACTGAACCGCATTTACCTCCTTCTTCTTTATACGAGCCATTTCCCGCTCTAACGAAGAGATTCGGTCCTTTGAATCAAGATCAGGGAGTGATCGGGAAACTGGATGTCTCCTTGCTCTATCGGCCGATTCTTTTTCTTTAGACTGCTTGCTCATCCTCTCCAAGAATTCCCAATCATCGTCTTCATGATTGCTCAAAAGTGTTCCATTGCTTGTTGACTCGAGGCGATTCCAAGTTGTATCATCCAAACCCCGTACAAAACATTTCACCAACTCCCACTTTTCTATTTGGTGATGTGGGCATCTCCTCATCAACTCCTTGAATCGGGTAAATGCCTCATGTAATGGCTCACTCGAAAGTTGGCGAAACGACCGAATTTCGTCTCTAGCATCGTCGGTCTTTGCCATAGAATAGTATTCATCCAAAAATGCTTGTTGCATCTGCTCCCACGTTCGAATACTGTTGGCTGGGAGTGTGAGGAACCACTGTTTTGCCTTGTCTTTCAACGAGAATTGAAATAACCGAAGCTTGACTTCCTCTAGTGCGAAATTATGCCCCCCAATAGTATCACAAATGGAAGAGAACTCCGTTAAATGTGTGTATGGTTCATCGTTCGAACTCCCATTGAAATGGGGGAGTATGTTGATGTAATGCGGCTTACAATCAAACATTCTCCTTTCGCACACTATTGGAGAGTTATTCTCGGTCACTATCGGTTGGAAACGGTCATTCACTCCCCTTAGAGGTTGTTGCCTACGTTGTGGACCATTAACTTCTTGATCGACCGGTCTTCTATTATCCCGTCTTTCACCTCTTCGATCCTCCCTTCGATTATCCCTTGGGTTACCACCTCCCACGAAACGAGGAATCCGGTTAGGGTTTGCATTGTTGTTATTATAAAACCCATCATTCCAGTTTCGTTGGTTATTATTCCGTGGTTGACGGTTGTTCCCATAACCATCATTTCTTCCACCTCCATAACCGTATTCATCGTCCCCAACGTAATTGGCATTTTGGTAGCCAAATTCCTCATCATCATACCTTCTAGCATTGTAAATGTTTCCCCTATTCACGTAGCCCCAATCTTCATCATCGTTAACCCGATCATCGTAGTACCCCCCATTGTCCGAATTTTCCGTATGAATGCTTACATGTTCTGGCGATTGATAACCGGGAACACTATACGGTTCATCATCGGGGATTGCATTCCTTAAATCGTCGATGTTGAAAAACGGGTCTTCATTTGCGGGATTGCCGCAATCACGGTTACCTCTACGATCGGAATTGACATTCCGATCATCAAGGTTGATAGGTAACGATGCTTGTCGGTGAAGGGTTTGTTGTTGAGGTGTTCGTTGGGTGTTGTTGGTATTTTGGTTTCGGAAAGGTGGAGTGGGTGGTCTAGCGTTGGTGTTACCACCCGGTTGTTCTTGAGGTATAGGTTGGGTGTTTTGGGCGGGATTAAAATTGCTCCAGTATTGGAATTGGTTCTGGTTTTGATTGGAGTTTTGATTCGCCATTGAATCAGTTTCAATGGTCAGCGTGAGTGGTGGTGTTTGGTTGGTTTGATTAGAAGCAAGAGTTGCTTCTAACCGGCTTGCTAGGTTCCTTCTTGCGAGTCTTTCGATTTCCGGTTCGTAGACTAAAGGTGAAGTCCTCCCGGAGTTCCGCGTATGCATGCACAACCTGTAACCTGCACAAGTAACACACCCCGCGTAACAAGGAAAAAGACAAGTACAAAAAGAAAGCTAAACAAGTTAAACAGTTAATCACACAAATTCAAACAATATCCAAACACAAAGCGCACGCACTCCCCGGCAGCGGCGCCAAAATTTGATCGGAGTGTCGCGCTCCGGTCAAAGATAATATTTATAAGCCCAAATTACCCTTAACAATGTGTCAGTGGTAGTAAGGGGTCGATCCACGAAGAGTATGTGGTTTGTGTATGGACTTGACTGAACTATAAAGAATTGTCACAATTATGAAGCTTGCCAGATATTTTTGTATTTTTTTGTTTAGTAGAAAGATGTGAATTTAAACTACTGAAATTGGAGTAATTAATTAACAACTACTGATTAACGATTGCAAGCAATTCGGATACTAGAACAATAATAGATAAAGGGAATCACACCCGGTTTCGGTAATTGCTAACCTAGGATTTCTACAAGTTTTAGTTTCAACTCAAATGCATTTGATTAACGGATTTAGTGTACCGTGACTTAGGTGCTACTAACTATCAACGCCCCGAAGAACGGACAAAAAGACACTTTGTAATCAACACAAGTAAATCCTAACAATGACAATGTACAATTACATATCACCGTTTCACAAAGTCATAACTTTTAACATCGCTCGACAATTCACGAATTCGTAACAAATGTAACACTATTGTCAAGAGTTTCAAAAATCAAATACAAATTATCACTAAGATGAAACAAGAACAAATTGAAACCCTAAAATTAACAACTACCTACACCGGGGTGAAACCGAGATGATTAGCCGCTCATGGTTGATGCAACTTGATCACCGGATGTTTGGAATGCGAATGGAGTCATCTTGAAGCTTGATTGGATGATTGATGAATGATGAAGATTAGTGATGGATGATGATGGATGAATGGTTGAATGGATTGATGGCTAGGGTTTTGGAATCAAGATTGTGATGAATGATGGTGGATGATTCTTGATTCGGGTTGGAGATGTAGTGATCAGTTGAATGGTAGGTGAAAGATGGATTGTAATTGGCTCCAAGAACAAGTTCAAAACCCCCAAGATAATGTAACTTACGAATTCAATGAATAATAACCAATCAAAATCGAGCCTGCCCTTCAAATCAACGAATTTCGCGTTTTGAACATCCACTACCCGTCGCCGACAGGTTCCCAAAAACCACTCTTTGACCGACGGCCTAATTGACTGGATACGGAAAAATGCTGCCGACGGGCTAATCTGGAGGGCGTCGCCGACGGGGCCCAGGCCGTCGGCGACGGGCTCTCGTTTGCGATCTTTTGTTTTTTCGCTTCCAACGCTCCCGTTTGATCCGTAACGCATCCCGGTGCTCCGGTTTTCGACCCGGTGACCCGTAAGGCTCTCGAAAAGCTCCTTAAACTCCATCAAACCTGCAAAACACATTCTTGATTAAAAGTAGGCTATTCGAAACTAAAACTTACGTAAAAACGTCAAGTTAAACAATAACAAGCACCGGTTTACAACCACGTATCAAAGGTCGACCATGTTCACTTCCTACTTTTATTCTTCAACCATTTTGTCCTTGACCCATTTAACCAAGTGAGCCAGTTCGGAGTTGACGGCTTTTTCGATCCTCTTTCTGGGTTGGAAGCAATTATTGGTATGGTGACCTTTCTATTCGTGAAACTCACAATACTGGCTTGATTATTCCAATCTTTTGTTTTTTGGCAAAGGTTGAGGAGGGCGGAAGCTGTGTTTTACCTCTTCGGTTGCCAAGATCTCTTATGTAGCCTTGGTTAAGGCTGTAAAGTTTATAGTTTTTTCTTGGCTTGGAGGGTTCCGGCCTTCAGGCCTTCTGTAATCCGAACCTTTGAACCGTTTGTCATAAGAGCCATACTGGAAGCTCCAGTTAAGAGTCTTTTATTTTGTTCTTTGATGTCTACAGCTTATTCTCCTCGAATGTGGGCTTCAGCCCTTTCAAATGTTTCTTCAAGGGTTTTGGGCAGACATTTATTGAAGTCTCTTGTGAGATATTTGGAATTTATAGCATTCATGAACCCTGCGACCCTAATCTTTTCATCGGTGTAAGTTAAACCTTCCTTCTTGTAACTTTCGATGAAGTCTCTGAGACTTTCATCATCACGTTGTTTGATTTGGAAGATTATCATGGCGTCCTTAACATACCTATGTCTTTATAGGGAACTTTTGCTAAGACCGTCAAAGGTCTGAACGCTTCATCCAGGAAGGTCATTGAACCATATGCACGAAGACCCTTCAAGGGTTTACCTGAACATGAGACAACATTCGGAGTTGGGTCATTTTTCAATTCTTGCAGTCCTGACGAAGATTTGGAGGTAGTCTTCAGTACCGTGATGGCATCTTTATCTGGGTTTAAAATTCGCACTCAACAATTTGTTGGGAGAAGCAAGACAAGTTGTTGGGCTTGTAAGGTTTTGAGAGGTATTTTGCTACCCTTGAAGCTGGGTTACCATTTGAGGTACCCTGGTGAGTGGTTGGCACTTGGTTGATGAAGTTAAGGTTAAAGCCTTGAAGGCTTTCTGTGTCATCATCCAGCTTTCACGTGCTGCAAAGGAAATTGTGCCGTCATCTGTGTCATGAGCTAGAGCGTAAGGTTAAAGCCTTAAAGGCTTTCTGATGGTACTCATAAAAGATGTCATTATCTGTGTCATAAGGTTAAAGCCTTAAAGGCTTACTGCATAAGTCATTCCCATGTATGTCCTCATGACCCCACCTCGAGCCAAAGGCAGGGTGGCCATGGCTTGTTTTCACGAAGTAGCAATGGGAGGGGGAACACTTGAAGCTGGTGACTGCCATAATTGATCAAGAGTGGTTTTATGCCCCATAGGTGCACTGGTTGTAACGGGTTGGGAGGTAAATAAGGGAAAAACGGTTGGACTTGGCCTCCCAAAACCTTAAAGGCTTGAGTGGTTGGTCTGTCACACTAGGACCAGCTTTAAGGTAAGATGTGGCTGAACGTGAGCTGCTAAAAGGATGAGATGGACGGCCAGGTGATAATGAGGGTTTAGACTCCTCATAATTTAGTTTTATTCTCACCCTTTTTTCCCTTTCTAAGCTCACATGCTAGTTGAGAAGAAATCTCAGTTGTAAGAAATTTCTAGCTACTCCCTCGAGTGTTAGATCTATGCGTTCCGGTGTATGCATTGCATCGATTTGAGTAGGTGCAACCCCTGACCGAGATGGGGTTGGTGTTTGAAAAGAAGTGAACTCCGGGAACATATCCCGGTGGAGTACTTCC
The DNA here is from genome assembly GCF_002127325.2 of Helianthus annuus. Classification (NCBI taxonomy): domain Eukaryota; kingdom Viridiplantae; phylum Streptophyta; class Magnoliopsida; order Asterales; family Asteraceae; genus Helianthus; species Helianthus annuus. Next base: position 181,004,053 of record NC_035436.2, on the reverse strand, counting down.
GGGAGTAGAAAGAGATGTAGATTTGGCCGGTGAGATCCGACCGGAACTTGGTGTTAAATCGGTGTTGTTAGGAACCTAATTTACTTGACCGAGAGACTCGCTTTCAGACATGATGTAAAGAGAAAATGGAGCTGCACAACTGGTCTTTAAGATAAAGTTAGCGGCATAGCCCCACGGTGGGCGCCAACTTGTTGATGCAACAAATAATAGACCAAGGCCTATAGCGATATCTCCGAGTAAAAGGGTTCAAGGTTTCAGTTAACCTAACGCAGGCCGTGGGGTCCCCCCACGTTTGCAAGACGTGGAGAGAGGTTCACTAGTATTGTTGTTATTCTCATTAGATCCTGAACTGATTAGAAATCAGCCCAGAAAGCAATCGTTGGAGAAGATGAATGGTTTAGTGTTAAGAATAGAACTTGTAAGAAGCAAGTTCTCATGGGAGAAGAATAAGAGAAGCAAGCATGAAGCTGGTTCTAGAGAGGGAGAGGAAGAATCAGAGAGTTGGAGTGATCTCTGCTGATTTTCGCGTGTCCTCTATGCTTAACATGGGCTGTAATTTATAGGGGAAAAGGTTTCTCAAAGGGGAAACCTTTAACTAGTAAACCTGGCTTGCAGTGAGGGGCTTACCCTTTTAGGGGTGAAAGGGTTTGGACCTGCGGACAAAAGGGTGTTCTCTGTGCACATGTTCTGTCTGTGCAGAAATGGTTCACACGTTAAGTGTTGACGTGACCGGACACTGTGCTTGTCCTTTTTACTGTTCTCCTAAGTTCGCACGTATTGAACCTCTCAACCTTTTAACCTTTTAAGCTGTTATGTATATTAGTCATTTTATTGAGATTTGGGCTACCCCGTCATCAATTATTATTATTATTATTATTATTATTATTATTATTATTATTATTATTATTATTATTATTACTATTACTATTATTACTATTAGTACTGTTATTGTTATTGTTATTGTTATTGTTATTGTTATTATTATTATTATTATTATTATTATTATTATTATTATTATTATTATTATTATTATTATAATAGATTAGTTGCGTGCTCTCTTTCACCAATGAATTTACTTTATTAGTATTTATTATAGATTAGTTGCGCACTCTCTTTCAATTAGGGTGATATTTCACAATTCATATAAACCAGCGTATTTGACCGTGAGTTGTGGCTTACGTTATCGCGAGTATTCGATAGGTATCGGTTCGGTTCATTACAGTATCAGTACGATATATGCACTCGATATTGAAATCAGTACGTGTTTTATGTCAACCGAAAACGATATAAACGAGCATCGGTACTTTGTTCGAACGATACCAATCAATTTAGATCATCACGGTACTGTTATTGATATTCATTTATCGTCGAAGACAGAGTTGTATACATGAAAAATTATCGAGACTGGATACCATAAAAATGAATACATGTACCGGTACTGATGTTGTTCTGTACGGTGTCGTAGCGATAGAGTGTTAGTTTACCGAAATGGAAAACAATAAAGCCAATGGCATTATAGCCTAGGGGCATCTTGGGGGGTGACATAAAACTTAGTGACCATTAGGTCCTGGATTCGATTCCCGCAAGGGGGGTTTTTCCCAGATTTATTGGGTTACCTATTGAATTGGTGTATATGCATTATAGCTTAGTGGAGATGGATATGATCGGGTGGTTCCGCTCATGGCACGATGATACTCCAGCGGTCCGTCAAATGATCCAAATTTGTCATTTAAAAAAAATACCTGTAATACTGATGTTATTCGGTCAATTTCCATTCGGTTCACTAAGGTAGCGACACAATATCCGTTGTAACACTCAAAACCATAAAAACGAAAGCAAAAACAATAATAATAAATATTTGTACCGATACAGATGTCGTTCGATCAGTTTGGTTTGTTTGCGTTTTATGTTTATTTTTTCAACATTGTGATATAAATTTTATTGAAAACGGATAGAGTGCCACTATTGTATCCAACCAAACTGAAACCGATCGAATAACATTTGTATTGGTACCCGCATTTATTTTTATTATTTTTGCTTTCGGGAAACTAACACCGTACCGCTACCATAGCATACCTAACCGAAGCGAACAACATCAATACCGGTATGTGTTCATTTTTTATAGTGTCCTGTTTGTTATCGGGTACAATGCCGCTATCATAGTGAGCCGAACCGGAACAGAATGAACAACATCGGTTTCGGTACCGTTTTTATTTTATTTTTATTTTTTTGATAAACTGACACCGTAGAGCTACCGTAGGGCTACCGTACTGAACAACATTAGTACCCGTACTGATATTCATTTATCAGCACAGACATAGTTGTACTGTGGCGGTACTGTAACGAAATGAACCGATACCAAAATGTTAATAAAACAAATAAACATAAATGCGGATTTAGAATTTTTTAAAAGTTAACGTACATAATTTCTTACTGAAATATTAAGTTAAATAACAGATGTCTACTACTAAAAAATGAAAAACAAATACTTAAATTTATTACTTCCTATTTATTAGTGCAAAATCAAATATAACTATAAAAAAATAAAAATAAGTTATGCTTAAAATTTACCAACTACTATTCATTAACAAGGCTTCGCGGTTAAAAGTGTTAGGAATATCCTGGCGAGACAGCTGAATCTCAACAATACGATGGACGACTTTTTTTTTGGAATAACTGGGCAGCGAGCAAATGCAGCATGTTTGTTTGGAGGGCACTAAGGGGGGGGGGGGGGGGATCCCAACTGCAACACAGTTAAGTGGAAGAGGCATACCAATCCCTTCAATTTCGTGCAAGGTATGCGACCAATCAGAGGAAACACCGGATCACCTACTGGTAACATGTAATTATGCGGAATTGGTATGGGATCAGATACGGAGATGGGTGAAGATGACCGAGACATCAAAGCCAGAAACGCTAAAAGAATCGATGAATTGTATAAACGATTATCAATGGCCAAAGGTAAAGAAGAAGGCTGTACATGCAATCTTTTTATTAACAGCATGGAGTATTTGGAAAAATCGGAATGCAAGGGTCTTTAAAGATAAAAGCGATGTCGTCCATAAGCTAATTGAAGACATAAAAGAGGAGTCGTACCAATGGATGAGGCAGAGAACAAAGGTGCAAATAACATCGTGGGAGGAGTGGAGGTTTTTCTCGTGGTGTAAATAAAGTATAAAAAATGTTTTCCTTCCAAATGTAACTAGTCATGAAACATTGTAAACACGGTATGGTTTCAGTAGCTTCTTGCTATTGGGCCGGAGTATCCTTCTGATGAATAATAAAGTTCCGTTTGCTATTAAAAAAAAGAATATGGTTGTAATTTCAGCCATACCTTTATTAAACAACTAGAAAGGGCATTCGATACCCTTGTGGATTCATAGCATTAATCTCTCTTTAATACAATTGCTATATTCAGAAAGATATTTTTCGAAATAAAATTCGAGTACTTTTTGTTTGCTCTAATCGTTACAAGGGAGAAGCTAACATGACGAACGTAGTTAGGAATTAGGACCATTCTCCAGGCATTAAAATTCAATCCTCGGGAACCATGTTGACATACATAACCACCACGTCTTATAATAAATGAGTATTTTTGGGCGTCACATGTTACAAGTCTATCAGCCTAACATTATGTCATCTGACTTTTTTTATTTTCACCACTAATTTTTCTTTATTCTCTTTTTCACCAATCTCTTTTATGTATGTCATTTATTGCAAACTGTCTCCTTTGCTTTCAATAATTACAGAAAATGTAGTCGATGTTTGTAAACCCTTGCAAGTTATGTCATTTAGCCCCAACTCGGTTATTTTTTTGTGATTAAATCTGATCAAATGGACCCCACATGAGGGTATTTTGTTCATTTACTCTCATGTGGGGTCCATTTGGTCAGATTTAACCACAAAAATACCCTTATGTGGGGTCCATTTTGTCAGATTTAACCATAAAAATTAACTGAGTTAGGCTAAAGGACATAACTTGCAAGGATTTGCAAACATCCAGTACATTTTCTGTAATTATTGAAGACAAAGGACACAGTTTGCAATAAGTGACATACATAAAGGACGATTTTTGTAATTTACTCATTCATAAATCTTCATTATTAACTATTTTATTCAATCCGTATTATTAGTTTTATAATATAATCATCTATGTTGTAAGATAAAAGTAACTAGGTTTAAAGAAGTTCGCCCGTGTTGCGGCGAATTTCTTTTGTTATTTAGTTTGTGTTTACATGTGTTTTGAAATAACTACTAGCGTGTTGCGAACGGAACTGCTGACAAGAATAAAAAGAAAATTTAGAAAAAAACACTAAAAGATAACCGAAAGAAAATCAACCAAAAAAGTTATATGGTAACGATGTTAAGTACCAATTCGGTACCGACTTTTGGCGTCCTTGGTACCGGTACCAAATTTGCCGAACCGAAAGATCTTAAGTACCAATTCGGTACCGAGTTTTGGTGTTCCTGGTACCGGTTCACTACCGTTTTTTACCTTCATATACCGGTAACGTAACCGGTATTTTCGGTATCAGTACCGGTTGGCACTGAGTTCATCCCTACCCCTGAAACTAAAAAAAGAAAAAATTAAAAGTTGAAGAAAATCAACAAAAAAAAGTTGTACGATACCGTTGTTCGTATGGTAACCGTGATCAGGGATGAGCAAATGGTACCGGGTAGCAGCCGAACCAAAAGATTCCCAATATCAATTCGGCACCAACTTTTGGCATTTTCTATATTAGTGCCGGTTTTTACCTTCATGTGCTGATACCGAACAAGACCATACCAGTATTTTCGATACCAGTACTGGTTCGATACCGGTTGACACCAAACTTATCCCAATCCCTGATATTAAAAAAGGACTAAAGTAAAAAATAAAGAAAATAACTATTATTATAATATTAAAATAATAAAAGTATTAAAAAAATTAAATATTATTATAATATTAAAATTACTATTGATTTCAATTCGTTTATTAATATATAGTAATATATAGTAATAATAATAATAATAATGATTGATTAAACAAACAATATCTTTTAGATTATTAAGCTGTAGAAGTACTCACTCTAATCTCACTAGTGATTTAAACTTGTCTTCCTTTTCACAACAATTAATAATTACAGTGATGTAACTCGTCGACATGTGTAAAATTAAATGGTATAATAGTTAGCGGCGGATCTAGATGAAAAAAATCAAGAGTATCCAATACATAAAACATTTTGATTTTTTTTTGCACGATGCTAAGAAAGTATCCCAAGCACCCGTGGCCCCCACATAGATCCACCCCTACTAATAGTTTACCCATCTATAAATTATAAACCTAGACCTCACTTGCAAAACAACATCATGAATCCTTTAGACCCTGTAGAATTCAGAAGAAATGGCCATATGGTCATAGACTTCCTTGCTGATTATTACCAAAATATCCAAAACTACCCTGTCAAAAGCCAAGCCAAACCAGGCTTTCTACTAGAAAGTTTGCCTGATTGTGCCCCATTGCACCCCGAGTCAATTGAAACCATAATCAACGATGTGCAAAGAGATATTATTCCAGGTATAACACATTGGCAAAGTCCAAACTTCTTTGCCTATTTCGCGTCTAGCGGAAGCACAGCAAGCTTTCTCGGTGAAATGCTTATCAACGGCTTTAATGTCGTTGGATTCAACTGGGAATCATCTCCGGCTGCAACCGAGCTGGAGATGATTGTTATGGAATGGTTATTGAAACTACTACAACTTCCCAACTGTTTCTTCTTGCTATACCTATAGATGGGTTAGGCCAGCATATGTCGCCGGTGGAGTACCGTACTATTCTTAAGTATCGCCTCATGATTCCTTTATTCCCAGTTGATGAGGTATGCCCGGTTTGTCATAAGGCGTGTTTGGATTCTTTTGGTGAGCATGCCGTTCATTGTAAAGAGCTCCCGGGGTTCAAATACCGACATGATTTGGTTAGGGATGTCCTTTTTGACATATTCAGGTGCGCTGGCATTTCTGCTAAGAAAGAGGCACCCGTTAATTTCTTAACAGACCCGTTGGAAGGGAGATCTACCCTTCGACCAGCTGACATTCTGGTCTTTGGATGGGTAGGAGGAAAACACGCATGTGTGGATCTAACAGGGGTTTCTCCGCTTGTGGGCTTAGGGAGTAGTGCTTTCACAGTGGGTCAGGCTGCTTTAAAGGCTGCTTCGGGTAAGGTGATCAAGCATGAGAAAGCATGCCTTGACAACCAGCACGTGTTTATCCCATTTGCTTTTGATACTTTTGGTTTTCTGGCGCCAGAGGCTGTGGACCTACTTAGTTGAGTTCAAAGGGTCATGCATAGTAATGTTATGACCCCGAGATCTATGGACGTAGTTTTTAAAAGGCTTAGTTTTGCTATTCAAAAAGGGGTAGCGGCGCAGCTTGTAGCCCGTTTACCAACTATCTCAATGTAAATTATCATCGGAAGTTATATTGATTTTTATGACAGTTTATTAAGTTTTTCTCATTCTCAAACGGTGGAGGAGGTGTTTTGCATGGAACTACTTGTGAAGCCTTCATATGCACGTTACATGCTGCAAGAGAAAGTATACTTGATCATATTGGAAGAGAAAATGCACGAAAGCTTGCGGTATACTGCTCCGATCAAACGCATTTTTCTTTCCAAAAGTCTGCGAAAATTGTTGGGATCAACCCGAAGAATATCCGACAAGTTTCAACGTCGAGATCATCAAATTTTAAGTTATCCCCGCGATTACTGGACGAGATGATTAAGAAAGATATTGAATCTGGGTTGGTTCCAGTGTATTTATGTGTTACTGTTGGGACAACGTCAATGGCGATGGTGGACCCCGTGGGACCGTTGTCAGATGTGTCCAGTGCATACAATATGTGGGTCCACGTGGATGCCGCGTATGCTGGTACCGCCTGTATTTGCCCCGAGTTTCGTCACTTCCTCAATGGTGTGGAGGGTGCAAGCTCCTTCAGTTTTAATGCACATAAATGGATGCTTACAAATCAATCTTGTTGTTGCCTTTGGGTTAAGGACAAATCGGCTCTTACCAAATCTCTCTCAACAAATTCGGAGTATTTGAAAAACCAAGCCACTGAATCAGGACAAGTAGTCGATTACAAAGACTGGCAGATCGTGCTGTCGCGAAGATTCCAAGCCTTAAAGTTATGGATGGTGCTAAGGAGCTATGGGGCGAATGGTTTGAGAGAAGTCATAAGGAAACATGTGAATCTGGCTAAGGATTTTCAAATGCTCGTGAGCGCGGATAAAAGGTTTGAGATTATAGTGCCTAGATATTTTTCTATGGTGTGTTTTCGAGTTTCTCCTGAGGTGATTGGTCAGTGCTATGACACTGAGCACGAAGCAAACGAGTTCAACCAAAAGCTGTTGCAATCTGTGAACGCGACAGGGTGTGTTTACATGACGCATTCGATCGTTGGAGGGGTTTATTTTATTCGGTTTGTTGTTGGGGCAACTCTCACTGAAGATAGGCATGTGATAATGGCTTGGAAGTTGATTTGTGATCAAGCAACTTCCATGTTGTGTACACCAACGCCTAAGTGTATTTAAGGATGGATATATGGAGCGCTTCGATCGCTAGCTTAATTAAGCACAATATACTATCTATTTACTAATTAAGTTATCTAAAATAAAGCAATTCTACTTGCTACTCTTCACATAATGAAGAGTGAAATATTGATATTGGTGGTGCATAAAAGCCTTTTCAATTCGGTACTACTCTTCATTGAAAGCAGTATGGATAAATCTGAAATAACTTATGCTTAAATAATTAAATGTTCACAATGGTATGTTTAAATTACTATTTGGTCCTTATGAAATTATGGTAAGTTGATCATTTTGCCTTTCTATAAAATTAAGAATTATTTAATATATAGAGTAAACTGTAATTTGGTCCCTATGATTTTATTAAGGAATCAATGTGAGTCCTTACTTTGGAAATTTTACTTCTTAAGTCCCTTTGCTTTAGATTTTGTGACATTATGAACCCTTCCCTCTAACACCGTTACGACTTTCTGTTAAATGCCTAACGGCCAGAGTTGGGGTGGGAGAAGAATTCTCTTTTCAATATCAAGGATTTTATTTATGAACCCCCTCCCTCTCATCAAAACCATGTTGACTTTCTCTTTCTTTCTCACATACACATACATAAAAACCATCTCCACCACCCCCCACTGCACCACCACACAATCTCCAATGCACAACCACCCCCACTGCACTAGCACCACCGTACCACCACATCACCTCCTAGCGTTTGGCGTTAAACAATGGGGGTTTACTTTGTCAAATAGGGAGGCTTTTGATACGAACCAATCGGTTGATAGATAATCCGTTGAGTGGATCAAACTCAAAAGAAATTAGGAAGAAACAAGACTTGAGATAACTCTTTAATATTTTTCATTGATAATAAACTTAGAAACATAAATGGCTTTATATAGCCTTACAAATAAATAACTAATACTACCACTAACTCCACTAACTATTTAGGCTTCATAAGTAACTAACTCCACTAACTATTTGGACTTCATAATTAACTAACTAATTAATACTAAAGATAAGCACAACTCTTGTACGTGGGCACGGTTGACGGAAATAGGCACATATCAGCTTTAGGCTGTTGAGTTGAAGGGTGAGAGTAATTTGAAGGAGTGGGTGACTATGGTGGTGAAATTGGAAGTGAATGATGATGATCGTGATGCGGATGTGCATTTTGAGGCGTTAATAAAGGATTTGGGGATTACTTGGTTACACCCTGGGACAAAGTGGTCATTTAACCCATATTTGACGTTAAATCTAACTGAAGTTAGCAGGAGGGACTTACGTTGTTACTTAAAAATGACATCAGGGACTCTGGAAACAAAATTTCTAAAGTGGGGACTCATAGTGATCCCGCCCTAACACTACAATGACGCAAATTGCAGTTTACTCTAATATATATATGTATATGTGTGTGTATATACGGATTTGAAGCATAGAATTTAACTTAACAACCTAAAATCATAGTCGTTTTCTAAATTCATGTGTTTTGCTAACAATTGAGCCCCAAACTTCGAACCTATGTTACGTGACAAACTGGTAATCAAGCTATAAGAACGATAAAGAGAAAAAGAAGAAGAATAATGATACTTAAGGGAAAAAAAGGGTAAAACCCAATTCAATTCATAGATAATTCATTTGTACGGATTTTAGGGATGCAAACGACCCGAGCCCGAGCTCGACCAGGCTCGAGCTCGAGCTCGTTTAACATATGAAAACTCGAGCTCGAGCTCGGCTCGAAGGTAATTTTTCAAGCTCGAGCTCGGCTCGGGCTCGACTCATTTCGTATTTATTAATTGATTTATATTAAATATAATTATTATTATGCATATAATTTAGTTATTTTTTTACATTTATATAAATGGTAATTATTATTATATAAATATATGTTTAATATATTAATAAAAAATATATAAACAGAAAGCTCGTTTAGGCTCGCGAGCCCGCTCGAGCTCGATAAGCGAAGCTCGGGCTCAGGCTCGTTTAGTAAACGAGCTTGTTTTTAAGCTCGGGCTCGAGCTCGAGCTCGTTTAAGCTCGGCTCGTTCGAGCTTTTTTTCGAGCCGAGCTTGAGTAGCTCGCGAGTAGCTCGGCTCGTTTGCACCCCTAATCATAATATATGCTTGAATCCTCCTTTAACTATAGAATATATAATGCTGTGAAGTAACGCATACAAGTTAAAATGAACTTGTAAAACAAGAATAGATCACCTTGTACGTCACTCTTGATAATACCTTTTTGGGAAACAAACGCGTTTGTATATATTTTTTAAAATAATTGCTTTGCATCTTTTGCATAATTAATAAAAACAATTTAACATGTTATATCAACATAAATGAACGAACATACTCAGGGGCGGATCTACCATTATACAAGGGGTAGCCTCCGCTACCGCTTGGTCGGAAAATTTTTGACGTTTTTAGTGTAAATTTTGGAAAAATTTGACGTTTTTTTGATTTCGTTACCGCTTATTTATAAAACGTTCCTGCTTGGTCGGAATCCTAGATCCGCCACTGAACATACTCAACGAGGTAGAATAGAAGTACAAATTATATGAAATATATGTCAAGATGGCGTGTATCTCACTTGATTGTAAAATTTAGTTATCCTTTTCCTTTGGCAATTGTTTTAGGGGTGATTTAAACCAAGGTATCCAAATAGATGTTGTTTGTTGGTACATCTTATAGGCTTCAACTCTATACTCTTCTTTAAGCATTCTTTTCTCCACAAGTGTAGTCACATAAGCTAGACACAAGGTGTTTATGAGCGCACCAACAAAGACCCAAGCGCCACCTAGGTTCCAACCAAACATGGAAAGTCCCCACCACCATAGTTGTTCGCCAAAATAGTTTGGGTGTCTAGAATAATACCACAAGCCTTCATCGAGATTGGGCACGATGGCCTCTCCTTCCTTTTTCAGTTTTTCATTCATGCTCACAAATGTGTGAAGTTGAGTGTCGGCGAAATAGGCGTAGATGATGCCACAAATGCAAACAACTAATGCAGTTATGTCCCATATGTTTAGTGGCTTGTTGATCGAGTGAACTATATACAAGGGTAGACATACTCCAAATAGAAATACCTGTTTGGGAAAACGGAAATCATTTATCAAATTTTCCAAAGAGAAAGGATCGGTTATGATTTCGCTCATTAATTTTGCAATCGTTGTTTTGGATCGTAAATTTTGATCACAATAACCAGTTTTCTAGTAGTGAGAACCATGACAACATGCGGGTTCGCAAAGATAATCAATATGTTTACCTGTTGAATGAGGTAAACACCAAAGAACGAAACCCACCACCAGTTTTGGCCGTGCTGTCGAGCCATATCTGTGAACCTCCAATCTTCTCTTGCGCCCCATTGCCATTTCTCCCGACGAAAGTAGTTATGAGTCAATCTAATAGCCCAAACCCATGTCAAAACCACCACCACCATCGACCGCCACAAGTTATATTCTGCACCAGGGTGACTCCAAAAGTAATGCACCAACATCACCGGAATCACTGTCCAATATAAATCTATCATCTGCATATATATATAAAACCAGCAGATCCTCTGGTTAAAAAACACAAACTAAATAACATCAACTATAAACTGTCAGCTGAAATGTCTGATTGAATAAACTAAAAAACACTACTTTTTTTCACACTATTCTAATCAACTCCTAATTCCACACAAGTGTATACCGTGAAACTTGAACCCTCGACCACGTGAAAGGGCACCCAGGCCTGTCCCTGAAAATCTTTTAGAATTTCGAGGGCTGGCAAGTAGAGAAAACGAGCCCTTAAAATACAAGAGCTTTGTGTTTTTTTTAAATGGGTTTAAATTTAAAACAGTATTTGATTTAGTTGGGCTAGATAAGAATTAAGTTTATTTCTCTATATAGGCCTAAACTAAATAGAATAAGTACGTTAATGAGTCTAAAAATATATTTGGTTTTAACTTTTAGTTTTAACCATGTATTTACATATAATAAATTATTTGGCCCCGTGTGAGAGGGGTCCTGGGCGGTTGCCCACCTTGCCCCTCTCATGGGCCGGCCATGGTAACCACTAGGCCAAATGCCTTTGGTAACCACTACTAACTAACAAATCGGTATGTTTGAGAGACTCCGTGAAATTTTGAAAAAAAGACCACCAACATCCTAGATTTCGTCGGTTTTGGTGGGAACTCATTGCCGACGGATTCTTGTCGGTAACCACTTTCCCGGCGGAATTGGCCGTCAATGATACTCATTTGTTTATTAGTGAACGTAGATCAGAAACTATACCCAGTTGCTGGATTGTAGGAGGCTAATGAGCCAGAAACCGACATCGATGTTGAGGAAGAAGAGGGTGTTAGCTAAGATGAGAGGATGGTGATAGCACCAGTTCCAGAGAGGGGAAAGAATATGGTGATCATTTTGGTGGTTATTTAGGAAGTAAATGTAGAAGATGATTGAAGGGAGTGGAGCTATGAATGCAATCAAAACATTCTTCAAAGCCATGTTTGATTCACTAAATTAAGATCAAAAGCATGATATGCCTAATGAAGAGTGTTTAGTGTTATATATACAGCCACTAGCTTCTCTTTGCATGTGGTGTTCATCACAAGTTACCCACGGTTGGACATTCTTTTTCTAAGGCTTATGGCTTTTTAAATGGTATATTTTTCATAACATTTTAAAAGATTATTACAAGTGTTGGATGAACATAGGTAAATAATTTCGTTATTTCCTTCTAAAATTATGAAGTTTTATATCTACTCCTTCAAATTTAACAATACACACTAAACATATTTTATGTTTTATACATTTCCCACAGTAATATAGAATAAAATCAATTATAATGTTAAAAGTGTATATTGTTTTATAACATTTTTCATTTATTTATTTACCGAAATAAAATTAATATAAGAACTGATTTAACTTTATTTATTATGAAAAATGCGTAAAAAATACGGACAATTTGGATTAGCCTATGTTGTTTGGATTTTTGAATTTTTGTTGTTGGTTTGGTTTACGACCTGAATTTATATACTATAATTCTATATATATTCATTTCTAATATTAAACTGATGATGAAACAAAAGCCTCTACTTGTGTAAACTAATTTTATCAAATTGTATTTGGTTTGTTTGGTTTATAGATCTTGAGGTACTGTACTTCTAGACAGTTCGGATCCACATTTTCGAAACTTAATCTAATTAAAGTTACATAATTGAGTAAGGGGCTGTTTGGTAGCCTCTGAATGGTCATTAAGAGGGTACCTCTTAATGGAATCATTAAGAATTTTACCAATGAGAAGGTAGAAGAATGTGATATGTGATGATTTACCATTCAGAGGTTACCTCTTAACCATTCAGACTTGAGGTTACCTCTTATTCATTCAGAGGTTTTAAACCATTAAAAGGTAACATCTGAATGATTATTAAGAGGCTACCAAACAGCCCCTAATTGTATTGGCTTAACATAGAGGAACACCTCTAGTAAATATGATATTATGAAATTTAATAGGTGTATACTAAGCATATACTACCAAACATGGATAAGTTTATATACATGAAGGATAAATAGAAATTTTTCAATAAAATGAGTTTACGCATAAGTCATAACCATGGTTGTAAAAATCCTGACTAGGTGCCGATTAATCGTCATCCCAATTAATTGCTAGTCTCCACCTCACCGTCCAACTAGCGACTAGCGATTACTACAACACTACGCATAACAATCAGGATTGTTTTAGACTTTTATTGGGTGTTTGAGTGCGAATTCTACATTTTTTTTTCTTTATATATAGTTAATCATACACATGAGTCGGTCGATAAAAACTTATTTTCAAAATATTAATAAATATAAAAAAAAATAACTAATCTGTATAAAATTCATTGCTGGCAAATCGTGTCTTAACAGGTTTCTGACGGCGCATACAACATAAGTTTCAAACATGATTACGACTCGTTTAACTACTTTCTACCTCATGTTTATAAAACAGTTTTATGTTTTATGTACAAAGATGAATAAATGATAGATCCTAACATTGTAATTTTAATTATTTTAAAAATTAAAAAAGTCAAAGGGTGTATTTTTCAGTCAAACAGGTCTAATCGTGTCTTAACAGGTACCCAATTGCTAACCCTTTAATCATTTATATAAAAGTTAAATGAAATTAGATGTTTAAACCTGGCGCGCAGAAAGGAGTTATCATGCTTAATGATAATTAAAGGATATAAATATGAGGCTAATCATCACACCGCTTATCTCCCTCACATGTACATTATACGTGCCAGAGATTAATTTCTAAATATATATTTGCTTATTCAACTCTAAACATTAGGTTCAAACCTATAAAATATTCAATTATCTTTGTTTCAAGAATCAGACTACCTTGAACCAAGAAAGGCTCGCCAATTGTGATACCTCCTCTTCTTATTTATGTTGTTAAATTATATTTATGTCATTAATTTAACAAAGAAAACTATTAAGGAATATATATAACTTTTTAATTTTGTTACTACTTCTCATCCATTGGCGAAGCTTGACCCCCCGTTTTTTCCCGAAACCAGGGGGCGAAAACGTATATAACTAAAAAATTCCATACGAAGTTACTGTTCATAACACTACGCATCGAAAAGTTCGGGGGGCGGGCGCCCCCTTCCACCCCAAGTAAGTTACGCCCCTGTTCTCATCCAACTTGTTTATCTAAAATAGGGTGTAAACGACTCGAATCATTTGTAATGAACTCAAAATCAGTTTGTTAAAAGCTCAAATTGAGTTGTGCTACAACATAAATTAATTAGGGTGGGCGGGGCGTAATTCGGGGAGGGGTTCGGGGAGGGGTTTCACCGATTAGGGGGGCGGCGCCATTGGAGCGGTGAACAAGAGAGAGGTAGACAAGGCGGTGGGCTCTCGCCGATGGAGAGAGAGAGGAAAGATGGTGGGCCAGCCCACTTTCAACCAATCAAACTTTTTCTTTTTTTTTTTTTCTTTTTTTTTGTTTGAATAAAAAAATAAGGGGAGTTAAGAGGGGAGTGGCGCCATCAAATTGGGGTGTTAGGGGAGTTTAAGAGGGGAGTTGACGTGGCACACGGGGATTGGTTTGGCGTAAGAGAGGGGACTCACCTATTAGGTGAGCACCCCCTTCACCCTTAAATCCGGATTAATAAAAATCAAGTTTTACACATAGCGTGAGACAAGACAGGTTGGAGTCTAGTCGAATTCAAGCTCAACACGACTCGTACACCCATTCATAATTAACTGTATACATAAAAGAAGATTTGTATACAATCAAGATTAATTCACAAGCTAATTAATATAGTTTTAATAAATATATAAAGTTTGATTTTGTTGATTGAGATAACACGCTTTATATTGGTCCCCCACTTCAACAACTAAGCCTAAAGAGCCCAGAATCAACGCACACACTTCTAGTTCTTTTTTGCCTTTTCTCTTTTCCTCTATTTGGAGAAGTTGATTGTAAAGAGAGTTACATAAGTTAAAGTCTAATCATGTATTATTATTTCAAACTAGTATTCTATAGATCAATAATAGGTGGTTTTGCTTTTTTTGATATATGCTATCGATATATTTAACCTTTTGAAAAGAAGTTGTATACTTGTACCCATCCTGATGGAAAGTTTCCCTGTTGATACAAATAACCGAAAACATGAACCAAACATGAAATAAACGAGTGTAGGACTAACTAGGTTAAATGGAGGGGCGGATTCAGGCTGGTTCACCGGGTTCCCGGGAACTCAGTCGATTTGGAAAAAAACGTTTTTTTGTAGTGTAAACCTTGTATGATTTGGAAAAAGGAACCCAGTGAAAAAACTGGCTGGATCCGCCACTGTTTCGGGTCAACAATAGGTTAACATGACAAGTTTGTGTTAGGTTTGGATAGACATGCATGATCTAACCCCTGTAACTTATAACCTAAAAGAAAAAAATTGAGATCGAATATATATTATAGTTCAAATTTTCAAACTTTAATTTATTTTATGTATTTACCATGTTATTTGTTTCTTGTAACACGTCCGTGGATTCAAGTTGCTAACTCATTTCATCCATTAAAATAATTGAATTACACAGTTGATATTTAAGCCTAGATTAGGGTCTAACATATTGTTACAATTAGCTAAGTCCTCATATTCCGGTTTTATCGTCCTCTATATTGTTCTTTCCCCAACTCTTACGGGGCTCCAACCTACTCGTGTTTAGCCAATTTGAGAGACGGTCACCGAGCCGCAGACAGGGATCAAGAGTTGATTCATGTTTTTGGATTGCTCCGACCCGAAAAAAAATGTAGAAAATAATTTTTTTTTTACCTTCCTAATTTTTTTTTTTTTTATTCATAAAAAGACAATATCATTCTACACGAAAAAGGGCAATTACAAAGCAATGGCAGGTAGTCGGGCAACAAGTTGCGCCGCCACCCCCTTTTGAATAGAAAAACCAATTCTACTAAATACAAAGTTTGAAAATAATTAATATTATTTTATCATTTTAAGTAACGCACTAGTTATACACATAATTTATATACATATCATAACAGTGTACCTATGGCGCGTAGCGCCGACACCATGCCCAAAAGATGTTCCGTACAGCCCAATCAAATTTTACACTACACTAGAGAATTTGACATGTTAGTATATGTTGTAAAATAAACACCAGAAAATACGAATTCGAATCAAATATTTGCACAATCTTTATTGAACCAACGATTAGCAACTATTACAACTCAGAATTGAAAGTGATTACAAAGAAATCAAAAAAACAAGAAGTGGATGAAGTGTGCCCTAATCCCCCTTTTATCCACCTCTAAAAGCCTTTAACAAAAAATTAAAGAAATTGTCACTAATGTCACGACCCCCGACCCACCCTGGACGGAATCAGGAGCCGTGAACAGCCACGTGGTACCGGTGATTATTTTTTTAAAAAAACATTGCAGCGGAAATTTCATCAGGACCGTGAGTTAGGAAAAATATCAGAGTTTAGAAACACCGGATTTTTATTTATTAAATAGATGGAATAAATTCCATGTTTTACAAAGGTAGTTTTTATTACGGGATAACCCAAAAACAATATTTCTTAAGTTGATTTAATTAATAATAGGGGTAAGTTTATAGAAATGTAACCAAGTTTGCAAACTGTTCCAACTAAGTCACTGTAACTTTTTTTGTCTCTCTAAAGTCACTATAGTTTCGTTTTCTGTTCTACTACTATGTAATTATCAGGTTACCAGGTTATCAATGATGATGTGTGAGGTTCCGTTATGTTTTTTTTTTAACTTTAGTATGATATAGAAAATACAAATAATGACATGAACTTTTTAGAAAAAAAAAATCACACTTTTATTCTAATTTATAAAATAACCACTTAAGTTCGAAAAATATATATTTTAATTGTTATAAATCATAAATTTATATATTTTAGTGGATAAAATTTAACAATCGAAAACACTAAAATGTAATTGTATGCTAATTAATAATAACAATCAGAGATGAATGAACGGTACCACGGCTATGGCGATCTCGATTTTCCAATACAAATAAAAAATGCTAGAAATAAAGAATGATTTTGTGCCATTTGCAGTTTTTAAACAACAGATATATTGTATATAAATACAATTCACAATTTGATCGATGATGGAATATTGAAATGTTGAAGGTTCGAAGGTTTTAGGGTTTAAAATATGCTTTGATTTTATAAATTCCACCTACTCTAATACCCATATAAGCATTAAAAGGAACTAAAAAATAAGAAAAAAAAAATGGTAACCTAATGACCTGGTAATTACACACTATTATAACACTAAATTAGAGTTTGGTTACTTTAAAAAGACAAAAAAAGTTTGAGTGACTTAATCAGAACAAATGTCAAACTTGATTACATTTCTATAACATTTTCCCTTAATAAAATAAGCCACTTCTTGAAGTCCTTCAGTGCCGAATCCAATTCTTACTCCAATCTACTGTAATTACCTGAAACGCGTTTTAAAAAGGTTTTGTCAGCAGGGAAATACTGAGTGAATCATTCATTTTACTGAAAGCGACACATTTGTTATAATTTACAGTATTAAGAGAGATTACAATGTTTCTGATATCAAACCAACTCCCCACAGTATTTGTCACTCGACTCGCTTCGGTGACTGTGTTCATATCCCCCATTGGCTGCCCCAATGGTGACGGGTATCACTAATTAGGTTCGCCCACCTAAAGTGATAAAAACAATAGTACTGTGCACACTACCCCACATACCGGCTGTAATTTGGTGATTACATAAACTTAATCACTGTAATTATAACTCTGAAAATAATTTGGAGTATTGTAAAACAGTTGATAAAAAGATAATGACTCACATTATAAGCATGCAGATTCACACAGGCAAAGTCTACAGATAAGCCTTGATATATTGCAGATTTATACAGGCAGAGCTTAGTCTATTGATTAGCTTTGTAACCTAGTGCACATGAACTAGGTAAGTAACTAATACAGCATTTACGATAACTCACGAGATTAAAACCCTCACAACGAATGACAAAGTGCAATCACTTAAACATCCATCGGATTCACAACGAATGACAAAGTATTCCCCGAGTTCGGGTGGTACTAAAACATCCTGTCGGAATCACAACTAATGACAAAGGATAACACTTAAACATCCTGTCGGATAGTTTCAGTCGATCGGATATTGAATCGTAGCAGCGATCGAGTTAATACCCTGTATCGTAGCAGCGTTTCAGGATTGTGGGTGTATTTTACGAATTAGAGTAGTCTAATTTCGTTTTTTGAGAATTTTGATTGACACTCCTAAACTGCTCGACCCCCTCTCTATTTATAGCTGAAGTTTGACCTCCTCGCGTGACGCGAGGGGTCCCCTAGGGGGCGCCGCGTGACGCGACGGCCCACGTTTCGTCATAGGGTTGCCACATTCATGGGTAGGCTTGCTGAGTCGATACAAATCATAATTTTAATTTGGACAGCAAATCATATGGATAATCATCGAGTAGGGAATACCCCCTCTGAGTTTTAGGGGCGCTGATCCTGATTCTGATTGTTCTGAAAATTTTAGGAGTAGTGCAGGATTACTTGGGTGTCTCAACTAGGGTTTCCTATTGGGTAAATAAAATAATAGGCATGACTTTTGATGAGAGTTGTTTACAAAATAGAATAATAAATAATAGTTTTGGGTAAATCACAAAAAGAGAATAAAACGGTAAGAAAAGAGAATGGACCCACTGTGTAACTTTAGGGTTCAACTAGAAAATCTCTTGGTATAAATTTTGGGTATAATTCCTAAGCTATTAAAAATATATAAGGCATTCGTGTTACCCCTAATTCAACCTTGTCCCGAAGTCCCGAGATAGAATCCCAACAACTTAGTCGGGCAGAGTCCTGACATAAATTATGAGGCTCAGATCAATCGGAAAGGGTAGCGATGACCGGGAGTTAAAACACTTAAAACGAAGCAGGGCTTTATTATTATTAGTGGAATAAAAATAAATAATAAAAAGCTAGAATTTAGAGAGATATGGGAAAGAGTGCGATGGATGTCAGGGAAAATATTGAAATGGTGAAATCCTATTTATACTACAAAAGAATACATGTATTGCATCCTATTTATGCCAGCTTTCATTTTAGTTTCTACGTGTCAGATGTGTAGTCCACCATCATATTTTCATATACATCTTCTTTTCCTTCATAAAGAAGTTTGTTTCTATATATTTAATTAATTTCTAACTACATGTAACTTTGAATAATTAAATGATTTAGGTTTATTATATACGTAAGTTTTGATTTATTATTATTATTATTATTTCATTAATTTATATATTATAATTAATTCAACTGGTTCACTTATTTGGCGCTTATAATTTCTAGAATATGACGTTTTATAAAATAATGAACATGCCATTAGAACTAGAATAATTTTATCTACTTTTTGAACCAAGTTTCATTAAAAAACGGAGCAGGTTCAAATGTAATGTATTTTTATAATTTAGTTATTAAACGGTTTCTAGGCCCGTCTAGGTACTTCATATTTCTAACATTTGACTTACCTGTAATCTACCCGTCTAATAATAAGTTTTTATATACTTAAGTTTTATTTAGAAAGATCACCATTCAGGCCAATTAATTAATATAATATTTCAACCAACTATATAAAATAGTGTTTAAATTATTTGGGTTGAATAATTATACTAAAAATAACTAGTTACTAGTGGTTAATAAATTTAACCAAACCTATAATTCTTATATGATAAAAATGGGAATGTTACATCCTTCCCACCTTGTTTTAAATCTCGTCCTCGAGATTTGGGTTACGATATTTCTTTTATACTTATGTCATATTTTAGTCAATAAAGATAATATTAAGGTAGATGACACAGAATTAAAATATCAAATTTTGTGAATACGATTTGTACCATAAGTAGGATTCAATGGTTCAAATGAATTCGTTCAAGAAATCGATGACAACCGAATGAGATGAAATGGTATAATTTCCAAAGTGACTATGTTCAAGCCAAAAGATATATGGTCAATAGATATTTTAAAATGAATGTGAAGGATTTTTAGAATCAATAAAATTCTTTGTCAAAAGAAAGCTTACTTTGATTGGCAACTGAGGAAGACTTAGAATTGATAGGTTCGAATGAAATGAAAGCATGAAAAATGATTTGTCAAATATTGAAGTATGAAAAATCAATGTGCTGAGATGAGTGAAATTGGCAAAAATACAACAGAAGACGATAAAGTTAGTGTATCATTGTTTAGAGTTACAAGTTGTTTTGGCATGACTAACCATTATAGTATATTTGTAAAGCAAATGTAATATATTTTATTTGTTTCACATTTTTACTATATGTAAATGGTTACTACTTTCAAATAGATATTATTTTAGTATTTTTACTATACTATGTAAAATAACTTATATTTACTATGTAATACAAATTACAAAATACCACGGTGAAGTTATTACATTTACAAAATATTTTAGTATTATGATTTTGTAAAAGAACCATTATTATTTATAATGTTAAATAAAAGTTGTAAATAAAAGGGGTAAAATATTTATTGTATAAAAGTATTTGTAAAATATTTTGTAAATATATAACACTTAATGGATCGATTCTAGGTGATTACTTATTTTCATGTTGAAACTATATAAAGTTGTGAATGTATTTACAAATGTTGTAAATAAGTGAAAAATGGGGACTATTCTTTATATATTACAATGTTCTCCTAATCCAGTGTAGTTGATGACTACTATATTATTCTTATATGGTTATTTTCTTGCCAGAGTGTTATGGTACATAGTTAGCACAAAACATGTGATACAAAATTTTATATAAATTTTATTTGTCCCTCTAATTTATTGTTTTATGAAAATATGTTTTCTCTTTATAGTTCAAGGTATATTTATAATTAAAATTTACTAAATAAGTACGATGACTTATATTAAATAGTTATTATCATAGTTGGATATTGGTTAGGGCTGCCTTGTTTAAGCATAGGTGGTCAGTCCATGCCTAACTAAGGCTAGGCTATTCAATACCTGTCCCTGACAATAACCCTAATACTTCAAAATAATACTAACACTACTATTATGAATATATTTTATAAATAAAACTAATACTGACTACCAAAAATAAATAATAAATAACTAATCATAAATTTAAACGAGAGTATACCTCAAACATAATTTTATAAAATATAAATTCTTCACCTCAATGTTTTAACAAGAATTTTAAATATAGGAATACTATATTGTAAATAAGGTAATCACTTAGGTAAGTTTCTTATATATAATCAATAAAATTTATATTTTAAATTTATATAATGTTTTTCGATCAATGATGATAAATCAATAAATATTACGAAAGGCTCGATTGATGTTGTAAGAACTATTAAGAGATATACTGAAATATAAATTTGTGTATCATTATCTTAGCACATGATTGTGTTAAGATTGCTTGTATAGAATAAATTAACAAAGCGGATTCAATCTAAATAAATAAATAAATAATTAAATCCGAGATTAGCGCAAGCTTCAGATTTTGTGAAAACGTCACCACAAGGTGATCGTGATTTTAAGAAAATGATTCAATGAGGTTGAAGACCAAACAAGCATATTATAATTCGGGAGAATCAAAGTGCTTGTTGGGGTTATTTCAAATATGATGGCCTAAAAATATCATAGGGGATTTTGAATTGAATACGTATTGCGAGCAAGTTAACTTGGTTTGAATAAAACGAGTTTTGATAAGGAAGTTCGGATATGATCACAACAGAAACCATGTATACCCTTCAAAAAGAAAATCGTGTTTTTCAATAAATTCATTGATTCGATTTTCAAAGAGTCATCGTTTTATAATAATGTGATTCCTAGTGCAAAAAGCGAAATGATATTTGAGTTTTGATAAATCGAATGAAGCCCTCCAGTGGTCTTCATAAAGCAAGCGAATCATATGCGAAATAAACAGAGCATGTGTAACGTGTGGATTTACCAAGAAATGAAATAGATCAATATTCGCTATTATGAAAGAAATCCTCATGATGTGATGACTATTAGAGGAAGTAGAAATGCGAAAGTCAACTTATTATATGCAGAAGTCAGAATTTCAACGAAAAGAAATATAAAAACCTTATTTGGAATTGCGTGTGATAACTGTTGTTAAGTGACATTACCAGGGAATGTTGAATAAAATAAAATAGAGAATTTGCAAAGGTATATGACTCCATTTGCAGTGATAATAATTATGACTCTGATTAGACTGTGCACCTATAATTGTGAAATCTTATTACAACGTACCTCAGCAAGATTTATGGTGGTAGGATCATATGGCAAGTGCTTCTTTTTTATTAGTAGTTTTTCTACTGACGGAATTAACATTGGTGTCATTGTGCCTAATTTATATTTTTCAAAGGTCTTGCCTTGGAAGTCGTATGTGATATACTTTGACCTTTGTGGACGTATAATTTTCTTGTATATTAGCACAACTTTATATGCTTCTTACTTGCGTTAATAGTTTATGGTAACGTATTGGAAATTCTTATACTTTCGATGATATCCCAACTTTAAAGGGTTCTCATTGTACGAGTTACGAGGTAAATGATCAAACAAAATAATGTTTGATATTGGAAAAGAAATTCCTGATAAAGAAATCTAGACACAGATGCTTGTGTTTTATTTCAAATTATCAATCCTTATGGTTTTTGGATTTCCTTATAGATATACCTATCTATATAATCGCATATTTCACATGCTCAAAAATAAACATACCATTTATCAGGTCAATGTATTTAACAGATTCATATTTCTAAATCAGATATCAAATCATGATATTATTTAGGGAAATCTTGTCACTTGTTTGACATACTATGTACCCCGTCTTATCCGGTTCGCGCCGGAGAGGTAATCTCAGTATATCCGGACAAGCTGGAGAGTCTGCTACTCTATACCCAGTTTTGCCGGAGAAAATTTTCTATTTCCCATAAATAATATCTTTTCAAGATTTTAAAAGTGCCTCTTTGATTAGGGCTTTTATCCGGAATCAAGGAAATTTATATTTCCATACATATCTTTATTCTGGACTAAGTAATATCAATAAACAAGAATAAATAGCAATTAAGTGCTATTGCCTGCTAATCGTCATTCTTATGACATACCAATATTTACATTATACTTGTATAAGAAATTTTATCTTGAAGCTTATATTAAGGCAAAATTCTTAAGTTCAAGTCTAGATATTATCCTGAGTGCTACCAGATAATATTAAAGTTCCTAATTCTCCGTTTAAACTTAGGTATTATTATAACACCTAATTCTTTAAACAAGTGGCTTAGCTTATACTAAGGCATCTTTTCTTATGTTCAAGTCTAAATGCTATCAGATGTGCTACCAGTTAATAGCAATCTCCTAACTCTTTTATTTAAGCTTAAGTATTATTATCACAACACTTACAGGCTTAAAGTAGTGGCTCTAATACCACCTTTTACTGTCACGACCCCCGACCCACCCTGGACGGAATCGGGTGCCGTGAGCAGTCTAGTGGTACCGGTGATTATTTTTTTTTTAAACATTGCAGCGGAAATTTCATCAGGACCGTGAGTTAGGAAAAATATCAGAGTTTAGAAACACCGGATTTTTATTTATTAAATAGATGGAATAAATTCCATGTTTTACAAAGGGAGTTTTTATTACGGGATAACCCAAAAACAATATTTCTTAAGTTGATTTAATTAATAAAATAAGCCACTTCTTGAAGTCCTTCAGTGCCGGATCCAATTCTTACTCCAATCTACTGTAATTACCTGAAACGCATTTTAAAAAGGTTTTGTCAGCAGGGAAATACTGAGTGAATCATTCATTTTACTGAAAGCGACACATTTGTTATAATTTACAGTATTAAGAGAGATTACAATGTTTCTGATATCAAACCAACTACCCACAGTATTTGTCACTCGACTCGCTTCGGTGACTGTGGTCATATCCCCCATTGGCTGCCCCAATGGTGACGGGTATCACTAATTAGGTTCGCCCACCTAAAGTGATAAAAACAATAGTACTGTGCACAATACCCCACATACCGGCTGTAATTTGGTGATTACATAAACTTAATCACTGTAATTATAACTCTGAAAATAATTTGGAGTATTGTAAAACAGTTGATAAAAAGAGAATGACTCACATTATATGTCACGGCCCCCGACCCGGTTTGACCTGTTTCAGGAGCTGCGGGACAGGAATCCCGTGGTATTTAATTTAAGTGACATCGGAAGTCTTTTTAAAAACAGGATCTTTCAATAATCTAAACTGCTCGTTTCATAACTTAGGGATAAATTCCCGAAATTTCCAATAATGTGATTTCTCAAGGAAATCTTTATTTTCAAAACATGTTCATTTATTTATTTACATTGAGCCACTTTTCTAAGCTGGGAGTGCTCCACGGCACTTTTCTTTGCTCATACCAGATCACCTGAAACATGTTTGAAAAAGGTTTTGTCAGCGGGGAAATACTGAGTGAATCATTCAGTTTACTGAAAACGACACATTTGTTATAATCTACAGTATTAAGGGGAATTACAATGTTTCTGATATCAAACCAACTACCCACAGTATTTGTCACTCGACCATCCATTGGCTAGCCCATTTGTCCAATGGTGTCTGTGACTGTGGTCAGATCACCCCTTGGCCACCCGTTTGTCCAAGTGTGACGGGAAACAAGTAATGTATACAAAACCCCACATACCGGCTGTAACTTGGTGATTACATAGACTTAATCACTGTAACTATAACTTTGAAAATAACTTGGAGTTTTGTAAAACAGTTGATAAAAAGAGAATGACTCACAAACTGTGAGAAAAGAGTTTATAAAAGAGGAATGACTCACATTGCAGATTTACGAGCAGAGTATAAGCTTTACTGATTAACCTGCTAACCTAATTTAAATAACAATGCACACACAAACGGGATTAGTAACTAATTCAGCAGTTACGTCAATTCACGAGATTAAACCTTCACAACTATTATCAAGTGCGATACTTAACAATTCAATGGATTCACAACGAATGACAGAGCATAGTCCGAATTCGAACAGCACTCAAACATTCAAGTTGAAATCACAATGAATAACAAAGTACAAACTCAATTTGAGCAGCACTCGGACAATCGTTGGATAGTTATAATCGATCGGACGTTGAATCGTAATAGCGATCGAGTTATTACCCTGATTGCGGCAGCACCTCGTTATCGTGTGTGTGTGTGTTTAGACTGATTTCGAAATAACTCAACGTTCACAGAAGGTTTGTGCAACGTTTTAACACCAGAGTTCTAATGCCAAGGTCAGCTATTTATACTAATTTTTGAGACCTGCTTACGGACCGTATGCCTAACCTCCTTACGGTCCGTAAGCTAAGCAGTCTAATTCATAGGCTGCTTAGACTCGGTTGTAGCTTGGGTGACTCAAAGATTTAACCAATCAGCTGCTAGCAACGTCTTATTTTGGATTATTATCAACTAGGGTTTGCCCCCCTCGAGTTTTAGGGGCCTTGATCCTGATTCCGATCATTCTGAAAATTTTAGGGCTAGTGCAGAATTAATTGAGTGTCTCAATTAGGGTTTTCTTATTGACTAATTATTGTCCTAATTATTGATTTTAGTGGCAGTTGTTACATCCTCCCCACCTTGAGAAAAATCTCGTCCTCGAGATTTACTGAAATAGATGAGGGTACTTTCGCTTCATTTCTGATTCCAGTTTCCAAGTATACTCTGGTCCTCTCTTGGATTCCCATTTGACTTTTACTAGTACTAGTCGTTTGTGTTTGAGAAACTTGATCTTCCGGTCTTCTATTTGTAAGGGTTTCTCTATGAATTTCAGCTTTTCGTTTACCTCTATATCTTTAAGAGGTACTACCAGGGATTCGTCTGATAAACATTTCTTAAGATTGGATACATGAAATACATCATGTACTCCAGCAAATTCTTCTGGTAGTTGTAAACGATAAGCTACTGGTCCGATTCATTGGATCACTGGGAATGGTCCGACATATCTTGGACTCAGTTTTCCTTTCTTACCAAATCGTACTACTCCTTTCCAAGGAGATACTTTTAATAGTATTTTGTCTCCGACTTGAAATTCTAATGGCTTGCGGCGATTATCCGCATAACTTTTCTGGCGATCTCTAGCTGTCTTCAATCTTTCCTTGATTTGAGTTATTTTGTCTGTAGTCTCTTGTACAATCTCTGGACCTGATAATTGACTTTCTCCTATTTCTTCCCAACAACCGGGAGTTCTGCACTTGCGTCCATACAGTGCTTCGAATGGAGTAGCTTCGATGCTCGAATGATAACTATTATTATAGGAGAATTCAATTAATGGTAAATGGCTATCCCAATTACCACCAAAGTCAATTACACATGCTCGGAGCATGTCTTCCAGGGTTTGTATTGTCTTTTCACTTTGTCCGTCCGTTTGAGGATGATATGCAGTACTCAAATTAAGTCGGGTTCCCATTGCCTCCTGGAAACTTGTCCAGAAACGGGAAGTGAAACGACTATCTCTATCCGATACAATGGAGAGTGGGACTCCATGTAATGATACTACTTCATCTACATACAACTTGGCTAACCTTTCCATGCTAAAGGTTTCCTTCATTGGTAGAAAATGAGCTGATTTGGTTAAACGATCCACAATTACCCAAATAGCATCATTACCTTTTCTGGTTTTGGGTAACTTAGTAACAAAATCCATTGTTATGAGTTCCCATTTCCATACAGGCATTTCTAACTGTTGTAGTAGTCCTGAAGGTTTCTGATGTTCGGCTTTTACTTGTGAACAGGTTAGACACTTAGATACGTATTCGGCTATATCCTTTTTCATTCCTATCCACCAGAAATTATTTCTTAAATCTTGGTACATCTTATTATTTCCTGGATGTACAGTATACCTAGATTTATGAGATTCTTCTAAAATCTTATTTCTTAATTCTCCTTGCTTAGGTACCCAAATTCGTTTCTTGTGGAATCTCCAAATTCCATCTTTTCCTTGTTCTAATTCCTTTAGGTACCCTTTCATTCCTTCGGCATCGTCCTTGATTGCCGTTCCTTGAACTTCCTTTATTTGTTCCATTAAATCTAATTGTAGATTTAACCTAAGAGCACGGACTCGCTTTTGCTTTTTATGATACTTACGACTTAAGGCATCTGCGACTACATTCGCTTTCCCTTCGTGATATTGAATATCACAGTCGTAGTCACTTAGGATTTCCATCCACCTTCGTTGCCTCATGTTTAATTCTTTTTGCCCAAATATATACCTTAAACTCTTATGGTCCGTATAGATAGTAAACTTACTTCCATACAGATAATGTCTCCAAATTTTAAGGGCAAAAATTATGGCTCCTAACTCTAGGTCATGAGTTGTGTAATTCTCTTCATGCTTTTTCAATTGCCTAGAGGCATACGCAATTACCTTTTTGCGTTGCATCAACACACATCCATATCCTAATTTTGAAGCATCACAGTATACTTCAAAATCCTCGGTTCCTTCGGGTAAAGCTAAAATTGGAGCATTTGTCAATTTGTGTTTTAGAATCCTAAAAGCTTCTTCTTGTCTAGATCCCCATTCGAACTTAACTGCCTTACAGGTTAGCTTAGTCAAAGGTACAACTATCTTAGAGAAATCCTTAATAAACCGTCTATAGTATCCAGCTAATCCTAGAAAACTTCTAATTTCCATAGCCGTTCGTGGAGCTTTCCAATTCGTGATTGCTTCTATTTTAGCAGGATCTACGTGAATTCCTTCGTGATTCACCATATGACCTAAAAATTGCACTTCTTGTAGCCAGAATTCACACTTCGAGAATTTGGCATAAAGCTTTTCCTTTCTTAACAAAGTTAAGAGTGCATGTAAGTGCTCACAATGTTCCTCCTGACTTTTGGAATAAATGAGTATATCGTCAATGAACACGATTACAAATTTATCCAAGTAGGGTTTACAGATCCTATTCATCATGTCCATAAATGCGGCTGGAGCATTTGTTAATCCAAAGGGCATGACTGTAAACTCATAATGACCATACCTAGTTCTGAAAGCAGTTTTAGGTATGTCCTCTTCTTGCACTTTCAGCTGGTGATATCCAGATCTTAAGTCTATCTTAGAGAAATACCTAGCTCCTTGCAATTGATCAAAAAGATCATCAATCCTAGGTAATGGGTATCGGTTCTTAATTGTAACTTTATTCAATTCCCTATAATCGATACACATCCTCATTGATCCATCTTTCTTTTTCACAAACAACACTGGTGCACCCCAAGGGGATGAACTAGATTGTATGAATCCTTTGCTTAGTAATTCATCTAATTGCTTTTTCAATTCTAGCATTTCAGTAGATGCTAATCGATAAGGTGTCTTAGCTATTGGTGTAGTACCTGGAATTAAATGAATTCTAAACTCTACTTCCCTATCAGGTGGTAACCCAGGTAATTCTTCTGAAAAAACATCTGGGTATTCTGAAACTATAGGGATGTCCTGGAGTTCCTTATTTTTAGTGTTAATGATTACAGAAATCATATACACCATTTCTTGTTTCCTTGAATAACCAGCCAATTTCATTACTGAAATGAATTTCAGTGGCTTTCGAGGTCTATCTCCTGAAATTAGAATTACTTCTCCTGTGGGGGTACGGATTTCTACGGAATTCTGATCACACAGGATTCGAGCATGGTTGGCTATTAACCAATCCATTCCTAACACTACATCGAATCCGGCTAATTTCATAGGTAACAGGTTTGCAGAAAACTTATGACCTAACAATTCTATCTTTCCTTCTTGCAAAACCTTGTCTATGTTGACAGAATTTCCATCTGCCGTTTCAATAGTAAAGATCTGCCTAAGGGTAGTTAGAGGTAAGTTAAGAGCTTGGCAGAATGCAGTATTAATGAAACTTTGGTTTGCACCAGAATCAAATAATACTTTTGCATAGACGTTATGCACTAAGAACGTACCCGCTATCACGTCTGGAATGAGTTCGGCTTCTTGAGTGGTTAGCTGGAATGCTCGTGCATTTTTCTTAGTAGTTCCTTCGGTCGTTTTAGCTCTACTGTCTGCTGGTTTAGCTAACTTAGGACATTCAGACTGGAAATGTCCTGTTTCTCTGCAGTTATAACAAATTCTTGTTTTCCTTCTGCAGTCTTCTTCCCGATGTCCTTTCGCCTTGCAGAAGTTGCAAAATATATTGCACTATCCATAGTGTTTCTTTTTGCAATTTCTGCAGAAAGGAGGTGACGAGTATTGCCCGGTTCCTCTTTTCTTGAATTTATTGCTATTATTACCCACACGAAATCCTTGGGTAATCTTCTGAGCCAATTCCTTCTTGCGATCTTCTTCTCTTGTGCGTACTAGTTCATCGGTTAAAGTGTTGGCTAACTCTACAGCATCGTCAATAGTGCGTGGTCTTGCAGCTTTAACGATGTTACGGATTTCTCCGATTAATCCCCAAATATAACGGGAAATGAGTACCTGTTCTGGCGAAGCCAGGTTAGGTACCACTCTCGCATATTCGAAGAATGTCGAAGTATACCCTCGACAGTCTACTCCTATCATACGATGGCTCAGGAACTTGTTTGCCATTTGTTCCTTCTCGTATTCGGGACAGAATTTTCTTTCGACAAGACTCTTAAATTCTTCCCAATTCATCGCATAGGCCACCCCTCTTCCTTTTGCTTGTAGCACCGTGTTCCACCATTCTAGCGCCCCTTCTTTGAACAAGTTTGACGCATACATCACTTGATCTTCTTCAGCACATTTACTTATTGCAATTACTGCTTCAGTTTTCTCTAACCAACGCAGTGTTGCAGTTGCCCCTTCATTATCTGCAAATTCTGCGGGTTTACAGGCAAGAAATTCTTTGTAAGTGCAACCAGGCGTTGCAGCTTTCATTCTTTTTGGGAGTGGGGCCTGTTGCGGATCATGATCGTCATGATTGCCGCCTCCATTTATGCTGTTACTGTCGTTATCTTCCAGAGTACGTTTACTAGGAATTAATTGTGGTTCGGCAGGTTTCTGAACAGCAGCCACAATTTCTGGAATAGCATTGGCTATCCCTTGAGCAATAAAGTGCTCAATATCTTGTCTAGTTATATATTGATCTTCCTGATTTTGCTCAGACTGATTTACTTCATTAACTGGTTCACTATTAGCGTTTTCCATCTGCTAATTAGTATTAATAGAAATTATTACTGTCTAATTATGATACCAAAATCACAGATAAACACATAGATCAGTATAACATGCAAGTATAGCCAAAATTGTCGATGCCTCGACTTCTGTTTTGTTTTATATATTATACCTGCTTCAATACACACTTTTTATCTTACAGTGTTTTATTGCCCATTTTACAGAGTCTGTTTTACTATATTAGTTATAATACAAACAAACTTCTCCAAACCCCTCCTATCTTTTGGTTCACTGGCAGTTTCAGTAACGACGCTCCCTCTCGTCGTACTTCCAAGAGATCTGCTCCCCCATTTCCCGGATCCTATTCCTGGTGCCTATCAGTTCTTCACCAAACTGACGTAGTTCAGCTAAATTTTCATAGCTCATTGGCGGATTAGGGATAGGTTCTGGATCAAACTGTGGGAGAAAACTATAGGGACTATTGACTATATTTTGGAATTGCCAGTCATTGGTCCACCATTCCTCCATTTGGCCTAATGGTCGGGTGTGAACTAGTGGGTCTGGAATAGCTGGTCCTAGGTTTATTGGAAATTGGGCTGTAACAGGATAAGAGAAGAGATTATCGTTGATAGGCTCTAAAACATCACAATTATCCAGTAGGCGGTCTATTTCGTCCTGGAATGTGATTTCCTCCGGCTGTTGAGAGCTTTCTCCGATCTCTATTCCCTTTTGTTTTAGGTCTATCCCTATTTCTGCTGGTTTGGAACTTTCTCCGGTTTCTATTTCTTTTCCCTTGCTTACACTCACAGGATTTTCTATTTTAGGGATTCTCCTAGGTTTCCTTCTGCGCACTTTTCGCCACCCTACATATCTTCTCTTCTTTTTAGGTTTTGCTTTTTTCCAGCGGTGGAGCTTGGAATTCCAGAGGTTCCTCTATGTCAGCAATGTAACCAGTGAAGTTGTGGGAGACTTCAATTGGCACAGGATAGAGGTTGAGATTCTGAAACGCCTCGGATAGCTCACTCATGTTGTGTAGCATATATGCAAAATGCACAAAATGTTAAGTTAAAACTTTGGAACAAAGTTTAACAAATAAACATTTTTATTGCACACCAATTTGTACAACATAACAGCAAACAGAACACACTCAGATCTATTTATTTATTTACTGGGAATTACTTATTTCTAGATTTAGAGTTTAAAGATTTGCATTTTCTGCTACAGTAGCGAGCAGATACAGATTTGCCCATTTTTCATCTAAATTGTCTAGTTCCTGGACTTCTAGGTTAAACCTCACTATCTTAGCTTGGGGTTTCTTTTTCTCTTGACCCTTTCTAAGAATTGAATTCCTTTTCTCCGGTGTAAGTGGGTTTTCATAATTTGCCTTACGGACAAAGATTCCTTCCTCTAACTTGACGGAAGTTTTGGAGGAAGAGGTTCCCTGTTCTTTAGGTGTACTATCTAATTTGCGGTAGATAGCAGAAATCTTTTGTTTACCCATACTGTAATTAATCAGTTAATAAGCATATATTCACAGAATGACAAATAAAATTTTCCTAAATACTTAAATTAAAATAGTGAGCTTAATCAGTAAGCTTAAAACAGTGGCTCTGATACCACCTTTTTCCTGTCACGGCCCCCGACCCGGTTTGACCCGTTTCAGGAGCCGCGGGACAGGAATCCCGTGGTATTTAATTTAAGCGACAGCGGAAGTCTTTTTAAAAACAGGATCTTTCAATAATCTAAACTGCTCGTTTCATAACTTAGGGATAAATTCCCGAAATTTCCAATAATGTGATTTCTCAAGGAAATCTTTATTTTCAAAACATTTCATTTATTTATTTACATTGAGCCACTTTTCTAAGCTGGGAGTGCTCCACGGCACTTTTCTTTGCTCATACCAGATCACCTGAAACATGTTTGAAAAAGGTTTTGTCAGCGGGGAAATACTGAGTGAATCATTCAGTTTACTGAAAACGACACATTTGTTATAATCTACAGTATTAAGGGGAATTACAATGTTTCTGATATCAAACCAACTACCCACAGTATTTGTCACTCGACCATCCATTGGCTAGCCCATTTGTCCAATGGTGTCTGTGACTGTGGTCAGATCACCCCTTGGCCACCCGTTTGTCCAAGTGTGACGGGAAACAAGTAATGTATACAAAACCCCACATACCGGCTGTAACTTGGTGATTACATAGACTTAATCACTGTAACTATAACTTTGAAAAGGCTCCGGTAAGTTTGGTCCCCTGGTCCTTCATCTCGACTGCAGATCGGGGATCTGTTAGTATTCTATTTTTTTTACTTAACTTTTGTTTCTTTCGCTTGTTTCCGGTGATGTTACCACTACTGTGATGATATTGATGATATAGGTGCTGACGGTGGTGCTTGTAACGACAACCGACAGTCATGGTGGTTATTACGGTTCGATGGGTTCGGTTTGGTGCATCATCAGCACGGTTTCTGGTTCAAGTTCAACACCTCAACAGAGTTGGTTCGGATTTTGTTTCGACTCGGTCAACACCCGAGTCAACTCGGGTCAACAGACGGTCAACGAAGTCAACGGCGGTCAAACAGTCAAACTAGTCAAGTCGGGTCAACAAGTCAGCCCCGATTCGATTACGGTTCAACTCGTTTCGGTTATGGTTCAAGACTGGTTCGAATGGGTCAACTGGTTTCGGTTCGGGTTTCGGGTCAACGCGTCAATCGGGCAAACTTTAGTCAACGACAGTCAACTGTCGGGTCAAAGGCGGTCAACTCAGGACCCGGTAAAGTTTTAACAATGCGTTAAACTTTATATATAGATTCGTAGATTTTTAGGTTACGCGACCGAGCTCGAACCATCCTTTATTTAGTTATTATATACATTTAATTTTTGGCGTATTTTGGCGAAAATCATATACATATAGGGCTTGATTGAATTGTTGTTGCGTTTTGATTTAAAATATCGACACATTGGATGTCGAGGTTATCCAAAAAAACAGAGGAAACTCTGTCCATTTTCCGTTAAAAACCCGGATTACGAAACATATTTAAATCTTAAAGACGACACTTATCGAGATACAAGTTTTTCTTAGAATAAATATAGAAGTATATTTATTTGGCGATGTTTTACGAGTTATAAAACGAAACTATAACATTTTGACACACACACGAAATACCAATCAACGAAACTCGAAAATTTATATGTATTTTCAAAACGCATTGAAACTCGAATGCTTTCACGACATAAGTATCATTAGTTATATTTATTTCAAACAACGTACTTCGTATACTTTTATAAAAATAAATATAATGTTTTATATTTATTTCAAACGATGAAATTCGTAAGTTATACTTCAAACATCTAATATTCGAAAAATCATACAAAATAAATATAATTAGTTATATTTATTTTAATCGTCTAGAATACGAATATTTTTATAAAATGAGTATAGTCGATTATATTCATTTCAAACGTCGAGTTTCGAATATATATATATATATATATATATATATATATAGATATATATGTATATACATCTATCCATTTCCATCCTACGAAAACTACAACGGTATATTACCGTATCATATACGACACAACAAGACACTCCCATATCCGTATACGTATTTCTAATTCTCGACGACCAACACGACATCGCAAGTATATATTTATATTTAAATATACATAAATATATATCTTAATCACTTAAAAACTAAGTCGATCTTGAGACTTAGTTCTATCCCAACTATAAACGGGATCAAATAACCATAGAATGGTAATTCTAAGCCAAGGTAACCCTACCTTAGAGTCGTTTAGTTAACGATTCGGTAGAGCTCGGACACGTAGTTTAACTACGTCGGTTTATTAGGAAACTCATAATTATTCCTTGATTAGGAATGCTTTATTTGCACGCTAGCGAGTTCACTTTCATGGAATGACATCACGGAATCACGCTAGGCTAGCTTTGCACAGGAACGTCAAGGTGAGTTCATAGCCCCCACTTTTTACTGTTTTACATTTTTATAAAAGTTTTTGGGGGTGGAAAGACATGCAAGTTTTGCAAAAATAAACAACTTTTAGTTGAACGAAAACTCATATTTCTAAACCATATTGCGAATGGATTTCAAGGAACTCAAATGGTTTACGAACGGTTTATACTAAACATACCGGTTTTACAAAACAAACGCGTATTTTCACAAACGTGCATGATTTTCATGACTAGTGACAGGAATGTCCTAGTTACTACAACGGGACTGGGTTGTTCTGCGTACGAACAACGAGACAACCCAATGGGTTTATGTCCCCCTTTTCTTTTGAAATACATATTAACTAGGGTATGATTAAGCTTTGGAATGAACTCTTGGATCACGTGCGAATAGGCGCTAACTTAGGCACCATTAATCCTTTTAAGGACCACGGAACAGGGGGTAGATCTATCGGGTACGGGCGAGCCCCACTCACGGTCCTTGTGCGGCCACTTAGAGTGCTTTTGTGTCCCTGTCGAAGTGAATCGACACTTAAATCGTCTACCGGGTTGAGTGCTTCCTATGTCGGCACACATATTAATGTCTTAGCTACACATTAATGATCAACATGTTCATAGACGCATTACATACCTACTTATAAACTGAACTTTCAAATGTTTTTAAGATTCATTTGATGTAAACTCACAAATACATGGATTTACAAACTTTGGTAACGTTTTTCAAATTATACCTAAGTAAGAGGACGCGCTGATCCTGCTTACAAAGGTTCGTTTGGGCTCGGCCCATTCTCTCTCGTGCAATGCACAAAGATTATTGTGGGCTAGACTTACAGTTTTTCATATATCATGCCAAGAAAATAATTTCACTATATTTTCTCAACAACTTTAAAACCGGTTATCAAAAAGATTTATTTTAAATCTTTTCAAAGCAAACTATGAACTCGCTCAACTTTATGTTGACTTTTTCGCATGTTCTTTCTCAGGTTACTTTTCAAAGATATGGCACGGTTGGAATAGGAGAACCCATGGGAATTTGAGTACTTAGCGGCGTTCAATTTCTAAAAGTCTTAGCTTATTTGCTTCCGCTGTGCAATGAAGATACCGGTCCAGTCACGCCAAGCTCTGATTTTTCGGGGTGTGACAGATTGGTATCAGAGCTATAGGTTTCAGCGAATTAGGTTTCTGTAGAGATACCTAGGCTCTAACCTCACTTTCCTTTGGGGACTTAGATTATTAAGGCTTGAACACGTACAGAACGCCTAAGACTCGAATGTGGGTTCCAACCGTTGCCAAGAACAATGAGTCAACTGTTTTGATTTTAAACATATACAAATGTTGTGTCGATACACGATACACGAAACGATTACATACTGTAAGCAAAACCTTGAGGGTTTGATAACATGTGTCTAGGACCTTTGGAGAATTTATGTCAAAATCCATTAAAGGTCATTACGTAGGAACTGCGACTATTAACTCGAGCAAACACCATTATATTTTGTCGTCTATGCTATTTTACTTACCCGAGCAGGTAACCTACGCGGAACGAAACACTAGTGCACAGGAATACAGGAAACTCAAATTATACGTCAAAGGATGTCGGAGCACATCACATTCTACGCGGAACGAAACGCTAGTGCACAAGTATACATGAAACTTAAACTATACGTCAGCGGACGTCGAAGTATATCACACATGACTTTCGAGACAAGGCCTTGAGAAAACATGATTGGGCACGATAGCAACGACGCTAATCCCGGCAGCGGGAGAACTATCGACTGCAATGCGGCACTTTGCCACGTGATCCGGAAAACGACACGAATCTCGCTGAGGTACGCTAGAACAAGATTTCACAACAGCTGGTACTTAGTCTAAAGAGACTCACAGTTGTTGGCGCTACAAAAGAAGTCACATGCCTTCGCATTCCCCCTATTTCATTTATGGCGAATATGCTATGTTCGACATTCCATGGTAATGTCACCTAACAACTGGTCGTCACATGAAACCCTAGGTAAAGTCCTTAAATTTCCTTTATTTGAAATTTCTACTTTTGCATCTAATGAGTAGATTTTTACAACTCTACTCCTCTAATTGGTCATTGCATCACGATAACTTCTTTCATTATAGCGAACACTCGTTTGCTTCATTTCTTGAAAAATTCATATGTTAGACATGCGTCGTTTGTTACGAATGTGGTTTCACTTTGAATGGTTGTTTTGTCAACTTCTCATATACTATTTCGCTATACTCAATCTTTGCATTTTGATCTATATGGCTCGTATTATTGCAAAATGTTGACTCCTTGATATCGAGTCAACGGATTTCTTGGAAAACTCATCTTCTTTGAGTGGCATACATGGTTTTTCGTTGTAACCATCTCGAACTTTATTATTGATACATGAATTCATTGTTGGATTGTGTTTCAACCAAGTTCAATTGATCGAACTTGCTCGTAATATATATTCGATTTAAGATTCCATATGATGGATTGAGGCCATCATATTCGAAATAATCCCAACAAGCACTTCATTTGCTTTGAACCATATCAGGCTTGTTTGGTCTTCGACTTCATTGAATCGTTTCTTTGATCACGATCACCTTGTGGTGACGTTTTTTTTCACAAGTTTGAAGCTTGCGCTAATCTCGTTGCTCACATCATGCACGGATTTAATTATTTATTTGTTTATTTGTATTAAATCCGCTTTATCGATTTATCATACTAAAGCAGTCTTAATACAATCGTGTGTTAAGATAATGGTACACAAGTTCATGTCATATTTCGGTGTACCTCTTAACGGTTCTTTCGCCATCGAGCAAACATTTGTGATATTCATTGTTTTTCATCTTCGCTCGAAAACATTATTTATCTGTTTAATTTTCAATCGAAAATCCTATGAGATTTGTTTGAAACAAACATTCGGATTTACTTCGTTGAACCTTCATTTGATTTCAAACATAGGTAATACTTGTTCGATCACCACTATTATTGAATTATTTCAATCACTAGGACACCTTGTGGTGTCGGTATAAACTTGTAGCTTGGGCTAATCATTATCGAGCGTTTCATGCAAAACACAGGTGATATTTGTTCGATCACCGCTATTATTGAATTGTCTTATTCACTACGACACCTTGTGGCGTCGGTATAAACTTGTAGCTTGTGCTAATCACGATCAGCCGTCTCATGCGAAACTATATATGCTTTTCGTTTGACACACCATTTAAGTAGTCTTAATACAACTATGTATTAAGACGATGATACACCAGGTTCGGTTATATTTCATTTCGGTGTATCCTTGCAACTCAACAATGTCAACACGTTGATTTTATCTTATTCATTTATTGGTCCTATAGTTGACAAATCATTTCATGATACTATCCATTTGAGCTTGTTGATTCAAGTTTCAATCATACAACAACCAACGAAAGTTTCCGTTGTTAGTGAATTCTATTGTTTCAAAAATTGATTTGCATGTTGTGAACGTTCATTTGAAATTCTATTGGTCGAAATTCCTATTTTGTTGAACCCCGTAAACTTGGTCACATTGGTGACAGCATCACTACGCTCCGTTCACTCGACATCGATTTCTGGAACAAACTTAGTTGAACTGTTGGGTTCTCATTGATGCAAAATGTCCTTACACTCACGTAATCTGAATAAGTCTTGACTTGATTACGCGATCATTCACTTTGGTATTATTTGGACTTACCTGCGAATAACACAACTCTGAGGAGATAACATAGACTAAATTTCGAGGACGAAATTTCTGCAACAGGGGGAGAATGTGACAACCGGTAATTTCCGAGTTTTAATTACGTGCATAATGAACAGTAATACAATCATAAGTAGCGTAATTAGACGTAAATTAACTTAATTAGGCCCTTGGAAAGCCTAGGAGCGTCTACTTGATTCACGTTACGCGAACGGCTTAAACTAAATAAATATTTAAAGCGTGAAAACAATGAAATTATTATTATTTAGGTGGGCGACATCAGACAACTCGCATATGCGGTATACGCTCGCACATATCAAATACCCAACTAGTTTACGCAGTTATTTGCGAGACCCCAAAAATTAATTATCATGTATAGCTCCTACATAGAAAACCCGAACGTACACTATACATCTTAAATATGTGTGTATATAAGTAAACTTGTAACCTATACATATACACTTACATTAATATATACACACTTAAATTGTCTACATTCATATAAAAAAATTGGAGATGTAGGTGAATTAATTAGATGAATGGAAGTAAAAAAAAGATATATAAAAAAAATACCAACTTTTATGGCAGTGCACATCACGTGGCTTTGTCTCAAAATCATGTTTTCTTTTCTTGTTGAATTGGCCAAGCATTTATGAGGTATGGTCAGCTATATGAAAAAAGAAAAAAATCTCTAAAACCTATTTTGACCATAAAAAACTCCAAGAACTGGCATTTCAAAATTTCCAAAACTCAAAACTCAAACCCCTTCTCTCTTGTGAACAAACCTCCGGTGACGAACACCCCTCATCCCCCCTCTCGATCTCTCTCGGGTCGCCGTTGCTGGTCGTTTTCCGGCGATGGTTCGCCTGCAACTCTCATGTGACAACGATGATGATGATGATGATGATGGCTGTGATAGAAGATGGAGGCGCGAAGGAGGAGCCGCCACCCCTCCGCGGTGGTGCAGGGCGGCTACAGCCGCGATTCAGCGGCGGCGGCGGAATTTAGTGACGGATCAGGCGGCTCATATCAAAGGCTCCGGTAAGTTTGGTCCCCTGGTCCTTCATCTCGACTGCAGATCGGGGATCTGTTAGTATTCTACTTTTTTTTACTTAACTTTTGTTTCTTTCGCTTGTTTCCGGTGATGTTACCACTACTGTGATGATATTGGTGCTGACGGTGGTGCTTGTAACGACAACCGACAGTCATGGTGGTTATTACGGTTCGATGGGTTCGGTTTGGTGCATCATCAGCACGGTTTCTGGTTCGAGTTCAACACCTCAACAGAGTTGGTTCGGATTTTGTTTCGACTCGGTCAACACCCGAGTCAACTCGGGTCAACAGACGGTCAACGAAGTCAACGGCGGTCAAACTAGTCAAGTCGGGTCAACAAGTCAGCCCCGATTCGATTACGGTTCAACTCGTTTCGGTTATGGTTCAAGACTGGTTCGAATGGGTCAACTGGTTTCGGTTCGGGTTTCGGGTCAACGCGTCAATCGGGCAAACTTTAGTCAACGACAGTCAACTGTCGGGTCAAAGGCGGTCAACTCAGGACCCGGTAAAGTTTTAACAATGCGTTAAACTTTATATATAGATTCGTAGATTTTTAGGTTACGCGACCGAGCTCGAACCATCCTTTATTTAGTTATTATATACATTTAATTTTTGGCGTATTTTGGCGAAAATCATATACATATAGGGCTTGATTGAATTGTTGTTGCGTTTTGATTTAAAATATCGACACATTGGATGTCGAGGTTATCCAAAAAAACAGAGGAAACTCTGTCCATTTTCCGTTAAAAACCCGGATTACGAAACATATTTAAATCTTAAAGACGACACTTATCGAGATACAAGTTTTTCTTAGAATAAATATAGAAGTATATTTATTTGGCGATGTTTTACGAGTTATAAAACGAAACTATAACATTTTGACACACACACGAAATACCAATCAACGAAACTCGAAAATTTATATGTATTTTCAAAACGCATTGAAACTCGAATGCTTTCACGACATAAGTATCATTAGTTATATTTATTTCAAACAACGTACTTCGTATACTTTTATAAAAATAAATATAATGTTTTATATTTATTTCAAACGATGAAATTCGTAAGTTATACTTCAAACATCTAATATTCGAAAAATCATACAAAATAAATATAATTAGTTATATTTATTTTAATCGTCTAGAATACGAATATTTTTATAAAATGAGTATAGTCGATTATATTCATTTCAAACGTCGAGTTTCGAATATATATTTATATATATATATATATGTATATACATCTATCCATTTCCATCCTACGAAAACTACAACGGTATATTACCGTATCATATACGACACAACAAGACACTCCCATATCCGTATACGTATTTCTAATTCTCGACGACCAACACGACATCGCAAGTATATATTTATATTTAAATATACATAAATATATATCTTAATCACTTAAAAACTAAGTCGATCTTGAGACTTAGTTCTATCCCAACTATAAACGGGATCAAATAACCATAGAATGGTAATTCTAAGCCAAGGTAACCCTACCTTAGAGTCGTTTAGTTAACGATTCGGTAGAGCTCGGACACGTAGTTTAACTACGTCGGTTTATTAGGAAACTCATAATTATTCCTTGATTAGGAATGCTTTATTTGCACGCTAGCGAGTTCACTTTCATGGAATGACATCACGGAATCACGCTAGGCTAGCTTTGCACAGGAACGTCAAGGTGAGTTCATAGCCCCCACTTTTTACTGTTTTACATTTTTATAAAAGTTTTTGGGGGTGGAAAGACATGCAAGTTTTGCAAAAATAAACAACTTTTAGTTGAACGAAAACTCATATTTCTAAACCATATTGCGAATGGATTTCAAGGAACTCAAATGGTTTACGAACGGTTTATACTAAACATACCGGTTTTACAAAACAAACGCGTATTTTCACAAACGTGCATGATTTTCATGACTAGTGACAGGAATGTCCTAGTTACTACAACGGGACTGGGTTGTTCTGCGTACGAACAACGAGACAACCCAATGGGTTTATGTCCCCCTTTTCTTTTGAAATACATATTAACTAGGGTATGATTAAGCTTTGGAATGAACTCTTGGATCACGTGCGAATAGGCGCTAACTTAGGCACCATTAATCCTTTTAAGGACCACGGAACAGGGGGTAGATCTATCGGGTACGGGCGAGCCCCACTCACGGTCCTTGTGCGGCCACTTAGAGTGCTTTTGTGTCCCTGTCGAAGTGAATCGACACTTAAATCGTCTACCGGGTTGAGTGCTTCCTATGTCGGCACACATATTAATGTCTTAGCTACACATTAATGATCAACATGTTCATAGACGCATTACATACCTACTTATAAACTGAACTTTCAAATGTTTTTAAGATTCATTTGATGTAAACTCACAAATACATGGATTTACAAACTTTGGTAACGTTTTTCAAATTATACCTAAGTAAGAGGACGCGCTGATCCTGCTTACAAAGGTTCGTTTGGGCTCGGCCCATTCTCTCTCGTGCAATGCACAAAGACTATTGTGGGCTAGACTCACAGTTTTTCATATATCATGCCAAGAAAATAATTTCACTATATTTTCTCAACAACTTTAAAACCGGTTATCAAAAAGATTTATTTTAAATCTTTTCAAAGCAAACTATGAACTCGCTCAACTTTATGTTGACTTTTTCGCATGTTCTTTCTCAGGTTACTTTTCAAAGATATGGCACGGTTGGAATAGGAGAACCCATGGGAATTTGAGTACTTAGCGGCGTTCAATTTCTAAAAGTCTTAGCTTATTTGCTTCCGCTGTGCAATGAAGATATCGGTCCAGTCACGCCAAGCTCTGATTTTTCGGGGTGTGACATCTGTGACTGTGGTCAGATCACCCCTTGGCCACCCGTTTGTCCAAGTGTGACGGGAAACAAGTAATGTATACAAAACCCCACATACCGGCTGTAACTTGGTGATTACATAGACTTAATCACTGTAACTATAACTTTGAAAATAACTTGGAGTTTTGTAAAACAGTTGATAAAAAGAGAATGACTCACAAACTGTGAGAAAAGAGTTTATAAAAGAGGAATGACTCACATTGCAGATTTACGAGCAGAGTATAAGCTTTACTGATTAACCTGCTAACCTAATTTAAATAACA
Source organism: Helianthus annuus (assembly GCF_002127325.2). Classification (NCBI taxonomy): domain Eukaryota; kingdom Viridiplantae; phylum Streptophyta; class Magnoliopsida; order Asterales; family Asteraceae; genus Helianthus; species Helianthus annuus. The sequence goes on along the minus strand of NC_035436.2, from coordinate 180,961,984 downwards.
ATGCACACACAAACGGGATTAGTAACTAATTCAGCAGTTACGTCAATTCACGAGATTAAACCTTCACAACTATTATCAAGTGCGATACTTAACAATTCAATGGATTCACAACGAATGACAGAGCATAGTCCGAATTCGAACAGCACTCAAACATTCAAGTTGAAATCACAATGAATAACAAAGTACAAACTCAATTTGAGCAGCACTCGGACAATCGTTGGATAGTTATAATCGATCGGACGTTGAATCGTAATAGCGATCGAGTTATTACCCTGATTGCGGCAGCACCTCGTGATCGTGTGTGTGTGTTTAGACTGATTTCGGAATAACTCAACGTTCACAGAAGGTTTGTGCAACGTTTTAACACCAGAGTTCTAATGCCAAGGTCAGCTATTTATACTAATTTTTGAGACCTGCTTACGGACCGTATGCCTAACCTCCTTACGGTCCGTAAGCTAAGCAGTCTAATTCATAGGCTGCCTAGACTCGGTTGTAGCTTGGGTGACTCAAAGATTTAACCAATCAGCTGCTAGCAACGTCTTATTTTGGATTATTATCAACTAGTGTTTGCCCCCTCGAGTTTTAGGGGCCCTGATCCTGATTCCGATCATTCTGAAAATTTTAGGGCTAGTGCAGAATTAATTGGGTGTCTCAATTAGGGTTTTTCTTATTGACTAATTATTGTCCTAATTATTGATTTTAGTGGCAGTTGTTACATTATAAGCATGCAGATTCACACAGGCAAAGTCTACAGATAAGCCTTGATATATTGCAGATTTATACAGGCAGAGCTTAGTCTATTGATTAGCTTTGTAACCTAGTGCACACGAACTAGGTAAGTAACTAATACAGCATTTACGATAACTCACGAGATTAAAACCCTCACAACGAATGACAAGGTGCAATCACTTAAACATCCATCGGATTCACAACGAATGATAAAGTATTCCCCGAGTTCGGGTGGTACTAAAACATCATGTCGGAATCACGACTAATGACAAAGGATAACACTTAAACATCTTGTCGCATAGTTTCTGTCGATCGGATATTGAATCGTAGCAGCGATCGAGTTAATACCCTGTATCGTAGCAGCGTTTCAGGATTGTGGGTGTATTTTACTAATTAGAGTAGTCTAATTTCGTTTTTTGAGAATTTTGATTGACACTCCTAAACTGCTCGACCCCCTCTCTATTTATAGCTGAAGTTTGACCTCCTCGCGTGACGCGAGGGGTCCCCTAGGGGGCGCCGCGTGACGCGACGGCCCACGTTTCGTCATAGGGTTGCCACATTCCTGGGTAGGCTTGCTGAGTCGATACAAATCATAATTTTAATTTGGACAGCAAATCATATGGATAATCATCGAGTAGGGAATACCCCCTCTGAGTTTTAGGGGCCCTGATCCTGATTCTGATTGTTCTGAAAATTTTAGGAGTGGTGCAGGATTACTTGGATGTCTCAACTAGGGTTTCCTATTGGGTAAATAAAATAATAGGCATGACTTTTGATGAGAGTTGTTTACAAAATAGAATAATAAATAATAGTTTTGGGTAAATCACAAAAATAGAATAAAACGGTAAGAAAAGAGAATGGACCCACTGTGTAACTTTAGGGTTCAACTAGAAAATCTCTTGGTATAAATTTTGGGTATAATTTCTAAGCTATTAAAAATATATAAGGCATTCGTGTTAAGTATAATACCCCTAATTCAACCTTGTCCCGAAGTCCCGAGATAGAATCCCAACAACTTAGTCGGGCAGAGCCCTGACATAAATTATGAGGCTCAGATCAATCGGAAAGGGTAGCGGTGACCGGGAGTTAAAACACTTAAAACGAAGCAGGGCTTTATTATTATTAGTGGAATAAAAATAAATAATAAAAAGCTAGAATTTAGAGAGATATAGGAAAGAGTGCGATGGATGTCAGGGAAAATATTGAAATGGTGAAATCCTATTTATACTACAAAAGAATACATGTATATGCATCCTATTTGTGCCAGCTTTCATTTTAGTTTCTACGTGTCAGATGTGTAGTCCACCATCATATTTTCATATACATCTTCTTTTCCTTCATAAAGAAGTTAGTTTCTATATATTTAATTAATTTCTAACTACATGTAACTTTGAATAATTAAATGGTTTAGGTTTATTATATACGTAAGTTTTGATTTTTTATTATTATTATTATTATTATTATTATTATTATTTTATTAATTTATATATTATAATTAATTCAACTGGTTCACTTATTTGGCGCTTATAACTTCTAGAATATGACGTCTTATAAAATAATGTACATGTCATTAGAACTAGAATAATTTTATCTACTTTTTGAACCAAGTTTCATTAAAAACGGAGCAGGTTCAAATGTAATGTATTTTTATAATTTAGTTATTAAACGGTTTCTAGGCCCGTCTAGGTACTTCATATTTCTAACATTTGACTTACCTGTAATCTACCTGTCTAATAATAAGCTTTTATATACTTAAGTTTTATTTAGAAAGGTCACCTATATTCAGGCCAATTAATTAATATAATATTTCAACCAACTATATAAAATAGTGTTTAAATTATTTGGGTTGAATAATTATATTAAAAATAACTAGTTACTAGTGGTTAATAAATTTAGCCAAACCTATAATTCTTATATGACAAAAATAGGAATATTACAACTAACAACCCCTGCACTTATGAGTAATAAGCAAGGACACCCTTTAACTTCTAAAAACTCCTTATTTTGACTTTAAACATCATCAATCTCCACCTTAAAGCCAAAATCATGACTTTAACCAAATTCTAAACTAGCAATACAGAAATCAAACTTCCTTCCACGCAGAGATTTAGTCAGCATGTCTCCAAAGTTTTCTTTTGTGTCAATATCCTTTACCAACACTTTCGTTGCACTTACAATATCCTAACAAAATGTAATCTCACATTTATATGTGTAGTCCTCTCATGGAAGACATTGTTCTTGACCAACTGCACATCCCCCTAATTATCACAATGAACCACTACATTCACGTTAGCAAATCTCAACTCAGTGATCAATCCTTTTAACCATAGTGCTTCCTAGGCAGACTATAACTGTGTGACTTGTGAAGAACCACTGCATTATCTATCATGCATGGTACATCGTTACCAGTTACATCCTTATACAAGATGTCTTCCCTTACTTCTACATTTCTGTTTTTTTATAATCTTGGGTCTGTCACCTTCTAGCTTCCAGAGCCTATATCCTTTCACACCTTCCTGATACATCCTAACAGAATGCATTTATAGGCTCTAGAATCCAACTTGCCTTGACTAACATGAGCATACACTAAACCAAATACCTTCAAGTTTTCAGTCCTATCCACATTTCCATAGGTGTTTTCATACCTATGCCCTTAGAAGGTGTTCTGTATATCAAATAAGCAGTTATAGATACAATCCCTAAAAACACTTAGAAAACCCTGAGCTTAATCTCATACACCTTAACCGTTTTAAGTCTGTTCATTCTTTCCGCTAAGCCATTTTGCTTGGGAGTTCTTGGCATCGTTAACTGTCTAGCAATACCATTTTCCTTGCAAAACTGATCAAACTCTTTATTGCAGTATTCCAACCCGTTATATGTTCTTAATTCCTTTATTCTCCTGCAGTGTGATTTTCTACGAATGCCTTCCAATCTCTAAACTTCTAAAATACATCATTCTTATGTTTGATAACAAACACCCAAACGCTTCTTGAGAAGTCATCAATATCAATCAATCAATCATACCCAGTAAAATCCCACATATAGCAAAGCTATTTGTAGGGTCTGGGGAGGGTGGGATGTAGGCACACCTTACCTCTACCCCTAAGGATAGAGAGGCTGCTTCCAGAGAGACCCTCGGCTCCAAAACACCCAGGAAAGAAATAAATAGAGCATGAGGTGTGTGTGTGTGTATGAAGCTACCAATGTAGTATGAGTTGCGAAAATAGTGCATGGTAGAACAGAACAAATATGACAACACAAAACAGCCTATACACATAGTTACATATCTACGACCATACACTACACCTAGAAACACAACTGTACAAAACATCCTATACACATAGTTACTTGTGTACGCCCATACACTACACCTAAAAACACAATTGTACCCTCTCCTAGAAATCTTTAACCTTAATCCTACGTCTCCACGAGCTCCTACATGAACCATGCTCTCAGAGAGGTGCAATTTTTGCAAATCCTGCCTAACCCGCTCATCCCAAGTAATTTTGGGTCTGCCTCTACTCCTCCTCCCCTCCACCTCGAGGGTTTCAACCACTCTAACTGGTTCTATCGTCTGCCTCCTCTTCACATGCCCAAACCATCTCAATCTTCCCTCCTTTATCTTATCTGATATACTAGCTACTTCTAACATTTCCCTAAAAACATCATTTCTTATCTGGTCTAACCTTGTGTGGCCACACATCCATCTTAGCATTCTCATCTCTGCTACCTCCATCTTGCGTGCCTGTACTTCCTTAATGGCCCAACATTCAGTTCCATATAACATAGCAGGTCTAATTGCAACCCTATAAAATTTCCCTTTCAATTTTGTTGGGAACCTCCTATCGCACAATACCCCAGTGGCAGCTCTCCACCTACACCATCCGACCTGGATGCGGTGGGTAACGTCACTATCTATCTCCCCATCCCTCTGGACAAACGATCCTAGATACTTGAACTTAGTCACCTGCGGTACCGCATGACTGTCAATGGTGATCTGAATGTCCTCGTCGTTGTCTACTCCACTAAAGTCGCAATACAAGTACTCAGTCTTAGATCGACTAATCTTTAAACCTCTTCCTTCTAAAGCTGCTCGCCACTCTTCTAACCTCGCATTCAGGCTTTGTTTACTATCGGCAACTAACACGATATCATCAGCAAAAATCAGGCACCACGGAAGAGCCCCCTGAATTAACTTTGTCAACTCATCTAGGATAACTGCAAATAGAAAAGGGCTCAAAGCGGACCCTTGGTGGAGTCCTACCTCCACCGGGAAAGAATCAGTATCCCCTACAGGTGCTCGGACACTAGTCTCAGTCCTAACATACATATCCCTAATTAAGTCTATATACTTCCCAGAAACCCCTCTACTCTCCAAACTGTCCCAAATCAGTCTATGTGGCACACTGTCATAGGCCTTTTCAAGATCAATGAACACCATGTGTAGGTCCCGTTTCTTCTCCCTATACTTCTCCATCAATCTCCTTAGAATATGTATTGCTTCCGTAGTCGATCGCCCTGGCATAAAACCAAATTGGTTTACCGTGACTTGGGTTTCTCTTCGGATTCTCGTCTCAATTATTCTCTCCCATAATTTCATAGTGTGCCCTAGCAACTTAATCCCTCTATAATTCCCACAACATTGGGCGTCCCCTTTGTTCTTATACACAGGTACTACTACACTATTCCTCCATTGATCTGGCATTTTCCCATATTTGAAAATAAGATTGAATAAAATAGTTACCCAACGTACTCCTTCTTCTCCCAAGCATTTCCATACCTCAATCGGTATGTTACCTGGCCCAACTGCCTTAGCCCTTCCCATCTTTCTAAGGTTTGTTCTCACCTCCTCTCGTGTGATACGCCGACAGTAGCCGTTATTCCGTAGCCGCCTTTCCGTAGGTGAATCATCATTTTCTTCAATTTCTTGTTGGTAATCCCTCCTGTCAATGAAAAGATTGTAGAAGTACACTTGCCATCTCATCTTAATGTCGTGTTCTTTGACCAACACGCATCCGTCCTCTCCCTTTAAAAACTTCACTGCTCCTAAGTCTTGCCTTCTACGCTCTCTAGCTTTTGCAATCTTGAACATGTCATGCTCCCCCTCCTTTGTTTCCAGTCGATCATACATCTGCTTGTAAGCTGCGTTCTTCGCCTCTGACACTGCCTTCTTCGCCTCTCTCTTAGCCTCTTTATATCTATCCCTTAAAATCGCTTGATCCTCCTCGACTGTACACCTCAAAAGATCCCTAAAGCACCCTTGTTTAATCCTTATTTTAGTATGCACATCCTCATTCCACCACCATGACTCCTTATGGCCACACCTCTTTCCTTTGACAACCCCTAGCGTTTCCTTCGCCACATTAGTAATGGTGTTTGCCATGTCCTCCCACATTTGGTTTGCGTCCCCATCTATTCTAGGCGATGTCATTGAGAGTACCTTATCTCTAAACACTTCGATTTTGTCGCCCTTTAGCATACCCCATCTAACCCTAGGTCGCATTACCCTCTCTCCCTTGGTCAGCTTTCCTCTCATGACTATATCCGCCACCAATAAACGGTGTTGAGTCACTGTTGTCTCCCCTGGTATAACCTTGCAGTCCCTCCACCACCTTCGATCTCCTATCCTCATCAAAATATAGTCAAGCTGAGTGTTACGTCCGCAACTGCTAAAAGTAATCAACTGTGATTATCTCTTCTTAAAGAAAGAATTCAAAATACCTAGGTTGTGGGCCACCGCAAACTCTAACAAATCCCTACCAGGGTTGTTCCTATCACCAAAACCAAAGCCCCCATGAACCTCACTAAAACCATCACTATGCCTACCAATATGGCCATTAAAATCGCCTCCTATGAAAATTCTTTCCTCCCTAGGTATGGCCCTCACGACTCCATCTAGGCAGTCCCAAAAATCTCTTTTCTCTTGATCCCCTAATCCCACTTGTGGGGCATATGCGCAAACAACTGTCACCACTTCCTCTCCTAGTACTAATCTCAGCACCATGATCCTATCGTTGTAACGTATCACCTCTACCACATTTTTATACAAGTTTATATCTACTAAAAATCCTACCCCATTCTTTACCCCATCAGACCCTGAATATAACAACTTGTACCCATTGCGCTCATCCCCCTTATGTCCCTTCCACCTAGTCTCCTGAAGGCATGCTATCTCTACCCTACGTCTTTTTAGTGTATCTATGATCTCCAACAACTTACTACTAAGGGTTCCTACATTCCACGAAGCCACGCGCAAACTATACCCCCTTTCTTTTCCCCTCCCTGCACCCCTCGTCCTCGAACACGATCTCAATGAAAAATCATGATATCTACCGTCTATGATTGCTACAGTTCACCCGATAATCCAAAAAGGGCACACGCACAACAAATACTGATCAAATAGGGAGTTATAAGTAAGTTCACACAATAAGGAAACAAACCTAAATACAATCAAGAGCAATGCCTAAACAATAACACAACAGGTAGACAGCAGAATAAGATAACTCGACAGGTAAACAGCAGGTAACAGCAGAATAAGATAAGTTCACACAATAAGTTCACCTAATAAGATAACACAACAGGTAACCAGTAGAAATACCAACACAAAAAACCCGACACGAGTATCACAGACAGTAACAACTCAACAAACAAGAGGTAATCAACAAGAGAATATAACAAACAGCAAATAAGAAACACAGAATATATCAGCAGCAATAAGAATGCCTAAATGCAACAGGATGTACCCTTCCTGTGTCCCAATCAATCAATCAAACCGGTCCAACTACCCCGGCAACAAGAATGCCTAAATGCAGAAAACGGAAAAACAAAATTATAGCAAGGAAAGATCTCACCAAGGCAGTAATGGACATGAAATACCTAGCACCTCCTAAAGATTCAAACCTTGCAGGATCCAACAAATTAGAGTGTATATAGTCAAGTATACCCTTAGTGACATGTTTACCAACCCCAAACTTAACTCTTTTGTATTTGCCTATAATACATGTTTCCAAGAATCCTATATCACAGCTTTTTATGTCACCTGGTACTTGTTATTTTTTCAACTCTTACAACCCTTAACTGCTTATGTGGCCTAATCTCTTATGCCATAGACAATCCATATCACCATTCTTATCTATAACAGCAACAGAAGCCAATGGCGCCCATTAATAACACTCCCATCTAGCACATACGCATTGTTATCCTTTCTTGTTCAAGTTAACAACATTGAAGACCCTCCTCTAATCACCTTAGCTTTTTCTCTTTCAAAAGTACCAAGAGACGATAAATTTCTCTTTAGGCTAGGTACATACCTGACATTGAGTATTTCCACTTGACTGTCATTCTTTAACTTGAATATGACTGTACCAATCCCTGCAATTTTGTAGTGTTTATCAATGTTTTCATAGGTGTCATGTGGGACGAACCCCCTGAATCAAGCACCCACTGGCCACTGCTCCTTCATGTCACAACTTGTAACACGCATCACATCAGTACTATTATAACCATCAGATGCATCTTCTTGAGAGTTATGATTGACATGTGTTCTTAAACTATTACCAGCCTCACTTTTTCTCTTTTTCCATTATGGGTGGTCTTTCTTTAAATGTTTCTCTAAGTTGCAAACAAAACATTTTCTTTTAAATTTTGATTTTGATCTTAAAGCTAAACCTTACTTGTTGTTTAGTCTGTGACGAACGCAACAGATACCGTTCAACCATATGTACCTGTACATTACTTTCAGTTATGGTTTTCTCAACGTATCGTACCAGTACATTATTTTTAGTTATGGTTTTCTCGACGTATCGCAATAGAGTTTTTTTTCGTACTGTAAGCCATAGTGAAGTCAATAACCAAATCGATATTAGCCAAACAACATCGGTACCAGTACCTGTATTCGTTTTTATACGTATATGTATAAAACGTGTTGATGTTCTCTTGGGCATATCTCTTTCGGTTGCTACACCGAACTGATACCAAATGAAAGCCCGCTACAAAGCGCGGGGAATCAGTTGCGTGTTAGACTAACAGTTTCGACTTGGGTACGAAAAAATATATCAAGTTAGATTTTACAAAACGTAGGTCATCAAATTTTGAAGTTTTGTCTACGTCCACTCGATGGTATAAAAGTAGACCATGTTATAATCAAATATTTAGTAGGTATGGCAATTGAACCTAAAACTTGAAGTATTTGGGACAAGTATAGGCCCGTGTATGGGATTATTGTTTAATTTTTCACAAATAACATGAAGGGTATAAGTCATCATGAGATTTGGTGATATACCCGTTTACCCGGCCCGGGTGATAACGGATACTTGTTTACCCAATTATATAACCGAAATAATTTCTTTCATTTAATTATTTGAACTATGGCATATATATGATATATCCTTGAATTATTTCCTTTTATTGGCACCGAATCTTCATTTACTACCTCGATAGCCCTAGTTCTTCGAAAACATGTTCTTAATACCTTTCAAAATTATTACAACTTGATCTTTCATGATTTACAATTTGATCTTCATGATTTGCCAAAACTACATACTGGTCTTCAAATTGGCATACAATTTATTTGTAATCATTTGATAACATTCATATCGTAATTGATTAATAGTTACCCGACGGGTTTTAGGTAGGGCTTACCCAACAGGTATTTTCAATAAACTACGAGTATACCCGAAACCTGCAGTTAATTACCCAATAGATACCGGACGAGTTTTGTGCCGAGTATGGGACAAACTTTTATAATCAGGTGTGGGGTTAGGATTACCTAAACTCATCTCAAACCCATCCAATTGTCATCCCTATTAAGGAGTAGATTTAGTGGGTGTGTAGGTTTACCATTACGAAACAAAAATATTCACCACCTGCTACTTGGTGCTCAAAAACTAAGGAAAAAAAAAAACCTAATGGTTTAGTGCATTCTTTATGACATTGTTTATGCCCTGGATTGCGTAAATGACATTCTTACGCTATTAAGGAGTAGATTTAGTGGGTGTGTAGGTTTACTATTACGAAACAAAAATATTCACCACCTGCTACTTGGTGCTCAAAAAAAAAAAAAAAAAAAAAAAAAAAAAAAAAACCTAAGGGTTAGTGCATTCTTTATGACATTGTTTATGCCCTGGATTGCGTAAATGTCATTCTTACGCTTGGCGAACACTCTTTACTCTTACAATACAATGTTTTCTGGCTTTATTTACAAACATAAAGTCGACAACTCATACTTGCAAGCTTCAATCAAAACTCCAATACTTCATGACATATTTAAATAAAATCTTTCATATTCTTCTTACATAAAGATATCAAAATAAAATTGGATTTTGGATTAGATCAGTAACAGTTGATAACCGAATAAAATCGATCGTGAGTTAAACAAAAATAACTGTACCAAAATAACCAAACAAAAATACAGAGACAATTGTTGGTCTCATTAGTTCAAAAAATCGGCAGAGTTTATAAATTTAGGATTATATGTGAATTGAACTATTGAAATATTTTACTTCTATCAAATCCAATTAAACCAACCCCAAAAAAAGAAGGCCTGTCAACCGATCAATAACCAAATTGCTTTATACAATTAACCATTCGTTAAGCACATATCCTATGCAAAGCATCTCATCAACTCATCAAGCATTTCATCAGGCCCACTCAACCCATTTTAAATACAAAGTGACACATTTATCTATAAATGGGCCAAGCTTGTGGTATCTATCATTCAACTTTATAATTCATTCTTATTCAAGTCCAGTCTTGTCCAGATGCAATACTATCTCATGTGGGTACTGGGTAGCTTATTTAAAGGTCAATCAAGTATTCTAACTAGACACAGATAAACAAACACCTACTATCACACCTTGACCGAGACTATAAGTCAGTTTAGCTAGCAAGATTATGACACTAATGATTTGCTTAAAAAGAGCAAACGCAAAACAAAATCTCATATCGTAATCCTGAAAGAGTCGATGAATAGACCTTATCCTAGATTTCCCTCCATGCCTATGTTATCTATGACAGATATGTACGCATAGTAATTTAACCGAACTTGGTGTATTATACACATTCATTAAACAGTCTATACTAGCAGAGCGGAAGCCTTGGAGCAACCGTAAGATTGCTGCCATGTGACCTAGAAGTCACACGTTCAGATCCTAGAAACAACGTCTTGAAAAAATGCAGGTTAAGGATGCCAGACACAATGGCCTGAAAACCCCCCACCCTCGCATGCGGAGCCTCGTGCACCAGGTTTGCCCTTAGTAGCCGAGCAGTGTTTCGACACAACAGAGTTAAAAAAAAATAATAGAGCAACACACTTGCTACAAATTGAATCCAATTAAACACTCCACAAAGTAATTACCTCAAGCACAGTCATCCAAACAAAGATTGGCTTAAAACAGTTCATCAATTATTGAATTCTTGGTTTTAAAAAGCGCGCCTGAGGCGCGCTTAAGCACAACAAGGCGCATACCCTAGGGCATTTTCGCTCTGTGTCTATAGTAATTACAAGAAGCGCCAAAAAGGTGCACTTTTTTGGGGATTTTTCAGGGCTTTTTTGGCCTGAGACGCGCGCCTCTCGTACCCAAGGCGTTTTTATGCATCTAACTGTTGTACCTTGGATATTTTGGCTTGTACATGCAGCTAAAAGTCTAAAACCATATAAAAACCTTGCCTATAGCTATATTTTGGGTATGGAAAGCTAAAAACCTACGGGATATATAAAATATATATATATATATATATATATATATATATATATATAATTAGCTTGCGCCTCGAGTACGAAAAGCCCACCGCTTTTGCGCTTCGCTCTTTGCGCCTTGGGTTTAGACCCCGTCGCGCCTCTGGTTTTTTAAAACCAAGATTGAATTCGCAAGTAAATAACACTACCGAAAACTCAAAAACGATTATGCATAAATCCTCAAAATTCAATAGCTTACACATAAACTTCTTTATAACTTATAACCTAAAACCAAATCACATTCAAAGACCTCAAGTTCTACAAACCCTAACCAATACCTTTTTCTCCTTTTCTCCAAGCTCGATTTCGAATAACAAATCCAAGCCACCACACCTTCAAACCCTGTCCAAACCAAAAAAACAAAACAATTAATTAAACACCTCCTCTCAACAAACAAACAAAAAAACACAAAGTTGTAAAAAAAAATGACAAACCCTAAATCTTATCAATATCTTCATCTTCAAACTCAATATAATCATCACCAGCATTATCATCATCCTCATCAATTCCACCACCAGCAATCCCTTCATTCAGCCTAATATTCTCCGGCAACTCACCGTACGCCTTCAACAGTCTAGCCTCATCAGGCATGTATTTGAGGATGACGTCAGCCTTGTCATCCTGATAATCACGTAAACCGACTAGAATAATGTCACCAGCGGCAATCCATACCTTCTTGTGCATCTTACCGCGGATGTGAGAGAGGCGCTTTGTGCCGTCGATACACATGGCTTCGCAACGGCCGTTGCCGAGCATACGGAGGACCTGTGCGTATTCCTGACCGTCTTCTTTGAAGACTAATTCACGCTTTTCATCGTCGGCTTCGTTCTTACCTCTCTTGCGATTCTTTCCTCCTTTTCCTTTGTTCTTCGGCATGATTTGATCGGCAGAAAATTGGGAATTTGAAAATGGAAACCCTAACCCTAGTTCTTGGTGTTTGTTAACTTTGCGTAACTCCGTTAGATTGCCGCTTGCCGTAATAGATGTTTATACTTATAGCTTTATAGTTACTGGTTTGTCCCTGTGGAATGTAAGAAGTATGAGAGTAGTCCCTATGGTTTGTTTATTGGAGAAATGGTGTATTAGGATTTAGGGTGTTTCAGTTTTGCTTAAATTAGCCTCTCCCGCAATGCTGTTCAAGAAGTCCGTGGCTTGATGCTTGCTTGAAGTTCGCTTGAAAAAAGTTTGACAAAAGCTCAGTTTTAAACGAGCTGGCTCGGTTTGTAAACGAGCCGAGCCCAAGCCCAAGGTAGGTTCGATCTGTGGCTCGCTCATTAGTTGGCTCGTTTAAATTAAACCCCAAATTATGTGTGTGTATTCTAATATATATAAGAAATATTGTTAATTTAGCAATATGGTTATTTTTTATTGAAAGAAATCGATTGTTAAGCTATAGTCTTAATAGTAATATTGATTTAAAAATATATATATTAAATAAGTAACATAGAATCTTTTTTTGTTCGTTTTATTTATAGTTTGCCCAAAATTATTATTCTATTAGTCTAAATAATGTTTTATTTATTGTTTTTGGTTTTATGTATACCATTATGTGTAAAAAATACAAAAATATAAAGTTATTTAAACAAACGAGTCGGCTCGAGCTTTTGACGAGCCGAGCCCGAGCTCAACTTTCGAGCTCGTTAAGAAAAATGAGCCGGTTCGGCTCGATTCGATTTTTAAACGAGCCGAGCCTGAGCCCACCCTGGTTCGGTTCAGCTCGGCTCGTTTACAGCCCTACCCTCTCGTGACTAAATTATCTTTTTGTTTTAGTTTGTATTTTCTATGAGATGTTAAAAAAATGTAAAAGAGAGGTTAACGGGTTATATGAAATGTTAGGAAAAAATCAACTTGTGGGTTATAATATGAATATAATAATATACTTGAGGACGGTTAATCATGCATCATGTGGTGGCGTTGATAGCTGAAAGACAAATTGGTACATGCACTAATCGGTCTTTGTCCCGATTGCTGAGTGTTATGTGTCTTATGTCCAAGGCTTGATGCAAAACTACTATCGAGCCGAGGGTCTCACTAGAAGCAGTCTCTATATTCCTACGGGATAGAGATAAGGTTATCTACATCTTACCCTCCTCAAATCCTACTTTTCTTTGCTATTGGTGAGATTTGCTAAGTATGATGACGATGACGACGACTTGAGGACACACAACAAATGGTTATCAGGTATTTACTGTTCACAATAAGAATATTTGGCCGTTGGCCTTGTCAAGCTAACATTTAACATATGTTTTTATAGGGAAAATTTCACAAAATAGTAACCAAATTTTAAAAGTGTTCTAATTAGGTCACTGGTGTCGTTTTTGTCACAATTAAATAAATTAACATTCAAATCGAGTCATGTCTTTTTTTCCACGTGTCAAGAAAAAAAATGGAGCATAAGATGCTAGGGTCGAATTATTTTAATATATGAAATTATATTTATTAAAAATAAAAACCATTTAATTACATTAAAAATTAAAAAAATAACAAGTTACAATCCACGTCATTACTCGACGTTAGCATCAAATAAAATAGAAAAAAAGAAACAAAAATCCACATCACCACGGTTACCTATGAAATAGATGAAAAAAACCCTTAATTTTAATAAAGAATGAATGTTGAGTGACCTAATTGGAACACTTTTGAAACTTGAGTGACCTAATTGGAACACTTTTGAAACTTGGTTACTATTCTACAAACTTACCCCTTTTTTATATGTAGTGTTTTACGAGTGTGATCTACGATTAAACTACACAAGGAGGATTGCGGTGTTACCGTACATGTTTTTTATGTTTTCTTATGAATTTGAATATATTCTAAATTATTATTAATTATTATAAAGAAAACATGCCTTTGTAAGATTACTATTTGATAACCAGTTTAAATAACGAGAACAACTCTTTGATCGTCAGATCTGCTTGATGAAGAATGTTACGACCTAACATTTTCGTAATGAAAGTAAAAGTAGTTAGTTTCACCATTGAGTAGTAAGTAAACATTGTTTAATGCGTTTTTAGAATTTATAGTGCGTTTATTCCTAATGTTCCTTCCATATTTCAAAAATTTCATAGATCCTCGACGATAAATTGAAAAACCACCGTTTGTTGACGAATGTTGAGTTCAAGGTTAACAGAGTGAGTAAGGAGGTGCCATGTGGTGTATGCCTCTAAGATTGCTAGCTAGAGCGAGTAATGGGACAACTCGAGTTGGGAACCTGGTTGGATGCTAGGGTTGAATGGATTTTTGACTCGGAGGGCAAGGGAATGATCCAAGAGAAAAATGATTGTTGCGTGTTGAGATTGATTGTATGTCGAGCCTAGCTCCTTTTATCGACGAAGCCAAGTACAACAAAAGTAAAGTCAAATTATTCAAGGGTTTTGTTAGGTAAAGAGTAGCCTTCTACGATGGTGTGCATGATTTGGTGGAGGTATGCGATGAGCCAATTGTTTAGGGTTTGGTTTTACTCAGAATGTGCTTATAGGAGTTACCTAACTGTTGTATTTATTTAAACATTCTCTATAACGTTATCTAGATGTTCATTAGTAATCGGAAAAAACCCAACGGGATCAAATACAAAGACGCAAATAATGTAATAAACCCAGTAGTAATAGTATTTGCTACGCAACATCATAAACTCAAATATCCAATACCAGCAAAATATCCAAGAAAAAGAAATAACAAGCAAGTTTTCGCTACAAATCAAAATTTCTAGTAACTTGAACCCTTGTGACAGCAACAAACATAGATATAGGTCACTCAAACAAACAAGTTAGGCCTTGAGGCCTTGTATGTGGTCTTGAGCTTCCTGGTTGGAGGTCTAACCTTCTTGAACACCAACGGGAACTTGATCTTGGAGTTGTGAAACTGCTTAGTTGACTCCCTCTTGCAGAGCTTAGCGGGAATGGTAGCGGTTTTGATTACCTGGATGCAGTGGTGGCGAACTCTGTGACGGGAAGCCATCTCAGTGTACATCTGTTCGATAGAACCATTCAGGGTTGTGTCTCTGTACTCCTTGTACATGTTGTGGTATCCGGTCCTTGACTGGTACCTCAACCAAATGCCATAGTTCTTGATAGTTGTGGGGTTTTTCTCGAAAATCTACAGAAACATAAATAAACACAGTGAGATTTGTGTTTCTACAATCAAACCATGTAAAATAAAACTCTGTAAAACAAATGTCAACGCCCAACCATAGTTGTCAATAGTGAATAGCTGTAAATTGTGACAAGCTACCAATGTGCTACATAGCGATAACGACGAAATAGCGACCTCTATTCCATGTTTAGTGATGAAGTAGCAAAAGAGTTGATAAATATTTTACATGTATAATAATTCATCAAAAATAGCTAAAATACGATATAACCAATCATCTAAATACGCTTTTTTTAATCTTGAAACAAAAAAAAAACAAAGAGCATCGCTATTTATAGTTATCAGAAAATAAAACAAAAATCTAAAAAGAAATGTCGCCGATTGTCGCAAAAAAAAACGATTAGCACCATATGGACGCATCACCACGTTGCGCGCTATAGCCAATATTGACAAATATGTGCATGATCATTTGCAATGAATAAAAACTAAAATCAGTATCTGTAACTTGACATCAAAACAAACTTATTGAACATAAAAAGGACTAAAAAGACGTATAAATACGTGATGACTTTCATCCGTGTACCAAATTGGTAAATACAAAATGTTAATTATATAAATGAAGCACTTTCAGAATATTATGTACCATATTCAAACCAAAAATGTATAATGCGGGATTAAATTTTATACATAGCACCAACTAGCTCCTTCATAAAATAAGGCAAATTGAATTTTAATAAGCCGATCCGGCTCTTTTTGGCCGATAATAATCCCAACTCAGTTAATTACCCACATTAATCCAAACTTTTCCATTATGTTAAAAAAACATAGCAGAGTTTAAGCTTATAAATAGACGACAAAAACGGTGTTTCAATTCAGGTGTTTGAACATCTAATTAACAAAAATCAAGTCGTTTAGAACACTGTTTCGAGAAAAGTTTTACATTGATCGACTGGTATCCTCATTCTGATCAAAAGCCGGAAAACATCGGTTTGCAATTTGGAAGAAAAAAAAAACTTAACTGAGTTATGTTTTTTAACGGCATAACGGGGGACTATTTTACCAACAAAATGAAAAAGCTCGGATTATTGTGAATTATAAAAATCCAATCTGCCTAAAATTAACAAGCAAACTCTAAAACAATAAGCCACTTACACATTGCAACTACAAAAACAAAGGAAAGAATTGATAAACTACAGCAAAAAAAATCAAGTAAAATCACTAGCTAATGCAACTACAAAGTAAAAAAAAAACTTTTTGTAACAAAATTCTAACAAGTTTTACATTTGAATACCCAATTACTACATGTACATAACATAACATAACATTAATTAAAATAACATGAACAAAAAAATAGAATTATACCTCGTTGATAGCAAGCATCTGACCATTGCTCTTCTTGACCTTCTTGAGCTTCCTCAAATAATACCTAATTTCAACAACAAAATCAACAAACACAAACACCACCTACGTAAAACATTAAATTTATTATAAACCAATAAGTAACGAACCAGAACTTGCTCTTCGCACGGACTTCATTGGTGGCCCAAAGCTTCATACGATAGATCTTGGGTTGCTCATCGGATTCCGTAGGTAGAGCTCTGCCGACCACCTGAAACTGATGAAACTGCACCAACACACACACAACTTACGTTTATCATTTTGGTGAAACCCTAACTTGAATCGGAGAATATTAGATGAAAAAGATATGGTAAATGAATGAATTAGAATTGTGATAGAAGAATTAAGATAAGTGAACAGAGGATAGAAACCTTGTAGCTCATTTTTCCGGCTGGATCGGTCTTCAACGGCGACGGCGGTGTGGCTAACGAAGTGGTTTAGGGCGTATAGATTCGTATATAAGTGAAGAACCCTAGATCTTGGACTGGACTGGACTGGACCCAAACAAACGGCCCACACAAATACAGTAAAGCCCAAGTTAGCTTTTTTATAGACAAATTCAAATAATGTTTTTTTTTTTTTTTTTCATTAAGAGAATACGAGTTAACATAACATGTTAATGGTTAGGATATACTAGAAAAATGAGTTAACTTAGGAATGTTAAGGAGATAATTTTGATCATCTAATTTGTTGAGTAACTAAGAGTTTGGATAAAATGGGTTGAATTGATAAAAATTGAAGGCACGTTGGTTTTTTAGGGGTATTATAGTTTATCGAAGACAATAGGTTATCTCTCCTCCAATCATCCCACCCCCGGTTTTTAAAACATTAATAAATTTTTCATATGATATTATTCTCTTATAAAAATTGCACCATAAAAACGACTGATTTTTAATCTTTAAACCGAGTATTGAAAAAAAAAATTGAAAACACATATATGTAAAATAGACGTCACAACATAATATAAGAGAATGAAACATCAAATTCAAAAATGTAATGGAGATAATAGTGATGGTATTTGGGGGTGATGTTCATCAAGTATCTTATAAAAATTTTAAAGAAGTGAGTTGAAGTTTAGTTTTGTTAAGGTCTTTGACTAGATGAAAAGGTCAGCTACAGAGTTGAGTTTTTATAAACAAGTTTTAAAACCGTCGCCGCGTTGCGGCGAAATTTTCTGTTATTTAGTCTGTGTTTATATGTGTTGAAAATCACTACGAGTGTGTTGCACACGGAATTGCTGACAAGAATAAAATATAGAAAAAACACTAAAAAATAACTTAAAGAAAATCAACTAAAAAAGTTGTATGGTAATGATGTTGTTCGGTAGAAGCCCGTAGTCAGAGATTAGCAAATAGTAATGGGTACCGGTACCGAATTTCCTGAACCGAAAGATCCTAAGTACCAGTTCGGTACTGACGTTTGGCGTTCTTAGTACCGGTTCGCTACCGGTTTTACCTTCATATACCGATACCGTAACCGGTATTTTCGTTACCAATACCGATTCGGTATCAGTTGGCACCGAGCTCATCTCTACCCCTGAAACTAAAAGAAAGTTGTACGATACCGTTGATGTTCGTACGGTACTCGTGATCAGGGATGAACAAATGGTACTGGGTAGCAGTACCAAATTTCTCAAACTAAAAGATTATCAAACTCAATCCGGTACCGACTTTTGGCGTTTTATGTACCAGGCTGGTGCTGGTTTATACCTTCATGTACCGATAACGAACCGATATTTTCGATATACGTACTAGTTAACACCAAGCTTATAAGACTTAAAAAGTAAAGGAGATAACAATTATTATAATATTAAGATAATAAAACTATACAAAAAATTGTATATAATATTTTATTATATTTATAATTTACTGTACATTTGATTCACTTTAGGAGAATTCCAAACATAAAACATATGTTAATTATATGTACAGAAATCAAGAAAAAATCAATACGTTTGAAAAAGGTATTTATCATATTAATTTAATATATATTAAAGACAAAGGTCGGTGGACCTTTGTCTTTAGTTCCTTTAACTTTTGAAAAATAACACATATAACCCTTACATTTTTATCTTCTTTCAACTTTCAAATAACCATTAAAAGTTACAATTCTAACCCTTATATTTTTAATTCTTTCATTTCACACTCTCAAACTAAGTAAGTTATTCATTTCCAACTTTGGTAATTGATAACTTTGATCCACCAACTTTTTGTACTTAATAACTTGACGTCTCATTTTACAACGAATTGCTTTTACGACTTTAGATCATAGCGTCACACATTAATATACTTTTTTTATCTATGTATAACCATGTTAATGTCGAAATTACTTTTACGACTTTACACGGTTATCTAAAATATTGTTACAAATTTACACCACAATGAGCGATTCATACTCTTTTTTTATCCATATCTAATGACGTTAATGTCAAGAACGTACTGTATATAACAAAGTCAAACACGTGTAATGTCGCGTGCAGGTATCACACGTTAATGTCATCACCGTATACTGTAACAACCGCAATGCTTATATTATACAGAGTTAGATCGGATATGTCAAAACATGTTTTTTATATGGTTAACAAATCATATAACGTGCCGCGACTATAAACAACTAAGGTGTCGCCACCGTAATGCGCGAAGTATGGCAGTTTTAACGTACCTGTCATTTTAAATTCACGTTTCAACGTAAACGACTCACGTTTTCACATAATTTTTTCTCTCAAACGAGTCTGGTAAAAAATAATACGTTTTTATACTTATTTTGTGTACGTTCGTAAACTGTGTTAGAAAGCGAGTCAGGTCAAATATAATGCGTGTTCATTCGACGAAGACGTAAAAAATTTTTTGGATAAAGAGTCAAGTCAAATATACACTATAAATGCAAGTTATTATAACTTTCGACGCCGCCGCAAAGCGCGGCAGGTCAGATCCTAGTATACTTCAAAATTTATGTTATTATTGCGATCCATATGTTTAAATGAAAATTAGGAAAAATAACTAAAATTTGAAAGAAATAAGCAAGAAAGTAAGAAGAAATAAGCAAAATTTATGTTATTATTGCGACGGTCGCCTGAACCCTAAACCCAGGCCCACTGGAGATGTCCATCTGACTCTGTCTGTCTCCGTTCTAGCTGGATAAGTGATACTCGAGCCTGGAGCTGCTCGTTGGAGTACCAAGACGGTCGGCCGAAGAAAATGGCCGGTAACCGTCACTCTCTCTCATCTTTTCATGTTCTCTCACGTTTCTCTCTCTTTCTCTAGATCTCACTTGCGTATATGAACAACCCAACACCACCCTCAGATGACGCGTGGTCTACTACTCTACTTTGACACTCACCTGCCCACCTGGTTCTTTAAGACCGTGGGGTATGGTGGGGCGAGGGTTTGGGGCATGGGTTAACACGTGGACTTCTTTGGGCACCGCTGATCAGTTGCATGTTGGGTCGATATGGCGGGGCGTGGCTAGCCCGCGTGGGTTGGCCACATGTTATAATTTTTTTTTCAATTATTGTAAAAATACATATAAAATTAAAAAAAAAATCTAGCCACCTATAGCCTAGCCAACCCAGCCAATAAGAGCCGGCCACGGAAAACCGCTAGGCCCGCCCAACGCCTGAGTTTAAACCCCCGCCCAAGGGGCCACGCCGAAACCGAAGCCCACCTGGAATGATAACTTGAGCGTTTGTACCCAACCCATGCCCCAACCCCCACCCCATACACCATAGTCTAATATGCTTGAAATGATATTACCAACACGACCTCATTTCACTATTCATTCAGTTTTCATTTTATTAGATATAGATTGATTATTTTTGTTTGATAACAAAAATTGTTAACAGTTGAAGTGTTTTTAAGAGGTTTAGATAAATACAATGAATTAAAATTTAGTAAAAATTTTATTTCATGTAAGGCTAAAGGGTGTGGGGACATGGTTGGGCCATCAATCGCCATATAGGACCATTATTGAATTGCTACACCATCCTCTTGTCTCATCCACCATGGTTGGCATGGATTAAACCATGACAACCATGAGCCTCCTTTCCTTTTTCAATATTTTCGTTTCTTTTTTCACAAAAGTAAATTAAAATAAGAGAATAGTGGTTTGGGTCATGACCACATCCTTAGGGTAGTGGTTTTGAATGATGGATTAAAAGTGAGTGACATGGCGCACATGTTTTACCGAATGTGGGGAAGAAATCGGTGAGGGGTTGCCGATGCGGGGAGAGGGAAGAGAGGGGAGAGAGTGGGGGTGTGTGGTGGGGTCCATGTCATCTCAACCAATCACACATTTTCATTTTTTTAAAATAGTTTACCAATTCATGAAGTATCTAACCATTGCCAACACCTTTGAGCATAGTTTACCACTTTGACATGTCATACTCTCATTGGTTGATTTTAAAGTTTACCACTTTCAAATGTCTAACCACACCCTACACCCTAAATATTAACTATTTTGACTTTTAAACATGCTTTAAAATTTTCATAGAGTCGAACAAGTGGTGGTTTGAAAACCAATGTATTAGGGTGTAGGGGCACTCTTCTAAGGGGGGAGTGACCTCTTTTACACACATCCAATCAGCACGCGTCACGTCAACTCCCCTCTTAAGTCCTCATTTTGCACTCAAACGTTGGCATCACTCCTGATGTGCGTTAGGTGTAATATAATTTAGGTATATATTTTAAGCCCTTTTACACTTTTTAGCCAAGTTTTAAATTTATAAAACACGATATTCACTAACACTAAACACACATATGGGCAAGTGCACCCATCGTGGACGTAGTATAGTGTTGGTAAGATACCGAGGTCGTCCAAGGACACAAGAGCTTTTAGTACCGGTTTATCCTCAACGTCTAATCAAATCAAAATGTTAGAAAAATGTTTTAAACTAAGAAAATAAAACTAACTAAAATGCTGAAAAATAAAATAAAAATAAAAACAGATAGACAAGATGAATCACTTGGATCCGACTCGTGTATAGTGTAACCTTTGATTATTATCGCACTTTTGCACTTATTTAAGAGATTATCTTAGTTATAGTAGTAGGCCCCTCTTTTGAAGGCGACGTTGCCCTCAACCCAGTAGTTTGAATCAGCAAGGATACAATCCTAAAGGGTCGGATTATTGAAAGATAATTAATTAAGTTATTAATGCATAATGTGGTAGGCCCCTCTTTTGAAGGCGACGTTACCCTCAGCTAAGTAGTATGAGTCAGCAGGGATACAGTCCTAAGTAGCTGGGTTAAAGTTTTAATAGTAGTTTAACTTATGAGGGGATCAAAGAGTTTGGACCCCCGCCATCCAATACCTTTGGGTATTGAAGGAGGTCCTACAAAATTTGACCCAGGTCCTTTGCAGGATCTATACACTGAACAATGGCAAGACTTTTACCAAACGTTCCCTTAACCCCCGACCAGGTAGCCAACATACCTCCATATAGACCGTGGAGATATGAATGGTGAAAATCTTTTATTTTATATAAACAGTAAAATAATGCCAAGACACCACGGACAAACGATAAGGAAGAATCACCTTCAACATAAGAAACTAGTAATTAAAGTCATTAATACAAAACCAATTAAAACGTGCAAAAGATTAAAAATAAAAAGTATTACACTAGACACTTGTCTTCACCAAGTGATGTAAGAGACTTAGGCAAACATGGCCTTTGATTATCAAGAATTCTTACGATCAATCTTGGATCCCGAGACGACTCACACACTCTATGATGGATAATGGATGATTGTCACACCCCGATTTCCACGTGTCTCACCGGTGGGCCCGATGGGGGATTACTGTGATGTAGTTGGCAACAATATAGTCAAACCACACAATATATGAATGCACAGCGGAAGCATAAAGATAATTATATTTCAACCATTATTTGCAATATCAATGTATTACGAATAGTCAAAAAGGTATCCACAGGGGATCAAATAAAAATATAAGTATTGTTCAACAGACGTAGGCATCTTAAGCTTGCGAGACTCTTTATTGATGCTAAGGAGAAATATCCAGCCAATTACGCTTAGTACCTGCATTTAGTCTTTTTTGGGAAAATACGTCAGTTTACACTGGTAAATACATTCAACCGACACTTTTGTAAAATGTTTATTAAAATTGATTTGAATGCACAAGGCACAAACTCTTTTATAACTTGGGAGAATTATTTAAATTTATAATCTTGTTAACGAATTACATGTTCCTTATGCGTTTAGTAGCCCGGATCTTGTCCGGGTTAAAGATCAATAGACATACCACATCAACTATTTATGCACTGACGAGTGTACGCCTACACTCCGCGCTTAGGTCGTGGCCATTTCGTAAAATGCTGCCAGGGATATCCGGAATGTAACGCCCCGCGTTTTCATACTTCCTAAAATTAGAAACCATCGTTTGTAAAACTATTTTTTTGAAACTTCGTGGTCTTGAAAACGTTCTCTCATTAAAAGCGATGTAAAATCCGAGACTTGGATCATGAATAAAACTCGTATTTTGTTAATCACATGTTATACATACTTTATACATGCTCATACGTTCAATTTCGTGGAACAAATTATGCTTATTCATAATTCTTGGAAACTAGGTGCTAAACTTGTAAATACATGAAACTTATGCTTCGAACGTATTTTGAACAAGAACGACACTTGAATTGATACTTATACACTTAATTATACTTGGTTTATACTCCTCATAACAAATCATGTCTTGAACTATGCCTTTATGGCAAATATGGCCCTTAAATACCTTAAAAATATCAATTACACAACTCTAGGGGCCAACATGTAGTAAACGAAACTTAAATCCGGAACCACAAAGAGCTCGCAGCCCGCGTGAACTTGCCCCATTCCCTTACGCGGCCCGCATGAGGTCCCTGATCTGCAGAAAGTTGGATGGTCGCGACCAGCTTCCATTTTTGAGCGGGATTTCGAGTTTAAACCGAGTTTAGGCTCTTGTAAACACCTCTAAACAACCCTAATCACCTCCCTATAAGTACCCAAGCTTCCCCAAGCACTTGGACACTTTCACCACTCTCAAATCTCACCAAAACACTCCTAAATTCAAGCAAGAATCTGCATTTTCGGACAGATTCATACCTCTACACTAAACTTGGTATAACTTGCTCATTTCTTGATGAAAACACTTGATTCTTCTTCCTATTTGCTTGGTTAATCGTGGAGTTTGATTCCTTGACTTCTCCTTGGAGAAATCAGACCTGGAATTGCTCCGAAATTGACCAAAAACTTTCTGTTTTGTTACAAAGTTGTGTAAACTTCATCCAACTTGTGTTTAACACAACTCAAACCAATGTCCTTATGCTTACAACCCCTCTTATGGTTGGTTAAGCTTAAAAACATGGTTGAGACATTTAAATCAGAGGATTAAACCTCATAAACTTGGTGTTTGGTCTAGGGTTTTAACCCACAAATCATGTCAAACATAGCCTTTGATACATGAGTGATTATGGAACAACTTGGGTTGTCCCAAACATACAATCCTCACGTGATTTGATGATTTCTATTAGTTAGTTTACTTTACATACTTGTAGTGACCTTAGTTCATGACCCTCCTTGGTTGTTTTTACATCAAGTGTAGTGGTGAACATCAAAGGGGTACCTAAATGGAAGCCTTGTCTTCCTACCCCATCCATGACACCCATGATCCAACTTGAGGTACCTAAATGAAGATGTAATCTTCTACCTCTTACTTGAATACTTGAACATTTGGACTTAATAATATGTGTATAATATACGACCTAAATACTATCTATGTACACTCGAATCTTTGATGTTGAAATCATATTCATTTGTTAAAGTAGTAGGTTATCATCTAAGGACCTAAACCTTGTTATGATTCTTATGGGTGTTCAACTCATAAAATCATAATAACCCTTGTGGTTACCAAGTGTGTTGGGATTGAACCCTAACAGAGGAACAGATAATGTAAAGCCAAAACCGGATCCCATCAGTGGACTCCTAATAAGCAGCAGTTTACTCTAATCTCTCCCCTTGACAATGGTTATCTAACAACTGATAATCCTAAGTGCTGCTCAACTACAACAACTGATAAACCAAACTCTGATGATTACCTAACAACTGCTGAAGACAAACTCTGTTGCTCTATCTACTGCTGTTTCCTAAGTGCTGCTGAAGACTCAAGCACTGCCCTCTCAAAGACTGATCACCTTTGAAGAAAGCACTGAAGACTCAACCTCTGTGCTAAGGCTACGACAGTGGAACGTGAAGCAATAGTTTTCCTTATGTCTTGTATGTTAGTGAATATCAGATGTTACATAACAGTAGTTTGTATAGGACAGTATTTGTAGTTTGTTAGGTCGTTAGATGTCACTATCATGGTGACGTCAGCTGAAGTATATCAGTAGTTTGGTTTGCCTATAAGTATGACAGTACTCTGTACTGTTACACTTGATCGTTTTGAGTGAGTTCCTCTCCTCAATTCATCCTTTCATCTTGTGCAACCAACTCTGGTGTATCAGGCTGAGGGGGAGTTTAGATTGTAAGCTTTTACTGTAATCATTTGCTTTGTATTTCAATCATTTAACTCAATGAAAAGCAATTGTTTATCAATCTATACTTTCCTTTGTTTGTGTTTACTTTGTTTGCAACTCATTTTCCGCTGCACTTATTAGTTTTATGCAAACAAACACGAACCATGACAGCCTCAGATCCTAACAATTGGTATCAGAGCCTGGACAGTCAAATTCGATCTAACAATCAATTTGACATAACAGTTCAGCTCAAAATTCATTGATACTAAGGTTGGTTGCATTCAGTTGAAAAATAGAGTAATGAGTAAATCATGATCAAAATGGTTATTCAAAAACTCTGTAAATCAACCAAGATGTCATATGACACACAAATCTCACACAACAAATGTTTTCATACATATGTCACTTATAGTTTTCAGATTTGCAAAATATCTGATAAATTATGAGATCGTTGAATGTTTCAAAATGAATTACAATTGTTGTTTCGATATTTGTGATGTTTTTTTAATAAACACTAAAGTATGTACCTCAGATCAGCAAAACTTGTGTTCATCTAAAACACCTGCATACTGCTGATATCGAAAAGAGGGAGAAAAACTTTAGTCAAAATCTCTCATGTGTTCAAAGGCATGTTGAGTGCCTACAAAAGGACCAAATCAACCTTGTCTAACACATATTGAGAAAAATAAAATGTCAAAACAGTCCTAATCATAAGTAATGTGAGATCTGAACTAAAACATGCTCAACCATGGTCAGATTTCTTAAAACATTGCTTCAAAGTGATTATGGACAAGGTATGTTCAAAATAAAATCTCCTAGTGAGCATTTCTGAACATATGAATAATAGGGGTAAAAAGGGAAAAGGGAAATAAAAATCTCAAAGTGTGGCTATCTCAAAACATTTGAAATCAAAAGAAAAGAGTATTAGCATAAAACACTTGTGAGGTTAGAATTAGATCTTCAGTGGTCATCATGCAACTGTGTGCATTCATCAATACAGAAATTGTTCTGGTAACAATGGCATATCCAGTGATTGTGCTCAAAAGAAATTTACAATCAATTGACAAGAAAATGACCCAAATAATGGTCAGAATAACTTGAGAATAATTTGATCTTTTACTTGAAAAAACTGTCAGATCCTTTTGATTATATTCAAAACATCTTTTATTTTTTTTTAAAAAGGTGTTTTCCTTTTAATAAAACCAGATGCATTTTAAATTTCTATAAAATGTATTTTGAATTTTTACTCATTTTTTAATAGTGAAAGTTCATCTCTGGTCAGGATGTAATCTCCTTATTTTTTTTTATGTGAAATTACTATCCTTAAAACTGGTCAAAAGGAAATGACTCACACATCAAGGTCATGTTGAGCTCAAGTTTAGTTTGTCACAGATCAAAAATTGATTGTAAATTCATTTTTGAACTACTAAGACACTCATGTTCTAGTAATTAGACATAAAATGAGTTGTTCTAAGTAGAGCAAGACTTCATCATCTGGGATGCTAAACCACTGTCTGAAAAATAGACAGATGGCAAAACCTTGAACATATTTCTGAAAATGACTGCTGACAACTTAATCTTGATATGATACATCTAAAATGTATCCTGTTAAGAATAGCATTTCTGTAAACAACAGATGATAGATAAGATATTGTGTTTTCACAAAGACAAAAATCAATATCTACATCTAAACCAACAGATGCTAAAATTATTTGTCAAATGTCAAAACACTAATGCACAAGCAGTTGCTAAAAATGATTTCTATCCACTGCTGTTCTTTAAATGCTGTTGTGCCTTAACTTCTGCTCTCTAAAGTCTGTCCACTGTTAAAGTGTCAACCTCTGTTCTTCAAAAACACTGATGTTTAAAATCATTGTTTCATCCACTGTTACAACCACTGCTTCATTTTATTACCGTTGTAACTACTGATGCTTGATTCATCAGTAGTTGTCAAAACAACTGTCTTCCATCATTTTCCATTTCATCAGATGTTTGACACGTGGTCCGTTTTTAGCCTTCAGATCAAAATAACCGTTGCCACATCAGCAATCACTTTTTCCCTAAATAAAACCCTGATTAAATCCAAACAGAGGATTACACTGTCGAACTGAATTCCAAACATTCTCTTCACAAAACAGTTTCCCTCTCATAACTCCAAAAATCTTCTTCGATATTCATCATCAAAAATGACGAAACCAAAATTGAAACCAAAATCAAAACCTTCATCTTCTTCCTCCAAAACAGCAGAAGCCACTGAAATGGCCGCTGAAACCATGGAGATACGCTACAAAGCTCCACACAATTATGTGGGTATACTCACAAAAGCCACCGATAACCACACATTCGACTCCATCCTTGACATCATTTCTGCATCAAAGTACAAAACTTTGATAACAGCAGACGCTCCTATTTACCTTGATACCCAGAGAGAGTTCTGGAAAAATGTCACCCTTGAAAAACAAGGAGATATCACCGCCGCCATCAACTCCTCGATACAGGGTAAGAAGGTAAAAATCTCTCCGAAATCCATCTCTGAAACCTTTAAACTCGATGATTTAAATGGAAAAACCTCTTTTACAAAAGACGAGTTGGTAAAGGATTTCATGAACAGGGGTTATGCAGAACAACCAAAGGTAGATACCCTACAAAAGGGTTATTTCCCTTCTGCACCCAGATTTTTATTTCACACACTGCTCATGTGTGTTTCAAATAAAACAACGTCCTTCAATGAGATACCAACAAAAATTTAATGCCTGGGGTATGCAATTTTAAACGATAAAAACTTTAACTACTCCTAGGTAATATTTGATGATTTGGTAAAGAACGTTGATAATAAGGCTTTTCTGCTCTTTCCGAGATTTCTAAGCTATTATTTTGAACAAACATTTGTAGAGAAAGATGCAGAACTGCCCAAACAAGGTGTCTCATTCAAAATAAACTTTCTAACAAAAGAAACTTTTTCAAGAATGATGGCACCAATAAAATTAAAAACAAAAGAGGCAGAGCAGGTTTTAGAAACTGCCACTGACCCTGTAGTAACCACTGCTGAGCCCACTGCTCCAGGTGATCAAAGTAGCACACCCACTGCTTTGAAACCAACACCTGCCACCAAAAAGACCAAAAGAAAACCATCCAGAAAACCCACCAAACCCACACCAAAGGCAACTCTGGAAGATGAGATCCCAGAGTTAATGCCAGTGACAACACAAAAGTCACAAGAAACCACTGCTACTACTTCCTCACAGCAGTTGGAAGAAAGATCTCAACCCCAGCCTAAAACTCCTCCTGCATCCTCACAAAAGGGTCAGGTTGTAAGCACAGGGACACCACATTATGAAGCTCTGTATCCACTCGGATCCATCTTCCACAGTCCTGATCCCAAGGACATGTCTCTTTCTACCCCCACACCCCCACCAATAATATTACCACAATCAATAATGCCCCTGTTGCATGCAGTTGATATGGCACAGACACAAACCAGTTCCTCTCAATCACCTATTACTGAGAGTATACCTCCACAAGTGACTGGGTCTGATGTGCATACCTCTGCTATCCCAGCAACAGTTGAGGAGGTTACACCCCTTGAGTTACAAGTAACTCTTGGTGGTAGTTCAAGTGGAACAACAACTACAACTGATGGATCAACAGATCTTCAGTTGGACAGTTGTTTCATTAGTAAGACTCCCTTGAAGGCAATTTCTTCCATAGCACCAATGAAAGCCACCAGTGAGTATGTTTTACCTACTGGTATTTTCCAAAGGCTAACAAGTGCTGAAGAAAGAAGTCCCCAGTACCAAGAACAAGGGGCATCAATGGATGATTT
Organism: Helianthus annuus; assembly: GCF_002127325.2. Classification (NCBI taxonomy): domain Eukaryota; kingdom Viridiplantae; phylum Streptophyta; class Magnoliopsida; order Asterales; family Asteraceae; genus Helianthus; species Helianthus annuus. The sequence goes on along the minus strand of NC_035436.2, from coordinate 180,932,702 downwards.
TTGGGATTCACTTCCTAAGTCAAACATTGATACAACCACTGCTGGTGGGGATTCAGATGATCCTGTTAATTCAGGTGATGATTCAAGATATAATGAATTGACGGCCAGAGTTGAAAACCTGGAATCTTCAGTTGCAGAAATAAAAGATATAGTGCAGCAGCTGTTACAAGCTCAAATAGCCCAATCATCTGCTCCTCCTGCTCAAGCACCTGCTCCACAAGCATTTGCTGCAAATGAGCTATGGAACATCCTCCAACCACTGCTTGAACAACAACAACTAATGGCTGCTAAAAAGCATGCTCTTCAAGTATAAATGTTGACCAACATGGTTGAATCTCGGTTCAAAGATACTCAAGCTGATATCAAGGCTATAAAGGCCAGCATTCAACAGAATGCTCAAAGTGAGAAAGCTCCATCTGCCATTTTCTTCATGGATACACCCTTGGCAGATAATGCCAAAAAGGGGGAGAAAAACAGGTTGAAAAAGAAAGGTATAGAAGATGGGATGCACATTGAACCTGAGAAACCCAAAACAACTGATACACCAGCAGTTACAAAAACTGCTGCAAGTAGCCAAACAGCTGCCATCTCATCAACACACACACCTCCAACACACACCACCTCATCACACACCATCACAACTACTGTTCCACCACCATCTGTGTCTACAACACAAAAATCATCATCAAAACCAAAAACCACCAAACCACCATCATCCAAAGCCACACCACCACTGCCTCCTGCCATAAAGCAGAAGACAGCAGATGTTACAACATCTGCTGTAGTGACAACAGTGATTGAAGCACCAGTTGTTTCAACCACTGTTAGTCAATCACAATCCACTGCTATCCAATCTCAAACCACTGATCCACCCAAAACATCATCAGCCTCTTCTTAAAAAAGGAGAAGGGTCTTCATTCCTGATGATGAGTCACCACCACCATCACCACCTTCAAATATCATTTCCCATTCTCCATCTCCTGCTCAAAAGCAGAAGACATCTGCTGACATATCAGCAGTTGTAATGACAACAGCAGTTGAGACACCAGTTGTTTCAACCACTGTTAGTCAGACATCCACCACTGCCCAAATTCTTCCTATATCTCTTCCTATATCACAACCACAGCTCCTAAAAAGAAAAAGAAAGCCAATCACTGCTGATGAAGGTAGTCATGATCCAAATGCTGCAAAGTATCCACTGGAACTGGAAGCCATCAAAGATGAGATGAGGCAGTTTTACACAGAAGCAGACCCATCAAAAAGAAAATTCTCCTCACTCATCGGCTATATAGCTTCAGAAGATATAAATGATTATCTCAAGATAAAGGCAAGCTAAAGTTAAAGCCAAGGTTGACAGTGAGAAAGAAAGGCTAAGCGAAGAAGGCATTGCGAATAGACTGGAGTTCTACCTTGCAAAGGTTAAGCAGATGGAAGAATATGCACAAGAGCTAGACAAAGAAAAGGCTGATCAAAAGAAGAGATTGAGAGATCAACTTCTAGCCTTCATCATGAAAGAAAAGTTCTATTCTGCTGAAGAATCCCAGTTTAAAGAATGGCCTTTAGTAGCTTTGAAGCATGAGGCTGAAAGGATCCAAAGAATAAAAAATGATCCCTCAAAGAAGAAAACTGCTCCAAACTGGAGTAAGTACAAAAGACTCATTGCTGATCTCACCGCTGAGTATAAAAGAAAGAAGAGGGAGTTGGTGGATGCTAAGATAGGCACTGCTGAAGCCATATCAAAATGGTCTAGGCAACAAACTGATGAAGCTTATGAAAGACTTGAGAAGCAGAGGATGAAAGCCTCTAACTCTCCTAAAAGGTCTGACTACAAAAAGCTTCAAGAGCAAGTCAAACTTTTCGAAACACAGATCAGCACAGCAGAAGATTTTGTCACAAAGCTGAGTAAAGAAAAGAAGGAAATGCTATCTGCTGGAGTAGATAAGAACAAAGAAGCTGAACAGATTGAAGAAGCTATGAAGAAAATAGCTTCAGATAAAGAAAGATTGGCTAAACTACAAGTCCTTGCCAAAAAGGTTAAAGTAGTAAGCCAAAAGTCATCAGCAGGCATCACAAACAGTGAGCTGATTGACAAAGAAGTTGAAGCAGATATAACTGAAGCCAACAAGATCATTGAACAAGCATTCATACGAGTGTCTGAAGCTCATGATGCTGCTCTTCACTTCTTCAGGCCAATCACTTCAAGTTCATCAGATAATAAAGCTCTCCCAAGAAACCCATTGAGTTCAAAAATACTAAAGTGGATGTCTGATCAAAAGACCCACGTATTGACTTTGCTCAGATTCAATGGTGAAGTGAAGCATATATCAAGGAATCAGGCACTAGGCCTAAGTGCTAAAGATCTACAGGATCTCCTTGAGCTTACACTGTGCAGGGATGAGGATGATACAAGTTCCAAGGATTTTGAGAAAGAATTTAAAAGAAAAGCAATGGAACTTCTGATGAAGAATAAAGGTCCTGAATAAGGAAGGGTTTTGGCATTATCTGTTCTAGGGGGAGATTGTTGGGATTGAACCCTAACAGAGAAACAGATAATGTAAAGCCAAAACCGGATCCCATCAGTGGACTCCTAATAAGCAGCAGTTTACTCTAATCTCTCCCCTTGACAGTGGTTATCTAACAACTGATAATCCTAAGTGCTGATCAACTACAACAACTGATAAACCAAACTCTGATGATTACCTAACAACTGCTGAAGACAAACTCTGTTGCTCTATCTACTGCTGTTTCCTAAGTGCTGCTGAAGACTCAAGCACTGCCCTCTCAAAGACTGATCACCTTTGAAGAAAGCACTGAAGGCTCAACATCTGTGCTAAGGCTACAACAGTGGAACGTGAAGCAGTAGTTTTCCTTATGTCTTGTATGTTAGTGAATATCAGATGTTACATAACAGTAGTTTGTATAGGACAGTATTTGTAGTTTGTTAGGTCGTTAGATGTCACTATCATGGTGACGTCAGCTGAAGTATATCAGTAGTTTGGTTTGCCTATAAGTATGACAGTACTCTGTACTGTTACACTTGATCGTTTTGAGTGAGTTCCTCTCCTCAATTCATCCTTTCATCTTGTGCAACCAACTCTGGTGTATCAGGCTGAGGGGGAGTTTAGATTGTAAGCTTTTACTGTAATCATTTGCTTTGTATTTCAATCATTTGACTCAATGAAAAGCAATTGTTTATCAATCTATACTTTCCTTTGCTTGTGTTTGCTTTGTTTGCAACTCATTTTCCGCTGCACTTATTAGTTTTATGCAAACAAACACGAACCATGACAGCCTCAGATCCTAACAAAGTGTCATACAAGTGTTATGTGGGAAGATGAATATTTTAATATAATATTTTCATGTCACTTTCATTCCGAATCTCGACTCTAAGCATGCTTGAACTTAAACCCTTACGCATTCAACCTTCCAACCTCGTCAACTTTGTCACATTGGATAATCGGAAAGCATATGCAAACTTTGTGAGTATACTCGTATTCCCCCTTTTTACTTTTACCACTTTTGGGGTGTAACATGTTTATCTATCAACAAACTTACACATGAACATTTTGCTTAAACACATGAACATTCCTATAACATGCTTGTATACGTGATGGCTTGATGCTTTAAACTTGGATTTATCTTATGTGTTGAATTTATCATTAACTTCGTACGAGCCAAACCGTGACATATGTAGCGCTATAGGATTAACGACCCGCCTCTTTATCTTCGGTTATGTCATGAGCATATTGCGTTTCCTTGGTTTGATATGTTAGACACATACCATATTTTTTGAAACTTCGTGGTCTTGAAAACGTTCTCTCATTAAAAGCGATGTAAAATCCGAGACTTGGATCATGAATAAAACTCGTATTTTGTTAATCACATGTTATACATACTTTATACATGCTCATACGTTCAATTTCGTGGAACAAATTATGCTTATTCATAATTCTTGGAAACTAGGTGCTAAACTTGTAAATACATGAAACTTATGCTTCGAACGTATTTTGAACAAGAACGACACTTGAATTGATACTTATACGCTTAATTATACTTGGTTTATACTCCTCATACTAAATCATGTCTTGAACTATGCCTTTATGGCAAATATGGCCCTTAAATACCTTAAAAATATCAATTACACAACTCTAGGGGCCAAGATGTAGTAAACGAAACTTAAATCCGGAACCACAAAGAGCTCGCGGCCCGCGTGAACTTGCCCCATTCCCTTACGCGACCCGCGTGAGGTCCCTGATCTGCAGAAAGTTGGATGGTCGCGATCAGCTTCCATTTTTGAGCGGGATTTCGAGTTTAAACCGAGTTTAGGCTCTTGTAAACACCTCTAAACAACCCTAATCACCTCCCTATAAGTACCCAAGCTTCCCCAAGCACTTGGACACTTTCACCACTCTCAAATCTCACCAAAACACTCCCAAATTCAAGCAAGAATCTGCATTTTCGGACAGATTCATACCTCTACACTAAACTTGGTATAACTTGCTCATTTCTTAATGAAAACACTTGATTCTTCTTCCTATTTGCTTGGTTAATCATGGAGTTTGATTCCTTGACTTCTCCTTGGAGAAATCAGACCTGGAATTGCTCCGAAATTGACCAAAAACTTTCTGTTTTGTTACAAAGTTGTGTAAACTTCATCCAACTTGTGTTTAACACAACTCAAACCAATGTCCTTATGCTTACAACCCCTCTTATGGTTGGTTAAGCTTAAAAACATGGTTGAGACATTTAAATCAGAGGATTAAACCTCATAAACTTGGTGTTTGGTCTAGGGTTTTAACCCACAAATCATGTCAAACATAGCCTTTGATACATGAGTGATTATGGAACAACTTGGGTTGTCCCAAATATACAATCCTCGCGTGATTTGATGATTTCTATTAGTTAGTTTACTTTACATGCTTGTAGTGACCTTAGTTCATGACCCTCCTTGGTTGTTTTTACATCAAGTGTAGTGGTGAACATCAAAGGGGTACCTAAATGGAAGCCTTGTCTTCCTACCCCATCCATGACACCCATGATCCAACTTGAGGTACCTTAATGAAGATGTAATCTTCTACCTCTTACTTGAATACTTGAACATTTGGACTTAATAATATGTGTATAATATACGACCTAAATACTATCTATGTACACTCGAATCTTTGATGTTGAAATCATATTCATTTGTTAAAGTAGTAGGTTATCATCTAAGGACCTAAACCTTGTTATGATTCTTATGGGTGTTCAACTCATAAAATCATTATAACCCTTGTGGTTACCAAGTGTCATACAAGTGTTATGTGGGAAGATGAATATTTTAATATAATATTTTCATGTCACTTTCATTCCGAATCTCGACTCTAAGCATGCTTGAACTTAAACCCTTACGCATTCAACCTTCCAACCTCGTCAACTTTGTCACATTGGATAATCGGAAAGCATATGCAAACTTTGTGAGTATACTCGTATTCCCCCTTTTTACTTTTACCACTTTTGGGGTGTAACATGTTTATCTATCAACAAACTTACACATGAACATTTTGCTTAAACACATGAACATTCCTAAAACATGCTTGTATACGTGATGGCTTGATGCTTTAAACTTGGATTTATCTTATGTGTTGAATTTATCATTAACTTCGTACGAGCCAAACCGTGACATATGTAGCGCTATAGGATTAACGACCCGCCTCTTTATCTTCGGTTATGTCATGAGCATATTGCGTTTCCTTGGTTTGATATGTTAGACACATACCATATTTAAATGTTCATCTTGAATCACACGCTTGCCATGAGGAATTGTTCAAACTTATCTTTTTGCTATGTACGTATCAAACTTGTATACTCGCCTTTGCTTTTGCATTGAACTTTATTTTAACATGTTACAGGTGGATGTTGACGATGCATGGAATCTAGTAGGATGCTTAGATACACACTTAGAAAGAATTGTATTTGTATTGTATCATTTTATTATTCATGCTGTTGTACTTTGTTTCAAAACCTTGTACTTGATTCTTTAGAAATGAAATGAAACGATTATTTAAATACTTGTCACAATTATTAGCGTTATGATGTCTCGAGCAATCTTCACACTTCGTCTCATCCCGATGTTTCCGCCATTGGTTGGGGTGTGACACGGGACATGGTCATTAACCCCCCAAAGGCTTTTAAGTAACAAGACTGTTTAAACGAGCCGATCAAATTTATTCAATTACCCACTCAACGGTGGAGAATTTGATGCCCGATCAAGCGGTATGCTATATACCGTAACCCAAGCCCGTATAACGGAAAATAAGTTAAAAGTATTTACCTTTGCAAGTATAAATCCTTAATCGAATAAATTGCAAATAGCTTTTACTGGTCTCCTATTCTGGAACGAAGGTTTAAAATAACCTATTAGAATCCTAATGGGTCTTTAATTTAGCCGTAGCTTAGACCGGTCAGTTTCAAAGGATTGTTACGGTTTAATCGCGTGAAAGGCGAAAACCGTGAATGGAATGTGATTTGGACCCAACAAGTTTGGAGACTGGTTTTATATGGGTATAATAACCACACTCTGGATTTTGGGGTCAAAACAATATGGTTTGACCCGTTTCGGCTAGTTTATGTAAACTAGTTACATAAGCCGAACCGTGCGCGCAAAAGGCACAACGGGTAACCGTAAGAGTCCTACACTGGTTTCCTTAGTCAATATGCTTTAAAGAGGTTGTGGTATCAGTAGGATACCTTCCATAATGCCCGTAACGAGTTTAAATCCATTTTATGCCCCGTAGGGGTATTTCGGTCTTTTTAAAGATTATAAAAGAGGTTTCTGAGTTCTACAGGAAATCGGAGTTTCCCAAATAGTTTATAAAGCCTAAAATACTTTATTTATTATTTAAAATCAGTGGCAACTGGAATCAGGTCAAAAGACCTTGTAGAACTCAAGTTATGGCCGAAAAGGGTATATTCGGTATTTACCGAACCTTTGCCATAACCGCATGTTATGAGCAGGTTAAAAATAATTAAAAATCTTTAAAATCCCAAAATATTATTTTACATCACTGTGTAAAAGGTTTGGTGTCGAAATCTGGGTTTAGATAGGCGTTATGCTAATTGCGCCATTTAATTACTAAAGTTTCCGTAATTTGCGCTATTTAGCATAACTCCTATTCTAGACCTCGGATTGACGTGAAATTTTAGGGACATGCTTAGAAATTAGTAACTAAGGTTATGGTTCTTTCACATGTCCGAAATTCTCGTTTTAAATTAAAAAGGGCGTTACGGTCAACTTTTAAGCATTTAACGGAAAGGTGTAAAAGACTCGGACAAACAACAAACCGGTCACAGAGGGTTATACCATCATGTAACCTGGTCCTAAGAGAGTCCTAAGGCATATCTAAATCATACTTTAACGGGTCAGAACTGAAGTCTAAGCAAACGTCAAAGTTTTGCGACTTTCGGCTCCGAACCGGGTCAAAACAGTAAATGGTCGGATCAAACAAGCTTAGACTAGTTAATATACTTATTATCATGTTTTATGAGTGTTAAAACAGGTTACACCCCATCTACATTACTGATTATGCATAAAATCGCAAAATAGCATTTCTGTTGACTTTTTCTAAGCACGTTTGACTCGACATTTGGACTAGTTAGAGTGGGAATCAGAGGGTGCCCTTTTAGGGGTTTAAAGCCCACATGATTACCAACATATAACTACCTTTGATTCGACAAACCACTGGACCATTTGTGATTTATCGTAAAGTCAATCGTTAATTACGACGGATTGACTTTTAAGCTAAACTATGCATAAACTAAGCCACAAAAGGGTAGGCATACTTACAGAAGCTTGGTGCACGACTAGAGATGATAGAAGAATGCTTTAGAGCTCCAGAAGTGAACTAGAAGGCATGTTTGAGGTGTGTTGAACAATGGAACACTACCTTGCCTTTTATAGTGAAAATTTTGGCATAAGATCATTACAACTCACTCTACAATGGTTCATGGATGATCAGCAGGTGTCCTATAGTGCTAGGGGACATGTAGAGGGCGCCCATGCTTCAATTAATGCATCAATGATCGTTTACAAGCTCAAACATTGAATCTGTCCAAGAATTCTGCATCTGGGACCTTCACGCGGCCCGCATTAGGATTCTGATCACTTGGACGTGGGCCGCCTGAATCCTCATGTCAGTAAATGGATCTTCAGGTGGCGCGCGGCCCGCATTAAATCATGCATAACTCTAACGCGGCCCGCATTGGACTTGTTTTTCAAGATTTTCATATCTTTTGTAATGATTAACCTGACCTTTCGGTTTCGAAGGGGTAACTTTGCGATTCGGCCCTCGATTATTTACAATTAAGGGCCTCGTGACTTTTACCCGTATTGTTAAGCCCCCGGTTAGTTTAATTACTATCCGAAAAGCCTTAACTTTTATTGTTGACGCTTTTAACCCCTTGCATACGAATTTGATCATAACTTTCTCCTTTTAAAACGGAACTTCGCGAAATTTATATCGTATATTCTAGTGAGCGTATTTTACTGTTACAAAGCCTCGGGTTCGTCAAAGGGTCACTCAGAGGTATAAATTAAACATGTTGACACAATTAACCCCTGTAGCTCGTAATCTCTCACTTTCTCCCGCGTTTCGCTCCGTATGATCCATGATTTATTCGTTTGAAGGTACGAGCATCTTTTAGGGTTACTATACAGTATATTTACCCCTCGTTGACATTTTTAACCCTCGAATTTACATACTTTCAAGGTTTGTCAACTTTAGTCCTTTATTTAGTATTTAATATCACGTGTAAACTCAAGACACGTGTCAACACATTATTGGACACAAAATTTCGAGGTGTTACATCCTCACCCCCTTAAAATAAATCTCGACCCAAGATTTACTGAAATAAATAAGGGTATTTTTCTTTCATCGTGGATTCAACCTCCCACGTGAATTCGGGACCTCTACGGGCATCCCATTTGACCTTAACAATAGGTACGTGCTTCCTTCGAAGCTTCTTTACCTGTCGATCTTTAATCGACAAAGGTTTTTCCACAAATTTTAAGCTCTCATCTATGTGGACATCTGTATGGGGTATTACCAGTGATTCATCAGCGAAGCACTTCTTCAGATTGCAGATGTGGAACACATTGTGAATTCCATTGAGCTCCTCCGGTAAGTTTAACTTATAGGCAACTGACCCGACACGTTCGATAACCTCGAAAGGTCCTATGTATCTCAGGCTTAGTTTGCCTTTCTTACCGAAACGCATCACCCCCTTCCAGGGTGATACTTTAAGTAACACTTTTTCACCTACTTCGAAGTGAAAATCTTTATGCTTCGGATCTGCGTAATTTTTCTGCCTATCTCGGGCAGCCTTGAGACGGTCTCGAATCTGGACAATCTTTTCCGTCGTTTCGAAGACTATCTATGGTCCTGATAATTGGACATCTCCAACTTCCGCCCAACAAACGGGCGATCTACACTTTCTACCGTATAATGCCTCGAAGGGCGCAGCCTTAATGCTGGTATGGTAGCTATTGTTGTAGGAGAATTCGATTAATGGTAGGTTCTTATCCCAACCACCACCCAAATCGATAGCACATGCACGTAGCATGTCTTCCGACGTTTGAATAGTACGTTCACTCTGACCGTCTGTCTGAGGATGGTAAGCTGTACTAAAGTTCAAACGTGTGCCCAAAGATTGCTGGAAGCTTTTCCAAAAATGAGACGTGTATCTAGTATCTCGGTCAGAGATAATAGACACAGGTATGCCATGTAAGGCTACAATCTTATCAACGTATAACTGGGCTAACATGTCAGAGCTATAAGTCTCCTTGATGGGTAAGAAATGAGCTGACTTGGTCAGTCTATCAACTATAACCCATATTGTATCATTTCCTTTCCTCGTATTGGGTAACTTGGTAATAAAATCCATAGTTACACATTCCCACTTCCATTCGGGAAGTTCAGGCTGTTGTAGCAAGCCTGACGGCTTTTGATGCTCAGCTTTGACTTGCGCACAAGTCAAGCATTTGGCTACATAAGCGGCTACAGACTTTTCCAAGCCTATCCACCAATAATTTGCCTTTAGATCCTGATACATCTTATCAGCTCCCGGGTGAACAGAATATTTGGAACTATGGGCTTCCTGAGGATAACATCTCGTAGTCCTCCATAAATTGGAACCCATATTCGTCCATTTAATCGTAAGATTCCGTCCTTGCTAAGAGTTAACTGCTCCTCAGTTACTCCTAGCTTTTCTTTAGGATAGTTAGCTTCCAACACAGCTTCCCTCTGTGCAGCTAACAACCTTTCAATCAAATTATTCTTCACTTCGATGCTCTTGGCATTGATTCGGATGGGTTTCACCCTCTCCTTTCGACTTAAGGCATCAGCGACTACATTCGCTTTGCCGGGATGATATCTGATTTCACAATCATAATCATTTAAAGTCTCCATCCAACGGCGCTGCCTCATGTTTAATTCCTTCTGATTAAACATATGTTGAAGGCTCTTATGATCAGAATAGATCACAAACTTGATACCATACAGATAATGCCTCCACAGTTTTAGTGCGAACACAACGGCACCCAACTCCAAGTCATGGGTGGTGTAATTCTTCTCATGCACCTTTAACTGTCTCGAAGCATAGGCAATAACCTTGCCTTTCTGCATAAGCACACACCCCATGCCAGTGTGTGATGCGTCGCAGTAAACTACGAACTCTTCGGTACCTTCAGGTAATGTCAGCACAGGAGCGTTGCTCAACTTTTGCTTTAGAATATCAAAGGACTCTTGCTGCTTAGAGCCCCAAATGAACTTTACTTTCTTCTTGGTCAAGGAAGTTAAGGGCGCAGCAATCCTTGAAAAATTTTCAATGAAACGCCTGTAATATCCTGCTAACCCCATGAAACTACAAATCTCTGTAGGCGTCTTTGGCTCTTGCCAATTCATGACTGCTTCCACTTTAGCGGGATCCACTTGGATACCACGCTCGCTGACAACATGTCCAAGGAATTGGACTTCTCGAAGCCAGAATTCGCACTTTGAGAATTTGGCATAGAGTTTCTCATGATGTAGGAGTTTGAGAATACAGCGAAGGTGTTTCTCATGGTCAGCTTGGTTCTTTGAGTAGATAAGAATATCGTCGATGAAAACGATGACGAATTTGTCTATGTGCGGCTTGCAAATGCGATTCATGAGATCCATGAATGCGGCCGGTGCATTAGTGAGCCCAAAAGGCATCACTAGGAACTCATAGTGACCATAACGAGTCCTAAATGCGGTTTTATGTACGTCTTCATCTCTGACTTTCAGTTGATGGTAGCCTGACCTCAAGTCAATCTTCGAGAAATAACTTGCCCCTTGCAACTGATCGAACAAGTCGTCGATCCTCGGCAAAGGATACCTATTCTTTATCGTGACTTTATTAAGCTCGCGATAATCGATGCACAGACGCATCGATCCGTCCTTCTTCTTGACAAACAGAATAGGTGCTCCCCAAGGAGACGAACTAGGTTTGATGAAACCTTTAGCTAGCAGTTCATCCAGTTGGGTCCTTAACTCCTTCATTTCAGTTGGTGCTAACCTGTAAGGTGCTCTAGCAACAGGTGCTGCTCCAGGGATGATATCAATCCTGAATTCCACTTGTCTATCTGGTGGCAAACCAGGTAGATCTTCAGGGAAAACTTCTGGGTATTCCGAAATGACGGGAATGTCTTCTATCTTCGGTTTTGGCTCTTCAATAATCACCTGTGCCATGTAGATGACACAACCCTTCTTTAAACATTTCGAAGCTTTGAGCATAGTCACTTGCTCAGGCAGTCCATATTGGGTATCTCCCCGAATGGTAACTGATTCACCAGACGGAGTCTTTATCACCACTTGCTTTCTGTTGCAGACGATTTGGGCCTGGTTGTGAGATAACCAGTCCATACCCAATACTATGTCAAAACCGGCCAATTTAAAGGGAAGTAGAGATAGAGGAAAAGAGTGGTTCTTAATGGATATCACACATCCATCTAACACAGTGGAGACGGTTTCTATGGTGCCATCTGCTAGCTCTACCTCATAATTCACATTTAAGGTTTTGACAGGCATATTCAGCAATTTGCAAAATTTATGATCTACGAAAGACTTATCAGCGCCTGAATCAAAAAGTACTCTTGCAAAGACATCATTTACAAGGAAAGTACCTGTGATCACGTTATCGTCTAGCACTGCTTCTTTCGCATCCATCCTGAAGACTCTTGCATTAGTCTTCTTGGCCTCTTCAGGCTTCTTGGCGTTTTTAGGGCAGTTGGTTCTAATGTGCCCCTTCTCGTTGCAACTGTAGCAAGTTGCATCCTTTATCTTTTTGCAATCCAAGGTCTTGTGGTCCTTGGACTTGCATATCCCGCAAGCAAATGACTTTGAACTGCTAATTCATACAGGGCCATCGAACCGGCCCAACCAGCAACCAAAGCTGTATGCATTATATGAACAGAAAGCAACCGTCCGGGATCATTCAATACAACGGTATCTGAGTCTGCGAGTTTGATTCGAGTCTACACTTTCCAAAGTGATGTCTCTTGCAATTCTTGCACTTGGGCTTCTCACCAGACTGTTGCCCATCTTTCCTTGACTCCGACCCTCTCTTGTTGTCACCGTTTCCATGGTGCTTCTTGCTCGACCTTCGTGAAGTATCATCTTCACGCTTTCTCTTCTCAGCCTCTTTGTTCCTCAGCGATCTTTGTCTGACCGCATCCAGAGTGAGGGACAAAGATATGTCGGCTACAGATCTAAAGGTCGCTGGCCGAGAGGCCTTTACGCTTGCCTTTATCTCGGGGGCTAACCCACCGATAAAACGAGCTATTCTCTTTGGCTCCGGGGTTACCAGATACGGAACCAACCGGGACATTGTGTTGAAGCTCGTGAGGTAAGCTTGACAGTCAAGGTTCGTCATAACCAACGATAGGAAGTCGGACTCGATCTTTTCAACCTCATGTTGAGGGCAGTAATTTTTCTTGATGAGAGAAATAAATTCCTCCCACGTCATGCTGTACAAAACAGCCTTCCCCGAGGCCTGAACCAGAGATCTCCACCAAGCCAGGGCCTCGCCCTTGAATGATTGTGAAACAAACTTTACCACATCTTTCTCTGCACAACCACTGATGTCCACCACGGTGTCCATCTCGTCTAACCATGTCATACAATCTACCACGCCCTTCTCTCCAGTGAAATCCCGGGGTTTGCAAGATATCGAAATATTTGTAGGTGCAACCCCTGGCGCGAGATGCATCAGTAAACACTTTTTCTGGACGGACACTGTTTTCATTGGATGAGTGTTTATCATCGTCCTTTTTAGGCTTAGATGGTGGTTTGCTGTGAGATTTTGAGTGAGTTTTTGGCTTTGAGTGTGGTTTAGATATGGTTCTGCTCCAGGACTCAGTGTACTCTTCATATTGTCGATCCAAGGCTGCCTTAACAGCACCGTCGACAAGAGCTTTCAATTCAGCGCCCGTCAATTGAACCTGGGCGTTATCATATTCATCTTTTTTCGAATGACTATTCTCCTCATTTGGATCAGCCATTGTAACTTGAATCTGCTACAGAAGATAATGACAAAGTTTTATTTAGGAGTTTATTATGGAATTGTCTTTTATGGCAATTCATTAACCATGGTAAACAGAGACCATATCTTGTTAATTTGTTACTCACTTTTATTTAGGATTTGAACATAACTTATCCTAATTACAAACAATATTGTTAGTGGCATAAAAGCCTAGTCACAAGGACGTTTTATAATATAAGCCGGGATTACAGAGAATCAAGGCATGAAGGTTTGAATCGTAGTCCTTTTACCTTTTCTGACAGGGAGTCATAGACTACAACTGTCTTTTGTCTTATATGACAATAAATATGGCCCGTAGGCACTACACCACTAATGGATGTTTAAAAGTTTGGCCCGTAGGCACTACATCACTAATGGATGTTTAATAAGTTTGGCCCGTAGGCACTACATCACTAATGGATGTTTAATAAGTTTGGCCCGTAGGCACTACATCGCTAATGGATGTTTAATAAGTTTGGCCCGTAGGCACTACATCGCTAATGGATGTTTAATAAGTTTGGCCCGTAGGCACTACATCGCTAATGGATGTTTAATAAATGATCATCTTCATTGATGATTCAACCCATGATTTACAAATCATTAATTGGGCTTTGGAATCCTTAGAAGGATTCTTATATAAGAATGACGCGTGCGATTTTAACGAATCACATCTGTCAAGAACGTTAACATGTTTACAGAGGTTAACAGGGAATTTGAATCTTTTAATCAAGTCTACCATCTTGGCCGGGTCTTATAATGACACCTGGCTAGGTTTCACTCTTAAGATTCTTTATTTAGCAGATTTAATTTAAAAGGAATGATTTTCGATTTATTTCATATATAATAACAAAATGAAATTCATAACATAACATTCCATTACTTATAGTAACGATTACACGCTGCCCTAAATGGGACTTTTTTAAATAAATAAATACCTACGCAGAGGTTTATAGAAAACAAGTCCACGCAGGGACCAATACAAGATAGATGTCCGCGCAGGGACTAAAAGATAAGTCCATGTAGGGACTGAAATGCGATTGTCCACGCAGGGACTAAATTGTAATAGTAAATACAACAGTACATAAGGAGACTAATGATCTCGTTTCTTCCTCCCTTAAGTAGGCTTGCTAGGCCTTTGAGAAATCCACGATTACTCTTACGTTCTTGTTGGAAGTCTCATTCCACACGGTTTAGACGGTGGAGGATTTCTTCTTGCTCCGGTGGAGAAAAACGTGGCTGTTGTGACGGTTGCTGAACCGGAGGTCTAGGAGGTATTGGATACCCATGAGCTGAGTAATCTGGTCTCCAAGAGGTTCCATGGAGAGCATTGTAATTAGCCGCTACCTCGTATGGATCGGCATCATAGTTATAGTTATAGTGCGTGTGAGTCGGCTGCTCAAACGGATTGTACGCGGTGGAACCGCCGTACGCTGGTATCGGATTGTCATATCCGAATGGTGGCGGAGGTGGTGCAACTGGTGCAGAATTCACCTCTGCAGGGTGACCCGAAGGTTCCCCTAATTGTGGTTCTTCAGGCACTGACGGAAAGTGACTCGCACTCGAGTGGCGAGGGGTGCTGAAATGGAATTCCCCTCCTCGGGTGGACATCCGCGCGCCTGATCTTCTACGCCTTGGCGGATCTTGAATTACTGGTTGAACTGGTGGCGGTGGCGTAACTGCCACGAACCGCGAATCCTCAGAAGGATCATGTTGTTGCTGTTGGTCATGAGGCGAGAAGTGATGAGATGGTGTGAAGTACCAATTACATTGGTCAAACCTCGCCTGGTAACTGTCGGGACCTTGATAGGGTGTTCCATGGAAGGATGACCCATCAGAGATCTCGAAAGGATGGTTGGGAGTACCCCTTGCAGGCTCTACGGGATCTGTATCCTCATCCATATCCACTGCATTATCTTCAGAAAAGTGATCCTCTGGCCCCAAAGGGTTATACCCTGTTGGTTCTTGGACATAATCCGCTGGGTTGAATTGTCCTACGAAGAAAGGAGAAGGATCGCCATAAGAACGGTGCGAAGCAGATCGCTGGAGAGGTATAAATGATGGTTGAGGGTTATTGGGTTCATTTTCTGAGTTTGGACCAAAAGAATGACGGTATGAAGGTGTTGAACTGTGCGAGGTGGAATGTCTCGCGGGTTCAAAGAGGTTCCTTCTTCGCCTCCGTGGTTCCTCACTTCTTGTACTGGAAGGAGCTCGCATGTTCGAAGGACCAGCCTCGTGATCATTGTGAGTGATCGGCCCTTTGCCTCTTCCTCCTCTTCCTCTTCTAATTGCTGGTGGCATATTTCCTGCTTTCAAAACTTTAAATAACAATAAACAATAAAAAGACAAACTGGAATAACAATTCGAATTTGTCCTATGTTCTTGTCTAGACTCAAGTATGTGCAATTGTGTAACTGAGATTAAACACAAAGGCTAGTGTTTAATTCACTCAGTGTTGGCTTTGATACCAACCTGTCACACCCCGATTTCCACGTGTCTCACCGGTGGGCCCGGTGGGGGATTACCGTGACGTAGTTGGCAACAATATAGTCAAACCACACAATATATGAATGCACAGCGGAAGCATAAAGATAATTATATTTCAACCATTATTTGCAATATCAATGTATTACGAATAGTCAAAAAGGTATCCACAGGGGATCAAATAAAAATATAAGTATTGTTCAACAGACGTAGGCATCTTAAGCTTGCGAGACTCTTTATTGATGCTAAGGAGAAATATCCAGCCAGTTACGCTTAGTACCTGCATTTAGTCTTTTTGGGAAAATACGTCAGTTTACACTCGTAAATACATTCAACTGACACTTTTGTAAAATGTTTATTAAAATTGATTTGAATGCACAAGGCACAAACTCTTTTATAACTTGGGAGAATTATTTAAATTTATAATCTTGTTAACGAATTACATGTTCCTTATGCGTTCAGTAGCCCGGATCTTGTCCGGGTTAAAGATCAATAGACACACCACATCAACTATTTATGCACTGACGAGTGTACGCCTACACTCCGCGCTTAGGTCGTGGCCATTTCGTAAAATGCTGCCAGGGATATCCGGGACATGGTCATTAACCCCCCAAAGGCTTTTAAGTAACAAGACTATTTAAACGAGCCGATCAAATTTATTCAATTACCCACTCAACGGTGGAGAATTTGATGCCCGATCAAGCGGTATGCTATATACCGTAACCCAAGCCCGTATAACGCAAAATAAGTTAAAAGTATTTACCTTTGCAAGTATAAATCCTTAATCGAATAAATTGCAAATAGCTTTTACTGGTCTCCTATTCTTGAACGAAGGTTTAAAATAACCTATTAGAATCCTAATGGGTCTTTAATTTAGCCATAGCTTAGACCGGTGAGTTTCAAAGGATTGTTACGGTTTAATCGCGTGAAAGGCGAAAACCGTGAATGGAATGTGATTTGGACCCAACAAGTTTGAAGACTTGTTTTATATGGGTATAATAACCACACTCTGGATTTTGGGGTCAAAACAATATGGTTTGACCCGTTTCGGCTAGTTTATGTAAACTAGTTACATAAGCCGAACCGTGCGCGCAAAAGGTGCAACGGGTAACCGTAAGAGTCCTACACTGGTTTCCTAAGTCAATATGCTTTAAAGAGGTTGTGGTATCAGTAGGATACCTTCCATAATGCCCGTAACGAGTTTAAATCCATTTTATGCCCCGTAGGGGTATTTCGGTCTTTTTAAAGATTATAAAAGAGGTTTCTGAGTTCTACAGGAAATCGGAGTTTCCCGAACAGTTTATAAAGCCTAATATACTTTATTTATTATTTAAAATCAGTGGCAACTGGAATCGGGTCAAAAGACCTTGTAGAACTCAAGTTATGGCCGAAAAGGGTATATTCGGTATTTACCGAACCGTTGCCATAACCGCATGTTATGAGCAGGTTAAAAATAATTAAAAATCTTTAAAAATCCCAAAATATTATTTTACATCAGTGTGTAAAAGGTTTGGTGTTGAAATCTGGGTATAGATAGGCGTTATGCTAATTGCGCCACTTAATTACTAAAGTTTCCGTAATTTGCGCTATTTAGCATAACTCCTATTCTGGACCTCGGATTGACGTGAAATTTTAGGGACATGCTTAGAAATCAGTAACTAAGGTTATGGTTCTTTCACATGTCCGAAATTCTCGTTTTAAATTAAAAAGGGCGTTACGGTGAACTTTTAAGCATTTAACGGAAAGGTGTAAAAGACTCGGACAAACAACGAACCGGTCACAGAGGGTTATACCATCATGTAACCTGGTCCTAAGAGAGTCCTAAGGCATATGTAAATCATACTTTAACGGTTCAGAACTGAAGTCTAAGCAAAAGTCAAAGTTTTGCGACTTTCGGCTCCGAACCGGGTCAAAACAGTAAATGGTCGGATCAAACAAGCTTAGACTAGTTAATATACTTATTATCATGTTTTATGAGTGTTAAAACAGGTTACACCCCATCTACATTACTGATTATCCATAAAATCGCAAAATAGCATTTCTTTTGACTTTTTCTAAGCACGTTTGACTCGACATTTGGACTAGTTAGAGTGGGAATCAGAGGGTGCCCTTTTAGGGGTTTTAAGCCCACATGATTACCAACATATAACTACCTTTGATTCGACAAACCACTGGACCATTTGTGATTTATCGTAAAGTCAATCGTTAATTACGACGGATTGACTTTTAAGCTAAACTATGCATAAACTAAGCCACAAAAGGGTAGGCATACTTACCGAAGCTTGGTGCACGACTAGAGATGATAGAAGAATGCTTTAGAGCTCCAGAAGTGAACTAGAAGGCAGGTTTGAGGTGTGTTTAACAATGGAACACTACCTTGCCTTTTATAGTGAAAATTTTGGCATAAGATCATTACAACTCACTCTACAATGGTTCATGGATGATCAGCAGGTGTCCTATAGTGCTAGGGGACATGTAGAGGGCGCTCATGCTTCAATTAATGCATCAATGATCGTTTACAAGCTCAAACATTGAATCTGTCCAAGAATTCTGCATTTGGGACCTTCACGCGGCCCGCATTAGGATTCTGATCACTTGGACGCGGGCCGCCTGAATCCTCATGCCAGTAAACGGATCTTCAGGTGGCGCGCGGCCCGCATTAAATCATGCATAACTCTAACGCGGCCCGCATTGGACTTGTTTTTCAAGATTTTCATATCTTTTGTAATGATTAACCTGACCTTTCGGTTTCGAAGGGGTAACTTTGCGATTCGGCCCTCGATTATTTACAATTAAGGGCCTCGTGACTTTTACCCGTATTGTTAAGCCCCCGGTTAGTTTAATTACTATCCGAAAAGCCTTAACTTTTATTGTTGACGCTTTTAACCCCTTGCATACGAATTTGATCATAACTTTCTCGTTTTAAAACGGAACTTCGCGAAATTTATATCGTATATTCTAGTGAGCGTATTTTACTGTTACAAAGCCTCGGGTTCGTCAAAGGGTCACTCAGAGGTATAAATTAAACATGTTGACACAATTAACCCCTGTAGCTCGCAATCTCTTACTTTTTCCCGCGTTTCGCTCTGTACGATCCATGATTTATTCGTTTGAAGGTACGAGCATCTTTTAGGGTTACTATACAGTATATTTACCCCTCGTTGACATTTTTAACCCTGGAATTTACATACTTTCAAGGTTTGTCAACTTTAGTCCTTTATTTAGTATTTAATATCACGAGTAAACTCAAGACACGTGTCAACACATTATTGGACACAAAATTTCGAGGTGTTATAATGATGGTGGTGGATGATGGTGTTATGGTGGTGGTGGGTGGTGGGTGAAGTGTGAGAGAGGTGGTGTGCCAAGGGATGAGTTGCAAGAGCTCCAAACACTCCTATTTATAGGCTGAACAGAAGCTCGGGCATGGCCCCGTGTCCGCTAGGCACGGCCCCGTGTCCATCTGACTCTCTCTCTCTTCATTAATTGTAATTCGCAATTATAATAAATGCGCCTGCAGGAAGTTGACCACGTCCCCATGTCCGCTGGGCACGGCCCCGTGGTGGGCAACAGAAGCTTCTATGAGTTTGTCTTTTCTGCTGGCACTTGGGCACGGCCCCGTGCTCACTGAGCACGGGGCGTGTTCAGTCTTCTGTCTTCTTTGTTTTGCTTGGGAAGATGCTGTCGGGAGGTCGGGCATGCCACTTTTGTTTCTTTTCTTGTATTTATGTTAGATTTTGCTCTCTTTTTGCTTCTTTTGTTATTTTGAGCCCATTTAATTCTGAAAATACAAAAGGAAGACAAAAGCACACTTTTTCCAACATTAGTACTAAAAAAGCGTTAGTTTTATGCCAGAATTGATGTAATTTATATGTTGCATTTTGTGCACATCAAATAACCCCACACTTGAATCTTTGTTTGTCCTCAAGCAAAACTCTCTATAATGTGGTTTTATTCACTCCCAAATGGAATGGGTAGAAGAGAAGTTTTGGGCTTGTCATAGAGTGTCGGGATTTCCAAGATTCTTTATTTAGGTTTTATTTTTATTTATCTACGATCCTATTCTTCATGATTTATTAAAAACGTTTCATAAGATAAATTACTTATTAGGGCATAACATACCTCTTTAAAATTCCATTTATATACAAGTTCACATACCTCACGGGGAATCACTCAACACTCGGCCGAAGGTGTATTTTTAGTGAATCACTCGAGAGCGGCATGGAACTTACTCCCACCATAAGCTTGCCAAGCAATCAATCCTCCTCCATTTTAACTAAATACCATTGTAAATATCACGAGGACTTTTTGGGTGAAGGGTTAGGCTTGGGCTAAAGGTGGGTGGTTGGGTTAGTGGTTAGTAAAAAGGGCGAAAAGCGTAACAATCGTCGTTTTTGAAAGACTTTCTATTTTTTTTTCATTTTTATTTATTTTGATGAACCATTTATTTCAAACAAAGTTATTTTTGATGAACTTGTTTGTTTATTTGGTTTCATCAGAATATTTTTTTTAGGAAGAGTCATTAGAAAACCGAACGTTGTTACTAAAAGAAAGGGTTAAAAATAAAAAGGTTTAGGTGGGTAAAAAGGGTGATTGTTTTGGGTTAAGAAATGAAAAGGGTTAGGCTCAAAGGGGTTAACTAGGGGGATTTTGGGTAGGTAGTAAAAAAAATGAAAAATAATGGTGTAGAAAGAAAAAGGGTTAGTCCTAATGCCTCCATTATTTACTTACTCGGGTTTAAGTTGGTAAGGACCGGGAATGTATTGTTGTGGCAAGTTCTAGAGTCGTACGAACCAAGCGGCTATTCACACAAGAAACGAAAAATGAGCATTTAGTGTAAAGATATATATTTGTATGCTCGTTAAAGGCTCAAAACTCACTTTTGTGGGAAAGGGTTTTTTATGTGATCAAGTAAATATAATCAAATTTTAACTAAGTTTGTCATGCCTTTTCATAATTTTCTTATGTTGGTTCTTTTTATCACGACGCTATCGGTTGTAAACTTGTAAAAATATAACCTTGTTAGAACTTGAATTCCCAACTTAAACTTAGACAAGTAAAAAAATGAAAATTTTTGAAAAAAAATTGGGGTGATTAGCGGTTCCAATAGAGTTTTGTGTAAGGCTTGTTATTAGGACTTGCAAGATTCAAGGTTTTAGCACCCCCCCCACACACACTTAAATTACACATTGTCCTCAATGTATCCCAAAAATAAGTTTTTAGGTTGATTGAATGTGTGAAATGGTGTTAAAAGCAAAATTTTATATTACTGGCATCCTGGACACGGTCCCGTGGTGACCGGGCACGGCCCCGTGTTCAGGTGCCAGTGACAAAAATTAAGGAAAAGAAACAGAAGCCTGGACACGGGGGCGTGTTCAGCGAACATGGCCCGTGTCCAGTTACCTGAACTGGGCAATTTTCTGCAGAGTGTGCAGCACGGGGCCGTGTTGGGTGGACACGGCCCGTGCTGAGCATACTGTAATGAAGAAATTGTTGTCGGATGGCCCTGTTTTCGTGCATGCGGCGATGTTTCTCGTTTCCCTTGTTATCCTTCACCATCACGAGTGTGTTTTATTCCTGCAAATTAAAATTAAAAGACTAAACTAAGGATAGTTCCGTGGAATGCCTCCGTGGTGCGCCACGTTTATAAGGGTCCTTGGCTAGACCCAAAGTGAGGTTATATGTTTTCTGAGCGGGATGTTTTGCATCCAATGTTGCACCGTCGGAGAGCATCATCCAAACTCGAATCAATAACCTTCATGTAATTGACCGGGTCATCGTCCTCTACTCTCTTCCCAACCCCAAACTTCACTTCCTTATCCCCTTACTTCAAAGTGAGTGTTCCGTCATTCATGTCTACCACTGCTTGTGCGGTGGCAAGAAATGGCCTCCCTAGTATGAGGAGGACTTCGGTATCTTCTTCCATATCTAGTATGACAAATTCGGCCGGGTAGACGAACTTGTCGACTTTGACCAATAGATTTTCAGCGACACCTTGCGGGTATTTGACGGACCTATCGGCAAGTTGTATACTCATCTTGGTAGGGCTCGTTTTTCCTAGGCCGAGTCGTTTGAACATTGATGCAGGCATGAGGTTAATGCTAGCCCCAAGGTCGGCTAGTGCATTACGAATGGGGGATTCCCCGATCGAGCAAAGAATTGTGAAGCTTCCGGGATCAATCTTCTTTTGGGGAAGTTTGTTGAGTACGAGGGCAGAGCATTCTTCGCCTAGGTTAACTAATTGCAATGATTCAATTTTCCTTTTATGAGTGAGGAAGTCCCTCATGAATTTTGAGTATTTAGGCATTTGAGTTAGGACTTCGATGAAAGGAATATTAACATGCAATTGTTTTAGTAGACTTTCGAATTTTGCGAATTGCTCATTAGTCTTTTGACGAATTAACCTACCGGGGTACGGAATCGGAGGAGCCTTGGTGGGCTCTTTAGGAGAAGCCTTCTCTTGTTGGGGCGGTAGTGTGCTTTCCTCAGTTGGTGGTGGCGGAGCTTTCGCGGGACCCACGGTACGGTTTCTTAATGTTATGAGATGAACTTGTGCTTTTGGGTTTGTTTCGGTATTACTTGGTAACGCGCCTTGTGGTCTCTCGGAGAAATTTTGAGCTAGTTGATTTATTTGTTTTTCAATGTTTTGTATACTAGCTTGTTGATTTCTAAAATTTGATTCCAATTGTTGAAACCGATCCGAGTTTTTCTTTTCAGTGTCGGAGATGAGGCGAGATATAGTATCTTCAAGCCTTTCTCGTCCACCTTGTTGTTGATGGAAATTTTGTGACTCGTTTATTGGTTGTTGAAAGTTTGTTCGTTGATTTAGACTTTGTTGGTTACTACTATTGCCGGGTTCTCTCCAACCAAGGTTAGGGTGGTTACGCCATCCTTGGATGTAGGTACCCGTTGGAGGACCCGACAGCCTAGATCTATTATCAATGTAGTTTACGGACTCTGTTTGATCATCTGTTTCTTTCATACAACTCCAATTTTCATGTGGCCCACCACACCCTTCGCAAGCCATTACCGAGACCGTTTTTGTTATTTCTAACTTTTTAATTTTTGAAGAGAGGGCCTCGATTTGGGCTTGTAAAGAAGTGCTTTCATCAACCTTATGGGCGCCCGGGGCAATAGATTTATTGCCTCGGGGAGTGTGCCACTGAAAATTGGTTTGAGCAATTTCCTCGATTTGATTGAACATTTCATGTGGGCGACGATTACCTAAAAGTCCCCCGGAGCTAGAGTCAAGTGTTTGTCTCGTGTGTGGCAACAACCCATTATAGAAAGTGGATACTTGTTGCCATACCGCAAGACCGTGATGGGGACACTTTCGCAATAGCTCCTTGAACCTTTCCCAAGTTTCATATAAGGATTCCCCATCCTCTTGTGAATATGTATTAATTTCAGTCATTAATTTAGCCGTTTTAGCGGGAGGGAAATACTTATATAGAAATTTTTGGGCTAGTTCATCCCAGGTGTTTACCGAACCAACTGGGAGGGCGTTGAGCCAAGCTTTTGCTCGGTCTTTTAGTGAAAATGGAAACATTCGGAGGCAGAAGGCGTCATTTGATGCTCCATTGATCCGAAAGGTATCACATATTTCTAAAAAATTAGTAATATGTAGATGGGGATCCTCGTCCGCAAGCCCATGGAAGGTTGCGGAGTTTTGAAGCATTTGTATCAAATGTGGCCGAAGTTCGAAGTTGTTGGCTTCAACATTCGGTGCATTGATAGCGGCGCCGAGATTACCCACGGTGGGTCATAGGTAATCCATGAGGGTACGTTGGTCCGCCATTGGAAGTGGGTCCCCCGAAACTTTCCCTTGGTTTTTAGCTTTAAGTCTTTTTCTGAGAAAGCGTTCGGGGTCTTCTAGAGGTTCTTTTATGTCTTTATTAGAACTGGAGCTCATACACTACGTAGGAGGTTCAGATGTGGCGTCTGGTTCCAAGTCCTGCAATAAAAACAGAAAAGAATGTTGGTCAGAAAGTTCACCACGGCCCCGTGCTCAGAGAACACGGCCCGTGGTCGGAGATACATCGATTGTTTTCCGGACCCCTGTTACTGGAAAGTTGGACGCGGCCTGTGTTGCACTGACACGGCCCCATGCTCAGCCCTCTGTAACTCAGAAAATAAAAACTGCCAGTGACACTGCTGGGCACGGCCCCTGTCCGACCAGGCACAACCCGTGCTGAGCTCTGCAGAAGCTGAAAGATTAAGAAAATCCTAAAAAAATAAAAAGAAAATAAAAAAAAATGATTAGGCCGTTGATTCCTAACTTTCTTAAAATCCTTGTGTCCCCGGCAACGGCGCCAAAAACTTGATGTGCGTTAGGTGTAATATAATTTAGGTATATATTTTAAGCCCTTTTACACTTTTTAGCCAAGTTTTAAATTTATAAAACACGATATTTACTAACACTAAACACACATATGGGCAAGTGCACCCATCGTGAACGTAGTATAGTGTTGGTAAGATACCGAGGTCGTCCAAGGACACAAGAGCTTTTAGTACCGGTTTATCCTCAACGTCTAATCAAATCAAAATGTTAGAAAAAAGTTTTAAACTAAGAAAATAAAACTAACTAAAATGCTGAAAAATAAAATAAAAATAAAAACAGATAGACAAGATGAATCACTTGGATCCGACTCGTGTGTAGTGTAACCTTTGATTATTTTCGCACTTTTGCACTTATTTAAGAGATTATCTTAGTTATTGTAGTGGGCCCCTCTTTTGAATGCGACGTTACCCTCAACCCAGTAGTTTGAGTCAGCAAGGATACAATCCTAAAGGGTCGGATTATTGAAAGATAATTAATTAAGTTATTAATGCATAATGTGGTAGGGCCCTCTTTTGAAGGCGACGTTACCCTCAGCTAAGTAGTCTGAGTCAGCAGGGATACAGTCCTAAGTAGCCGGGTTAAAGTTTTAATAGTAGTTTAACTTACGAGGGGATCAAAGAGGTTGGACCCCCGCCATCCAATACCTTTGGGTATTGAAGGAGGTCCTACTAAATTTGACCCAGGTTCTTTGCAGGATCTATACACTGAACAATGGCAAGACTCTTACCAAACCATTCCCTTAACCCCCGACGAGGTAGCCAACATACCTCCATATAGACCGTGGAGATATGAATGGTGAAAATCTTTTATTTTATATAGACAGTAAAATAATGCCAAGACACCACGGACAAACGATAAGGAAGAATCACCTTCAACATAAGAAACTAGTAATTAAAGTCATTAATACAAAACCAATTAAAAAGTGCAAAAGATTAAAAATAAAAAGTGTTACACTAAACACTTGTCTTCACCAAGTGATGTAAGAGACTTAGGCAAACATGGCCTTTGATTGTCAAGAACTCTTACGATCAATCTTGGATCCCGAGATGACTCACACACTCTATGATGGACAATGGATGATGGTGTTGTGATGGTGGTGGGTGAAGTGTGAGAGAGGTGGTGTGCCAAGGGATGAGTTGCAAGAGCTTCAAACACTCCTATTTATAGGCTGAACAAAAGCTTGGGCACGGCCCCGTGTCTATCCACGTCTCTCTCTTCATTAATTGCAATTCGCAATTTCATTAAATGCGTCTGCAGGAAGTTGACCACGCCCCCGTGTCCGCTGGGCACGACCCCATGGTGGGCAACAGAAGCTTCTATGATTTTGTCTTTTCTGCTGACACTTGGGCACGGCCCCGTGCTCACTGAGCACGGGGCGTGTTCAGTCTTCTGTCTTCTTTGTTTTGCTTGGGAAGATGCTGTCGGGAGGTTGGGCATGCCACTCTTGTTCCTTTTCTTGTATTTATGTTAGATTTAGCTGTCTTTTTGCTTCTTTTATTCATTTGAGCTCGTTTAATCATGAAAATACAAAAGGAAGACAAAAGCACACTTTTTCCAACATTAGTACTAAAAAACGGTTAGTTTTATGCCACAATTGTCAAGAACTCTTACGATCAATCTTGATGTAATTTATATGTTGCATTGATGCAAACATGGCCTTTGATTGTCAAGAACTCTTACGATCAATCTTGGATCCCGAGACAACTCACACACTCTATGATGGATAATGGATGATGGTGGTGGATGATGGTGTTATGGTGGTGGTGGGTGGTGGGTGAAGTGTGAGAGAGGTGGTGTGCCAAGGGATGAGTTGCAAGAGCTCCAAACGCTCCTATTTATAGGCTGAACAGAAGCTCGGGCACGGCCCCGTGTCCATCTGACTCTCTCTCTCTCTTCATTAATTGTAATTCGCAATTATAATAAATGCGCCTGCAGGAAGTTGACCACGCCCCCGTGTCCGCTGGGCACGGCCCCGTGGTGCGCAACAGAAGCTTCTATGAGTTTGTCTTTTCTGCTGGCACTTGGGCACGGCCCCGTGCTCACTAAGCACGGGGCGTGTTCAGTCTTCTGTCTTCTTTGTTTTGCTTGGGAAGATGCTGTCGGGAGGTTGGGCATGCCACTTTTGTTTCTTTTCTTGTATTTATGTTAGATTTTGCTGCCTTTTTGCTTCTTTTGTTCTTTTGAGCTCATTTAATTCTGAAAATACAAAAGGAAGACAAAAGCACACTTTTTCCAACATTAGTACTAAAAAAGGGTTAGTTTTATGCCACAATTGATGTAATTCATATGTTGCATTTTGTGCACATCAACTCCACTCACACAATTATTTTTTTATAAAAAAAGAAGAAAAAATATGATTGGTGGAAAAAGGGTGGACCCACATTAACAACCAAGCACCCCCTCTCTCTCTCCTCTCTCTCAATCGGTGAGCACACACCGAGCTATGAAGTCCCCGCGCGATAAAGTTTGGATGGTGGCGGTGTACCCGCACGGCAAATGAAATCACCGCATGGGGTCACCGAAGGTGCCCTGTGCACCCTTATAAACTTTAACAACATTACCAATATGCAACCTCAGAGAGGTGGTTGTCATAAATATTACCATTTACGTAACGTGTCGCGGTAACGCACGATCATTCTCACTAGTAATGTCATATCCATTAAAAATGCACTATACTTTTTGGAAGTTATACTCATTTCAAATTTATTGTTACACCTCTATTACAAAATCAAAGAGTCCTACCATCATGTCTCCATTCAATAATTTTCTATCTTTTCTTTGGGTTTTTTCCTTTTATAGATGCAAAATAAATTTGGAATTAAAATTTGTATTAAATGATATAAATTAATTTACGGGAAATTCTATTGGCACACCGGCCAATCTAGTCGCACACTTTCCTTTTTTAATACGGGTCGTATAGGTCCAAAAGTCAAATCTACAAATGTCAGTCCTTGTCTGGTGGCTTGCTTGACCTATACGGGTTGTATTACATTGTTTTTTGTTTACAATTTTCTTATACATTTAATCATAATTATAACAAAGTTTAATAAAAGAATTTATTTATTTTTTAAACAAAAAAACAATTTTTAAATTTATCATGTAGTATACTTTTGGTACATGTTTATTATACTATAGTTTATTGTACTAGGGTGAGAGTTTGCTACAAAATCCATTTTTCCTACAAAGTGTAAAAAGTCATAAAACACCTTAACGTCAAGCATAAAACACACTCAAAACCAACCAATAACAAAGTGAAGATTACTAAAACACCATATTTGTGGGTTTTGTATTGTGTTTTGGATGATAAGGCTTTGATTATCGAATGACTAACATTAGTGTGTTTTATGTTGATTATCATGTTGTGTTTTATATGCATAGTTTTATGATGGTGTTTGAAGTTTTTATGGACTGTTAGGGTTTGGATATTGTGTTTTAGTGATCTTCACTTTGTTATTTAAGGGTTTGAATGTGAATGTGTTTTATGGCTAAAATTGTGGTTTTTATGACTTTGTACACTTTGTAGGAAAAATGGACTTTGTAGCCGAACTCCACCCTATTATACTATACTATACTACATATATGCTATATTATACTACAACTATAATGTAACAACCCGACTTTTTGAAGTCAAAGTCAAAGTCAAAGTCAAAGGAAGAAAAGCTTGCTAATCAGATCGGTCATTCCTTGCTTAATTATTACTTGTACTCTCTGACTCGATCATTGATGTATGCTAGTTACCGTTATAATTATTTAGGATTTGTATTGGGTGAAGTAACAATGCGATAAACGCAATTAAACGCTAATCTACTTAATGCTATCTCATCGCTATCGCATCGCAACTCGAATCGCAGTTATAGATATTGTTTTATGTGTGTGTTACTATGTGTTACTTGTGCATGTTTATATATGTGTTAAAGGTGTTATTCGAAAACGCAATCGCAACTCTCCCGCAACGCAATCTCATCGCAAACTGGAAACACAAGATTACTTATATTGTTGTATGTTAGTTATGTTATTTGTGTAACTATTATCTAAAACTATCGCATCGCTTATTCGACACTCGCTTAAACGCATCGCAACGCTCAACGCACGAAACGGAAGTCGGAAACAAACTCGCACTTGCCCTCCGATCGAACGACCGTTCGATCGAATGGTCATCCAACCGGATGGCCATCCGATCGGAAGGCCATTCGACCGAACCACTCCCACCGCCTTTCTTCTCCTCTCACTATAAATACTCCACCTGTCACATCACTGTTCATGATGTGACAGCTCTCCTCCGACCCAAGCACTCTCAGGCCACTTTTCTCTCGATTTCTCGCGATTCTTGTAAGTTTTCACTCAAAATCTTGTACTTTCACAATCAGCACACACTTTCTCATCATCCTCACCAACAAATCTCACAATTTCACCATGGAATCCACCTGATTTGAGTTGTTTTAGAGTGACGTCATCATGGGTTTGTATGAACACCGGAGTATGATCTCATTTCACCAAGAACAACTCAGATCTAAAGGATTTCTATGATGTTTAAACACTGATTTCACCTAAATCTAAACATTTTTCAAGTGTTTCAAACTTTTCTTCAAACATTATTCACTTTTGTTCAAAACCGATAGAATCGGAGCTCGTTCGGGCCTTCTACTCATGTGGACAGGGGTTGTTAAGGGTATTTCTCACGTGTCACAGTGGTGATATGTGTGAGCATTCTACAACTCGCAGTCATTTCTGTGCATATTTCATTGTCGATAGCTTACTTGCTTCACATTTCAACGTGTTACATGCTGGTTATGCGTAAATCGCTTTCGCTACTATTATACTATTAAAACTTGTATGCTCACCTTTACACTATGTGTATTGACCTATTTTCGCGTATGTGACAGGTGTTTAGGATGCTTGCTATGTTGCTGTATTTCTGTGGAATCGAGCTAGGGGAGTCTAGAAACAAACTAAATAATTTATGAGTTGTCGGAACAATTTTTTTGTCTTTGAGAACACTATGTCTGTAATGACAATTTTGCTTATTATGTTATGTTATGATATGGGACGTAACGTTAAATAATTGGTAATGATAGTTGTTATGGATTCTCTTGGACAATCTGTTTCGCTCGGTGCCACACCCCGATGTTTCCGCCATCGGTTGGGGTGTGACAGATTGGTATCACAGCCATAACTATAGGGAATTAGGCAAGACTCGACCTAGTCCGGGTCGATGTCTTAGAAATGACCTAGTATATAGTCTAAGTACCAACAGAGTATCTTGTGCATACCCGGTAGGGGTTCCGCACGAGCCTATCTCTGTTACGCTCTCTCGAACTTATCTTTGCGCGAACGTCGCATACTGCAGCTTCGCGTAAAGCCGGTCTTTCCTAAGACTGGAAACGCACTAACGCCTTTCCCAAGGCGGACACGACACGCACAATTTTCGAAAACAAATGAGTGATTAGATCGAGATTAGGTGTGAACCGTAAATTCTCGAATAAATCGCTCATTCGACGCGCCTTTTTACTATAAACACGAGAATTTGCATTGAATCATGAGTGAAATCCATATTTCGATGCAAATCTCTCTCTCTATCTCGTGTGTGACAACTGTCAAAAATTTAGGTATCCGTACAATTAATTAACCATGATTAGTGCTTAATGACTATGCTGAATTGCAATTAACTGCTTTCTGATTACTGCCATATACATACATGTGCATCACATATTGCTTGATGTCATATCATTATTGCATGATAGCTTATTGATTCAAATGATGCACTAGACATAGTTAGCACAGTTATCTGATAAATCAGGAAAGTGCTGACAAAACTCAGCACATAGACAGACAGTGCATTGAGACACATAATGAGCCAGAAACCAAGTATGACACTAGTATAGTGTTTAGGAAAGTAAGGATCACAAAACTG
This sequence comes from Helianthus annuus, assembly GCF_002127325.2. Lineage (NCBI taxonomy): Eukaryota > Viridiplantae > Streptophyta > Magnoliopsida > Asterales > Asteraceae > Helianthus > Helianthus annuus. Next base: position 180,902,394 of record NC_035436.2, on the reverse strand, counting down.
CTTTTCTAAGTGATAGTTTAAGTGCCGGAAAGTGCCTAAAACTCACCCAAAGTGCTGGATTTAGCATTTTAACAATCTAATATCATGCAGAAATATGGTTAAATGGTCCTGAATGCTTTCCTAAGTGTTGGGAATCAAAAGTGTCCAAAAAGGTACATAAAGCACACTAAACTGCAAAGTTTAGCACTTTAACGAACTAGTAACCAACCGAACAACCGGACACTACCCGAAACATCAAATTTACATTAGAAGCACTGTTTTAACATTACCAAGCTAGTTATGGTCCCCGAACATCATAACACCCTATAAAATATCAAGTAACTAACTATATACTTGAATTTTTACCCTAAACTAACTATATGATTAAACCTACTCTACATACCCCCCCACCTAGTAATCGGCCCATGCCTTGCCCATACCTCAAGATTTTATTTCAATTTAGTAATGGATATTGTCCCCCCCCCCTTAATGACATAAAAAGCAAGAGATAGAAGGTTGAGATGGTTATAAGAAAGACTTGCAAGACTTAAGTTCATTTATCACACACTAGAAAAACACACAACTCTCTCTCCCTCTAGTCTTGCTCTCGGCAGACCCCAAGCACCACCATCACCACCATTATTCATCCATTCCCAACCGTTCCAAGCTTATACAAAGGTGCAAGAGATCATACAAAGAAGCTAGGAGCTTGTGGAAGTTCAAGAACCTCTCTTATTTGCTTTTATCCATCTAATTTCTTCACTTGATCATCCCTAGCCTTGTGCTAGTGGTAAGAGTCTTGATCTTGCTAGTTTACTTCTATTTTAAGTGGTTAAAAGAAGAATCATACTTATAATCTTGAAGAACACTAAAGATCATAAAATGTAAACTTGAACATAAGCATGTTTAATGAAGAAACTAAGTTATTTATGTGTCAATTTGCTTGTTGATTGTTGTTTGTTCATGTGTATGATGTAGATCATCATATGATCTTGCTAGATCATGATTAAAAACATAATCTAGCAAGATGAAAAAGTAGAAATATTGTAGGATGATAGATCATCCACACAAAGATCATGAACTTGGAAGAATACATGGATTTCTTGAAAAATAGTGATCAAAGTAAGTTGTTAGTCACATAGATCTAAAGATCTATGGATGAGTTTTCAAAGAAACCAAGTTAAAAATTTAAGTTTTACTAAATCTTGGTTCTTACATAAACAAACATTATTTTTGGTGGTTAAACAAGTGTAGAAACACTTGTGTAACAAAAAGATTTCATAAGGAAACATTTTTAGAAATGATGATCACAAGTTGTAAACATCCATATTCTTTAAAAATGAAGTTTTTAAAGAACTAATCACACTTTAAAAGATAACAATGCTTACTAATAACACTAGTAAGTTACTACAAATTTTTACAAATATTCAAGTTCATGAAGTAGTAGATATGCATGATTTTGGCAAGATTGGTAAGTAAAGGTTGTTTATTATTGTTTGTGGATTGATTGTGATGATTTTTACAAAAGAAAATGATATGCTTGAAAGCATGGAAACCTCCATTTTTAGGGGAAACTATGACAAAGTTTTCTAAAAATCTAAACACTTAGAAAAATTTTTTTAAACAAGTATTTACAAGTGTATTTCAAACCATAAATTGTTACAAAAACTTTGCAATAATTTTTGGTTACAAAAATATAAATATTGGAGGTTGGTTTTTATAAATAAAAGTGACTAAATACGTATTTAGGAAATATATATTTAGAAGACACATGTGTGTGATTATTTGTATATTTTGTGTATTAGTTATATTATTTTAGGACATGAAATACTATAACACACCAAAATACCAAGGATTACTATCCAAAAATATTACCAAAATTCCAAAGAATGAATATACACATTTACACAAAAATATTGGTGAAAACCGAACTATGGAATAAGACTTACAAAATATTCCGGAAATTACTCACAAAGTATATTTTGGTAAATAATATTTTGGACACCAAGGAAATGAAAATATGATTTTTACATTTACTACAAAAATATATCATATTTTGACAAGGGAAAAATATATTATTTTTGACATGTATGAATATATATTTTTCTTGAGATTTTTAGGAAATATATTATTTTTAAGAAATATATATTTTCTTACACAAACACGAAGTACAATATTTTTGAGATGAAAAATATATTTTCTCGAATAAATATGAAATATATCATTTTTGGAGAAAAATGAGTTTATATATATATTTTACAAGTTGGGCATGAAAATATATTATCTTTGAGACTTATGAGAGAATACGAATATTTTTGCCAAAGAAGAATTATAAATAATTTTTCTAAATAATACTTATCACAATATACATTTTGGAAATATATATTGGTGGACTTTTACTAAAGATAATATTCCGGAAAAAATAATACGAAATAAGTATAAGAATATACTTAATGAATACAATAAAAATACGTATCCTCGTACTTATAAATACACACCGGAATACTACTCTAATGCATGGCAAAAATATACAAGTATAAGAATACGAATACAAATACCCCCATCCTTGGGAAGGAAATGCAAATACAGATACTTGAGAAGTATTAAGTTAAAATAATTGATTTAACAATTATTCCAAAATTTAATAGATATAATTTAAGTTAAAATATTAATTATTTTAAAAAATAATTATATAACTTGGGATAATATCGAAGATACAAAGAACGTAACTCAAAGACACTAACAAATACTAAATTAAGGCACGGCCCGTTCGTCTAATAGACATTAGTACGTTGTAGGTAGTCGTATTCACCGAAGGAGCTTGAGTTACGATTGTTGAAGACGCAAGACTGTGAGTTCATGTCCCCCTTTTCTTTAAACTGTTTTGTTTTATAACTTCGGGGGTGAAGTACATATTACGAAATGATTACAAACAAATTTCAGTTGGTATGGTTAGCTTTGGAAAGTACAGTAGATCATGTGAATGGGTAGGCGCACTCTTAAGACTATTAATCCTCGTGTTAGGACCGAGGGGTATGAGTGATAGATCTATTTGGGTGTAGCGAGCCCACACCCGTGTGGACCAGGGTGGCCCATGAGGTGACTATACCTTACAGCCGGAGGCCCGGTACAAATCTGCTAGGCTTGAGCCTTCCTACGCCGTTGCACGTATATTAATGGCCTTGCAAACCATTAATCGATCTGTTTCCTTGTTTTGCTTTCATACTGAGATTTATAAAACTTACATACAGACAATGATATCAAAGGTTTATTCATACACACAAACAAACACATGAACTCGCTCAACTTTTGTTGATGTTTTTAAAACTACATGTATTTCAGGGAATTAATAATGGATCTGGCGGGCGTTGAATGTTTCAAGTTGCATTAAGAATAAATGATGTTATCCGTTGTTTTAGGGTTTGGTCAACATGTCTTATTCCTGGACGAGACACGTCTCCCAAATCCCGGTTTTATATAGTATCTTTTGTCGAGTCTTTGTGAACTCTTAAACAAGTTGCATGGGTTGTACTCAAGTTTGAAATTTTATGTCTTAAAACAATATTGTTGCTTTGTTTCTAAACTTAATTTAATGGATGACCATCTATGGTTTCTATCACATAGTTGTTGTTATGATGGAATGCAATGGTATTAAGAAAGTCACACCATAATCACGCTTCCGCAAAAGTCAGGGTGTGACATCGTGATTCTATCACACAAATAGGAATAAAGTCGTCAAGTTAGGGGTGAAACCCGAATCTCGAAGACTCATTCCGCTCCCTACTTTTGGTTTTACAAAACTCTCACCAAAGTCTCGATGGATTCCAACGACTCAATTCACGTAGTAACCAAAAGGATGCGTGCCATTCACCGTATGCCGGTGAGAGAGCACAATCTATTAGGCCAAAGCATGTACTCGAAGTCCTTGAGAATAGTCGAACCACTTTGGATAGTCGATGTCTAAACATCTAAGACAATCTATTTTCGACCGCTGATTTTATGTGTTTCGATTCTGAGCTCGCCGCTACTGACTCTGTGATATATTGCTTTTATGTGGAATTTTATGTGTTTTATATGGTTTTATATGTTAGCGTTTGAGATAAAAAGTGTTGTGCTCTATATTAATGGTTTCGATTTAACTCTTCTTGCTCTCAAAACACACACAACTCATGACACCACACTAACAAATCGCATGTTATGCTACTCGCTACTCGCACTCGCTACTCTCGATCGCTTTTCGCAGCCTTAAATGATAGGTGAATACGTGCAATATATGAAGGTGAATACGTGCAAAGTATAGTTGATTATGTGCATCTGTGTTCTATGTGCTTATGTGCCTACGTGCTTATGTGGATTATGTGCCTATGTGATTATGTGACTATGTGCCTATATGTAGACGTGTTCATGTGCTATATATAAAGTAGCTTTTGGGTAGTGCGATAGACTATACTCGATTTAATCGCGTTTGAGTCCTATGACGATGTTTGTTGCAGACAATGTCGTCGTTCGGATCTCATACTTCTCGTGCTACTCGTCGAAACCACGCTGACAAGCGCATCGCCTCGCTAGTCGCCAAGGAAATGGCTAAGGTCATTCCGCAAATTATCAGCAAACTCAGTGAAAACGCTAGCAAGTCCTCTGAGGAAACAAGGACCAACTCTCTCCGCGCTACTTTTAGCTTCAAGCAGTTTAAGGTCTGCGGCCCCAAAGACTTCACTGGAGAAGACGGGCCTACTGCCATGTTTCAATGGTTCAACTCAATTGAAGTCACTCTGCGCTAAAGCGGTTGTCCTGATAACCTCCGCACTGTCAACGCAACTGGCGTTTTCCAGTCCAGGGCTCTGGATTGGTGGACCGCCGAAATGAACAGGCGAGGGAATGACGCAGCCTATGAGCTTACTTGGGAGGAATTGAAGGAACTTATGATGAAGGAATTCTGCCCTCCCCATGAGCTTCAGAAGCTGGAGGACGAGTTTTGGAACATCAAGCAAGAGGGTGGCGACAATGCTGGTCTTACTGCCCGCTTTAAGCAGCTTAGCATCATTTGTCCCGGCCAAGTCTCTACTCCTGACATCACCATCAAGAAATACATCCATGCTTTACCGGATCGTGTTGCTGATTTCGTGCAAGCCGCTAAGACGACCACCATCGAAGAGACTTATCTACTCGCTGCAGAAATCAATGACAAGCGAGTTAGGGCTGGTTACTTCAAGAATACCACCAAGAGTCTCCACCAAGTTGCCGCTTCACCCACCGCTGAAACCGCCGCACCTCAAGCTTTCAAGTCTTCACGTCGCAAGCGCAAGAACAACAACCACAAGAACTGTGCAGTCACCGCCGCACCACTCAATGCTATCCCTGCTCAACCCCATAACCAGGATCGCCAAGTAGCGGCACCAGTGACCAATGCACCGCCGGCTAAGCGTGCATATACTGGTCCCCACCCGTTGTGCCCTACTTGCACTTATCATCATCCTGTTGGGATTGCATGTCGATTTTGTGTCCACTGCAACCTTTACGGCCACTTTACTGCCAACTGCCGTACTGGTCCCCGTCAAGCTCAAGCTCAGGTTCAAGTTCCTGCACTGCCAGCTCCTCTTCCCGCTCCACATGGTCAACAAGCAGCTCTTGCTTATGCAAGAGCCTAGGGATGGGCTTTTTTTCCCAAATACCCGTACTCGTACCCGTACCGTACCCGTACCTGTACCCGTACCGATTTTAGGTATTTGGTACATGTATCGGTACCCAGTTTTATTGATTTTGGCATTCGGTACTTTCGGTATTGGTACGGGTACGGGTAAAAACGGGTACTGGTACCGAATTCTATGTATACCTTTAAAAGTTTTTTTGTATTATGTTTTATTTCATATTACGGTATTTATAGTGTATTCGTATTGATTTTACCTATATGGTACCCGTATCGTATTGGTACTCCTACCAATTTTACCTATTTGGTTCTCGTACTATATTGGTACTCATGTCAATTTTACCTATTTAGTACTCGTACAAGTGCTCAAAAAGTAAATAAAAAAAATGGTACCAAACGGGTACTGTACCGAAAATACCCGTACTCATACCCGTACCACCTATATATTTGGTACGGTATTTGGTACCTAGTTTTGTTCAAATTTGGTACCGGTATTTTCGGTACTGGTACGGGTATAGGTATGGGTACTGTACCAATCCCATCCCTACAAGAGCCTGCTTTGCATGTGGTGATCCCAACCACTTTGCAAATGTCTACCCAAACAGAGCGGTGAAGCAAGAGCCACAGCAGCAACCAGCGCAACAACAACATCAATAGCAGCAGCCTCAGCAGCAGCAGCCAGATCAACAAGCAGCCCGTGGACGTACATTCAACATCAACGTCCGCCGCCCAAGCTGACAACAATGTGGTTAATGGTACGTTCTTGTCAACGGTATATATGCTTCGTGTTTATTTGATACTGGAGCCGATAACTGTTTTGTATTGTTAGAATTCGAAAAGCTCCTAAAACATAAAAGCGTTAATCTCCCTTCGAGTTCGACGTAGAAGTTGCCACTGGAAGAACCGTCATTGTTCATTCTGTTCTCCATGATTGTACACTTGAACTCGACAATCACGTCTTCCCTATCGACCTTATCCCGATGCAGCTTGGTAGTTTTGATATCATAGTAGGCATGGATTTTCTTCGCGAAAATCGTACTGAAGTCGTTTGTTTTGACAAAATGATTCATTTCTCTCTGGCAAATGGTGATCAACTCTGTGTCTACGGCGAAGTCTCATCGAAGGATCTCAAACTCATGTCGTGCATACAAGCGAACAAGTATCTCTGAAAGTAATACAAAGCTTTCTTGGCACACATCGTAGTAGCGGAGGAAAAGGAAAGGAAGGCAATGGATAAGGTGCATGTGGTTCGTGATTTTCCTGCTGTCTTTCCTGACGATTTACCTGGTTTACCCCCGAGTCGTGATATTGATTTTCGTATTGATCTTATTCCTGGAGCTAACCCTGTTGCTAAAGCTCCTTATCGCCTCGCTCCATCTGAAATGCGCGAACTCTCGAGTCAACTCCAGGAATTGCTTGACAAAGGCTTCATTCGCCCTAGCACCTCTCCTTGGGATACACCTGTCCTTTTCGTCAAAAAGAAGGACGGATCATTCCGGATGTGCATCGATTATAGGGAATTGAATAAGCTGACTATCAAGAATCGCTATCCCCTGCCCCTAATCAATGATTTGTTTGAGCAATTGCAAGGTGCTACGTGTTTCTCGAAGATCGATTTACGCCCTGGCTCTCATCAGTTACGAATTCAGGAGGAAGATATTCCTAAAACCGCTTTCCGAATCCAATATGGCCATTATGAATTGGTTGTAATGCCCTTTGGTTTAACCAACGCACCCGCGATTTTCATGGATCTGATGAATCGCGTGTGCAAGCCCTTTCTCGACCGCTTCGTCAGCGTGTTCATCGATGATATCCTTATTTATTCGAAATCGAAAGCCGAACATGCGCAACATCTACGTTTGGTTCTCGAATTACTCCAAGGGAATCAACTCTATGCCAAGTTCTCCAAGTGTGAATTTTGGCTAGTGGAGGTTCAATTCCTCGGTCACATCGTCAATAGTCAAGGTATACACGTCGACCCCGCGAAGATCGAAGCTGTCAAGAGTTGGGTTACACCAAAATCCTCGTCCGAAGTTCGTTCATTCTTCGGATTGGCGGGTTACTACCGCCGATTCATCGTTGACTTTTCGAAAATCGTCGTTCCGCTTACTTCTCTGACGCATAAAGACAAGCCTTTTGTTTGGGGAACTAAACAAGAGACTGCATTTCAAACTCTCAAGCATATGCTCTGCCATGCTCTTATCCTCGCATTACCCGACGAAAACGATGACTTCATAGTCTATTGCGATGCCTCTAACCTCGGTCTCGGTTGTGTTCTCATGCAACGGGACAAGGTTATCGCATCGCGTACGACTCTCGTCAACTCAAGATCCACGAGAAGAACTATACAACCCACGATCTCGAGCTTGGTGCAGTTGTTTTTGCGTTGAAGATTTGGCGACACTACCTTTATAGTACTAAGTGTACGGTCTTTACCGACCATAAGATCCTGCAACATATCTTGAACCAAAAGGAACTGAATATGCGCCAAGCCGATGGGTAGAACTTCTTAACGATTACGACTTTGAGATTTGTTATCACCCTGGCAAAGCAAATGTCGTTGCCGACGCTCTAAGCCGACGAAGCTATTTGCATAGCGTTCGTAATACTTATGCCCAACACAACCTCGAAGCTCTTATTCGTGATGTACAACACACCTGTTTCACTGAACACACTTTGAAGGAAGAACGAATTCTTGGAACCGAAAATCAACTGGTGAATAAATCGAATGGTATCCTCTACTATCTCGATTACATCTGGATTCCAAGTCGCAATAACCTTCGGGAGATATTGTTGACTGAAGCCCACAAGTCTCGATACTCTATTCATCCCGGTGCCGACAAAATATAGCATGACCTTCATCTACGGTATTGGTGGCCTGGAATGAAGAAAGATATCGTTGTCTCTGTTCGAAATGGCTGACTTGTTCGAAAGTCAAGGCTGAACAGCAGAGGCCCTCTGGCTTACTCGTGCAACACGAGATCCCTATGTGGAAATGGGAGAGTATAGCTATGGACTTCATAACGAAACTTCCCCGCACGCCCTCAGGTCACGATAGCATCTGGGTTATCGTTGATCGTCTTACTAAATCTGCTCATTTCCTACCAATACGAGAAGACTTTAAGGTAGAACGATTAGCATGAATCTACACCGACGAAATCATCTGTTGACACGGGACGCCTCGTGATATCATCTCTGACCGCGATGGTCGGTTTACCTCGCGTCTTTGGGAAATGTTTCAATCTGCCCTCGGTACTACTCTTAATCTAAGTATCGCTTTCTATCCCCAAACCGACGGTCAGACTGAACGCACGATTCGCACCCTTGAAGACATGCTTCGCTCATGTGTCATAGATTTCGGTGGTAATTGGGACGCGCACTTACCTTTGGTCGAATTCTCGTACAATAACAGTTATCATTCTAGCATTCAAATGGCACCATTTGAGGCATTGTATGGAAGAAAATGTCGATCGCCTATTGTGCGACACGAGATCGGAGATGCGCAAATTACCGGTCCTGAGTTACTACAAGAAACGACTGACAAGATCCTCTAGATTCGAGACAACCTCCTGAAAGCTCAGAGTCGTCAGAAAAGTTACGCCGATAGACGCAGCAAGCCCCTTGATTTTGACGTTGGCGATCACGTACTCCTAAAGGTTTCACCTTGAAAGGGGGTGATCCAATTCGGTAAGAAAGGAAATCTCGCGCCTCGATGTGTTGGACCCTTTAAGATTCTGGAAAGAATTGGCAAAGTGGCCTACAGACTAGAACTACCAGAGGAACTTAGCAACGTCCACCCGACTTTCCATGTTTCGAACCTCAAAAAGTGTCTTGCCGAGCAGAATTTACATGTACCACTTGAGGATCTACAAGTGGACGAAACATTACACTTCGTGGAAAAGCCAGTCGAGATCATGGATCGAGAAACCAAGAAACTTCGACGCTCACGCATTCCCATAGTGAAGGTTCGCTGGGAAGGCAAACGCGGCGCCGAGTTCACCTGGGAACTCGAAAGTGACATGAAGGTTAAGTATCCACAGCTATTCGTTACGCCTGCGCCTTAATTACGGGATGAAATTCCCTAAAGTAGGGGAGGTTGTAACAACCCGACTTTTTGAAGTCAAAGTACAAGTCAAAGTCAAAGTCAAAGGAAGAAAAGATTGCTAATCAGATCGGTCATTCCTTGCTTAATTATTACTTGTACTCTCCGACTCGATAATCGATGTATGCTACTTACCGTTATGATTATTTACGATTTGTATTGTGCGAAGTAACAATGCGATAAACGCAATTAAACGCTAATCTACTTAACGCTATCTCATCGCTATCGCATCGCAACTCAAATCGCAGTTATGGATATTGTTTTATGTGTGTGTTACTATGTGTTACTTGTTTATGTTAAACGCAATCGCAACTCTCCCGCAATGCAATCTCATCGCAAACTGGAAACGCAAGATTACTTATATTGTTGTATGTTAGTTATGTTATTTGTGTAACTATTATCTAAAACTATCGCATCGCTTATTCGACACTCGCTTAAATGCATCGCAACGCTCAACGCACGAAACGGAAGTCGGAAATGAACTCGCACTTGCCGTCCGATCGAATGCGATCGAATGGTCATCCGACCGGAGGGCCATCCGATCGGAAGGCCGTCCGACCGAACCACCCCCACCGCCTTTCTTCTCCACTCACTATAAATACTCCACCTGTCACATCACTATTCATGATGTGACAGCTCTCCTCCGACCCACGCACTCTCAGGCCACTTTTCTCTCGATTTCTCACGATTCTTGTAAGTTTTCACTCCAAATCTTGTACTTTCACAATCAGCACACACTTTCTCATCATCCTCACCAACAAATCTCACAATTTCACCATGGAATCCACCTGATTTGAGCTGTTTTAGGGTGACGCCATCACGGGTTTGTATGAACATCGGAGTATGATCTCATTTCGCCAAGAACAACTCAGATCTAAAGGATTTCTACAATGTTTAAACACTGATTTCACCTAAATCTAAACATTTTTCAAGTGATTCAAAATTTTCTTCAAACATTCTTCACTTTTGTTCAAAAGCGACATAATCGGAGCTCGTTCGGGCCTTCTACTCTTTCTCTAGATGAAGTGCTGGTCTGAGAACGGATTACTATCGAAGAGACGACCGATTCATGGGTTGAACATGAAGTTCCGTCAACAACAGTTACTGATCGAACGGGGTGATTCCCATCCGATCGGATGCTTGGACTTGATGGGGTTTTCGTTGTTTGACACATTGTCATACCGTCTCGGTTCAACCGTAAACTTTCTAAACTTAACTGATTATTACAAGTTCTCAATGAATAGGTTGCCGACGAATCGCCGTCCGATTGGATCACCATCCGATCGAATGACAATCCGACCAGGCGACTTGTGGTTTTCAACACTTAAACATTTTACAAAACTTCGAAGAATATTAGTTCCAAACGAGTAGTCATCTAATCGGATGACCATCCGATCGAATGACTATCCTACCAGGAGACTTGAATCTTTGAAACTTCCAAACGAACCACCATTCAATCGAACGGCCATTCGTCCGGATGACCATCCGACTGGATGGCTGGACATGTAATGATACTTCTCAACTTTTAAAATGCTACAACGAAAACTTTAAAGTTCAAACAATACACAAACACATCCATCCCAAACGGACAACCCTCCGACCGAATGGCCATCCGTCCGGATGACCATCCGTTCGGACGGTCATCGGATCAGACTACCATTCGTCACTCGTTCCATTCAACGCACTGCTTCACGCACCGTTCAACGCTTATACTATCATTATCTGATCAGGCTAACTCTCTAGCGCTCCCTTCAATCCAAGACTGTGTTTATTTAGTAAACACGATCTGTGAGTATAATCGATCCCTTATTGCTTAACACACTTTTGGGTGTTACATACGTTACTTATATCAAATCACTTCGACACACAACGCAACTACTTTTATACGCTAACCGCTCTGCATGTTATACGTGTTATTCGATGAATGCTTGTATGTTATGTTTACACAGTGATTGTTGCCTGATACCTTAGCAACGATAGTAATATAGTTTGGACTCAGCACCTGTCGTGGACACGGGTTGTTAAGGGTATTTCTCACGTGTCACAATGGTGATATGTGTGCGCATTCTACAACTCGCAGTCATGTCTGTGCATATTTCATTGTCGATAGCTTACTTGCTTCACATTTCAACGTGTTACATGCTGGTTATGCGTAAATCGCTTTCGCTACTATTATACTATTAAAAATTGTATGCTCACCTTTACACTATGTGTATTGACCTATTTTAACGTATGTGACAGGTGTTTAGGATGCTTGCTATGTTGCTGTATTTCTGTGGAATCGAGCTAGGGGAGTCTAGAAACAAACTAAATAATTTATGAGTTGTCGAAACAATTTTCTTGTCTTTGAGAACACTATGTCTGTAATGACTATTTTTCTTATTATGTTATGGTATGGGACGTAACGTTAAATAATTGGTAATGATAGTTGTTATGGATTCTTTTGGACAATCTGTTTCGCTCAGTGCCTCACCCCGATGTTTCCGCCATCGGTTGGGGTGTGACATATAAGCATATACGAGATCTATACTACACCTATAGGCCTATACTACACCTATTGTTTATTATGATATACTATACTTATATTATTGTATCTATGTTATAATACGATAACAACAAAATACGTCAACTAATGATACGGTACAACACGTATAGATACAATACGACACATAAGAGTACAAGTGGATTCAAAACAAAATGACACGTAATCATACCGTACCATTACTTAACGTATTTTGTCGTTACATGTTGTATTATGAGATCTATACTATATTATACTACTGCTATAAGCTTATATGAAATATATAGTTTATTATACTTTACTATACTACAAATATACTATAATATACTATACGTCAAAATACGGACTGTATCGCATCGAAAAGGCAAAACCTAATATTATGAAACTTTGATTTTATACCTTTACGCATCGTATAGCTCAAAATTAGGTCGTATAGTACCATTATACGACTCGTATAGACCCCCTGATTTATCAATGAGTAAATTACAAATTTTTTCCTTTATGTTTGTCCCAAATTTCAGGCGTTGTCCTTTACCTTTAAAATTGACGAGTTTTGTCCTTAGCGTTTCAAAATCCTGCACGTTATGTCCTTTAGCAACTCAGTCAGATTTTTTTTGTTAAATCGGGTTGCATAAGGGCATTTTAGTCTTTTTACCTTCTTAGGGGGTATTATGTAAACAACTTTTTAATGAGGGACTCTTTGTACAAAATAAAAAAATAAAAGGTTTTCTTCTCTTTCTCTCACTGAAACCTCACATCCATCGATCATTACAGCAAAAAGGTTTTCTTCTCTCTCTCACTGAAATTCCATTACAGCATCATCTCTCTGTTTTATGAAACAAGAGTGGTTGTGGGAGGTGATTAGGGGTCATCTCTCTGTTTTATGAAATATCATTACAGCACCGCACTGGGACAATGATTCGAATCAATCAACGAAACCTCACATCCATCGATCGAAACTGGCTTGGAAATCGACAACGGCACAACGAATGAACCTGAAACGTTGAGTACTTGAAGCTGAATCAGCAACGACACAACGAACGAATGAATCAGAAATGAATTTTTTTGATTTTTTTTCTCTCTCTATCTCTTTAAAACCCCATTTGTATATTTTTGTTCTAATTTGCACAAATCTTTCAATCCTTAAAGCTGCCAACAATGAAACGATTGTAAATTTGTGGATTTTTGGTTGTTGAGTTGATTGGGGGATCTGGGGATTTTTGGTTGTTTGATTTGTTATTTGGGGATTTTGGTTTTTGATTTTTGATTTTTGATTTTTGACTTTTGATTTGGAGATGGCAGTGGCGGGATAGGGACGGGATCGATGATGGTGGTGGATTATATTGAATGTGGTGGTTGATGGTGGTTGTTAGCGGCGGTGGAAGTGGGTGGTTGGTGGTGGGATGGTGACGGGTGTGTGGCTGAAGATCGGGGTCGGCTACGGTAGTTGTGGGAGGTGATTAGGGGCGGCGGTTGTGGTTGTGTGAGGGGCGGTGGGTGGAGCCGAGAGAGAGTTGATGGTGATGATGGGTTGTTGTTGCTACTTGCTAGAGAGAGAGAGTCGGAGAGAGAGAGCTGATATAATAATTTGTATAAATATTTTGTTTTCTTTTCTTTTTTAAAATAATATTAAATAAATGGGTTAAAAAGACTAAAATGCCCTTGTGTAATCTGATTTAACAAAAAAATCTAACTAGGTTAGGGCTAAAGGATATAACGTGTAGGATTTTGAAACGTTAAGGACAAAACTCGTCAATTTTAAAGGTAAAGGACAACGCCTGAAATTTGGGATAAACATAAAGGACAAAACTTGTAATTTACTCTTTATCAATTATCCCCTGTTTTTTTAGAATTCATGGGGTCTATACGGATTGTATAGGTCTATACGATCCGTATTAACCTACTATATGATGGAGATTTGACCTATACGATTGTATAGGAGTGAAGTAAGAAATTTTAAATTTAGGGTTTTTGCCGTTTCGATACGTACACGTGTCATATTTTGTCATTACGTGCCATTACGTGTCGTTCTGGTGACGTTCGGTTCCGTGTGGTATCATATTCTATTATTACGTGTAATTTTATTTGGAATCCACTTGTACCCTAACGTGTCGTATTGTATGTATACGCGTCGTACGGTATCATTACTTGATGTATTTTGTCGTTAAATGTCATATTATGACGTATATTGTCAATGTGTTCCGTATTAGTGCATATATTGTCTGTACGGCGCGTGTCAATGACATTTGATATTGTCACGTTTATTATCTGTAAGTGTCGTATTAGGGTGTAGATTGTCTATACGTGTCGTGTTATCGCGTATTATGGCATATTATGTTATTACTTGTGATGGTCGGCCCTGAGGGTGGGCGGGGAGGACCACCGGCCAGGGTCCGATATTTTAAAGGGCACGTTATTTAAAAAAATCCAATATGTATATGTAAAAAAATAAATTAATAGGGTATACCCATGCAAACATCAACATAGGCTAACTTACAAAAGTATTTTTATGGTTTAGATTAGTTAATAGGCCATTGACATTAGGTTTAGACCAATAGTGAACCCAATACCCAATTTCGTTAAGGCCTAAGGGCACATTTTTTCGAGCTCGAACATGGTACATCAATTCTCAGGGCCGGCCCTGTTACTTGTCGTATTGTTTCGTATTATGGCGTATTATGTTTGTATGGTGTTGTATTTTGGCGTATATTGTCGGTTACTTGACATATTGTATACATTAAACAAAGAAAAAACACTTGTAATACATTATACAAATAAAATACCTTTAAAATTTCAAATTAACCTATACGATACATATAGAGGACCTTTACTATATCTATATATGCTCACACAGAACCTACACCTCACTTATACTGTAGTATACTATACTACGTTATACGATACATATACCTGACGTGATGTCGTGGTCACAATCAAATGTAATCCCAATAACAACTATAGATAGTGGTAAAAGGGTATCGAACTCAGGGAGTATGTGGAAAGTGTGTTGATTTTTTTAGCTTTGCGAATTAACTACAATTAACCTAATTTGCAGAAAATAAAGTTCAATGATTTGGATTGTTGTTTTAGAAAACTAAATTAATAACTAATTGCAGATAAAAGTTGGTTGTTTAACAGATTAGGAGAACAATGACCATCTTAGGATTCAGTTTCCTTTAACAATTGTGTGAAATTTCAACTAGAAAGAGTTACATAGACATAACTCGTACATACATAATCGAAGTAATAAAAGGGAACAAAGTACTCGGATTTCTAATGCGAGGTTGTTTCCCGATGATCAATTAATCAATAACCAACCCTAACCCTTCCCGTGATATCTCGATTGCCAACGACACCAAGAACGTACGATCGAGACTAGAAATTGCACTATCAATTAACAAGCTACAAACAATTATGCATACACCATGATATTCAAGCAACGCAAGTTATCATTCTAGAAATTCAGAAATAAACACACAAAAGTTCAAGATAAACCTTCTCCTAAGATGATCACCGAGAGTTTTAGCCACACATAGCTTGGTGAATCATCATAACAAAGAGTTCAATGTTCATACAAATCAAAATCACAAACCGAATGTTAGAAATTGTTCCAAGCCAAGCAAAATCACCCAAAATCGCCCCTAGTCTGTTCTCCAACTGATCAATGATGAGAATAACCCAAAAGACACAATAAAACTGATTTTAATGATGGCAGTTACAATTTTCCGCAGCTTCCACCGTAACTTACGATACCACCGTAAGTTACGGTGGACATAATGTTGTTACGGTGAATGTGACAACTCGAAATTTAGAACCTTTCGTTGTAACTTGCTTGTACGTTATGTGACTAGTTAAAATGATAACATGAACCTTTTTATGTGATAAGTGCTTTGTTATGTGTGCATTTGTATATATATGTGTACGTGTTTTATGTGAACCGAGAACCCAACCCGAGAACAAAGAACCCGACTCGAGACCATGAGGTCTCGAGTGGACTTGGGCCGAGAACCTTTGGCCGGTTGGGCCTTTGGGCCGTGAACCCCACTCGAAACCCACTAAGGGTGCACACTTGAACTAGCATATATAAACCACATCTTAGTTAGTTTTTGCCATTTGTTGAACATTACAACACACACTCTCCTACTTCTCTCTCTCACCTAAACTCTAGAACACAAACACACTCCATCATTCTTGGATCTTTGGACTTGGATCGGCTCACACACACACCCGGTTGGAAGCTTTTCACACACCCTCGAAACCCATAACCGGTTAGTGTTCTTGATGTTTTGTTGAATGTTAGTGTGTTCATGTTATGTTGTATGAGATTATGTGACAATATGTTAAGTTGTTGAGTTATACATAGAAATCGGTTCATGAATGTTCTTGTTATGTGTTGAAATTTGCATAAATGCTTGATGTTGAAAATGGGTTCATTGTATGTTAAAAAGGGTGAATGATGATATTGGTTGCACTTGGATTAGATCCGAAAAGTTTGGGTGTTTATACTATGAAAATCGGCTAATGAATATGTTTGTCAAGTAGGATGCATGCTAGTAAAATTGTATCTTGATAGTTGTTCATGATTTTGGGTGAATAAGTGATTAATATGTTATGAACTTGTTGAATATATGTTTGAATATGTGAAGAACACTTTGAATGATAGTTAAGAATGTGAAAACCCTTGTGATTTTGATCCATCTTTGACCCATAGCCTGATTAGGAAAACTGTTAGTGAAATTCTATTGGTCATTTCCGGATTTGGGCCTGATTATATTGTACTATTTGGCTGATTACATCTGCATCAACACGTGAACATGAAAACGACAGCTTACCGACTCGCAATCACCCGTTGCGACTCGCAACCACAGCGTGATGACTCGAGACCACGCGGTTGCGACTCGCAACCATATCAGGACAAGCCGAGACCACAGGTTACGAGTCCCGTTGCGACTCGAGACCTTAGCATGATGAACCGAGACTACGGTTGCGACACCGGTTGCGACTCGCAACCATCCATGATCAACACACACAGCATGACTCGAGACCATGCTTGCGAGTCCGGTTGCGACTCGAGACCACACTTTTGGGCCTTATTTAATGGGCCAGACTGATGGGCTTCTGTGTTAACTGCTTTTACGTGTTTGGGCCTAAGTAATTGGACTGAACCTGTGAACCGTATGTGCTACTGTTGATTTAGAATACTGTTACTGCTAAACGTGCTTGCCATACGTGTTGCACATTTGTGCACTACTTGGTTCGAATCTGATTATACGTGATATCCGTGTTAGGACGTTATTGACTACTTGCGACTTGATTGACTTTCTGTGATTAACTGCCGAGCAAACCAAGGTGAGTTCACACCCTTTACAAAGCATGGGATTCCCTGGGTTGGGAACAGGGTTAAGGAACGTGGGTTCCTCGTCTACCTTGGGTAGGACGTCAGTGGTTCAGGAATGTGATTCCTCGTCCGGATGGACGGATAAACGTACTAGACTAAAACTCTATCACGAAGTCCCTCCTTTTTGTATCGACTAATCGCCGGGCCAATGGCGAGCGGGTCATTAGTTAGATAGCGCTATTTAGGTCTGACAAACCTCACACCGTGCCGCAGAGGACGGGCGTGAACTAATGGATCTGGGGCACGTCAATGATGATAGACATTGATGTTTTCAGGGCACGTAAACATGACTACAGTCAGCAGTCGATATGGTAACGAGTCTAGTATACACATGGGGTAGCCCCCACGGCTGGAGAGCCAGATGATGTACATGGGGTAGCCCCCACGGCCGAAACGCCTGATAACTACATGGGGTAGCCCCCACGGCCGGAGTGCCGGAGTAACCGGGAACGAACATGTCACGTTTTTAAACTATGGGGTAACCCCCACGGCAGGATGCCAGATAAAGTGAACTGTTTTCGAAACAACTAAAACGAACGCCCACCCGTGAACTCACTCAACTAGTTGTTGACTCGTTACTACATGCTTTGCAGGACCATAGGTACTCAGTGGGAGCTTGCATGGAGGAGGATCGTTGTGGGACAGGGATTGCTACACGTTATGTTAAACTTGAAACTTTTGGAACTTATGTTATAACTTTAAACTTATGCTTCCGCTTGCAACTTAAATTTATTTGTTTTGGAACACCAATCGTGATGGTTAAACTTTTATAACTACTTATATGCTTGTTCAGTATGATTGGTGGCTGGATCCTGGTCAGTCGCGCCTCCAAGCGGTAGTACTCCGCAGGTGGGATTTTGGGGGTGTGACAGATTGGTATCAGAGCCATTGGTTATAGTGAACTTGGTTTTAATAAAGGAGAAACGTTTTTGTTAAAACCAGACTATAACCGGTTTAGTGCTCAACGGTCCACAACGACACTTCGCTCCTCATGCAAGGCTCGACGTTCTAGGTAATATGATGTTTGTATATTGCCTACTTGTTAGTTGCATAGTACATTGCTCATGGTATGCTTGATTAGTATAACTACTGTTGTTTGAACGCGTATGTGCTTACTCTGTCTTACTATCGTACTTTCGCGAACCTCTCTCACACGTATTACTTTTATTATGAAGAACCATGTCTGGACGCGTTAACATGACACAAGCCCAGTTGACGGCTTTGATCAACGAACGAGTTGCCGCAGCGCTCGCAACTGCACACGCGGGAGGTATATCCTGCAGTCCGAAATTGTTCTAGGATCATTTGGATCCTACTCTCGTGAACCAACCTTTGTGTTAAACTCTGTCTTTTCTTTCACCTACCTTAGGTCAGGCACCGGTGTGCACTTTTAAGACCTTTATGGACTGTCGACCCACGACTTTTAGCGGCACTGAAGGAGCAGTAGGTCTCCTACACTGGTTTGAGAAACTGGAGTCTGTGTTCGAAATGTGTGAATGCCCTGAAGCGCGCAGGGTGAAGTATGCTACTGGTACTCTCGAGGGTTTGGCTCTCACGTGGTGGAATGCTCAAGTGCAGATGTTAGGGTTGGTTGCTGCCAACGCCACCCCATGGGAAAACTTCAAGGAAATGATCAGGGAGGAATACTGCAGTCGTGACGACATTCACAAACTGGAAGATGAGTTCTACAATCTCAAGATGTCGGGATCAGAAATTGAGGCATACACTAAGAGATCGCATGAGCTTGCCTTGTTGTGTCCTACTATGGTGGATCCTCCCTACAAGCGAATTGAACTCTATCTCAAGGGCTTGGTGCCAGAGATCCAAAGTCATGTGACTTCAGCGAGGTTGACTACTATCCAGCAGGTTGTACAGTTGGCTCACCGTCTCACTGACCAAGCGGTGGAGCAGAACAGGTTACCGAAGCGTATAGGTGCTGCAACTACTTCTGGTGCTTCTAGTGGGGATAAACGGAAATGGGATGGAACTTCAAGCAGGGGTTCAACTTCGATGCAAACTCAGTCTCAGCAGAGAAAGACGGATGATCACAAGAGCCCCGGTCAGCAGTCATCTAGTGGTCAAAGTCACGGTGGATACAAAGGAAATCACCCCAAATGCAATCGTTGCAACCTACACCACAGTGGGCCATGCACCAGGGGCAACTGCCATCGGTGCAACAAGCCTGGACATGTTGCAAAGGATTGCAGAAGCGCATACCCCGTCAATCAGAATCGTCAGCAACCTCAGCAGAACCAGCGACAGCAGCAGGGTAACAACAAAGGGTGCTTTCAGTGTGGAGCTGAAGGCCACTTCAAGAAAGATTGTCCCCAACTGAACCAGAACAACAACAACAATCAGGGGAATGGTAACAATGGGAACAACAACAACAACAATGGTGCTAGGGGACGAGTGTTCGTGATTGGTCAAGGTGAAGCAAGGAATGATCCCAACGTGGTGACGGGTAAGTTCCTTCTCGACGACTTTTATGTTACAGTCTTATTTGATTCGGGTGCCGATACTAGCTATGTGTCACTAGAAGTTAGTAAGATGCTTAAGCGTATTCCTACACCCCTGAGCGACAAGCACACTGTAGAGCTAGCTAATGGTAAAAGTTTGGAAGCCTCACACGTAGTCAAGGGTTGCCAGCTTACTCTCGCTAACCAGACCTTCTCTATTGATCTTATACCTATTGTCTTGGGTAGTTTCGACGTTGTCATTGGGATGGATTGGTTATCCCAACACCGAGCAGAGATTCTTTGTAACAAGAAGATCGTTCGTATTCCTGGTTTAGGTGGTGAACCTCTCATGATTCGTGGCGACAAGAGAAGTGCTGTTGAGAACATCATCTCTCTTCTTAAAGCCCAGAAATGCTTACGGAAGGGCCACACTGCGGTTTTGGCTCTAGTTACTGACACCACAGAGAAAGAGAAGAAGTTAGAAGATTTTCCCGTTGTACGCGACTATCCTGAGGTATTCCCTGAGGAATTACCTGGTCTTCCGCCTCATCGCCAAGTCGAGTTTCAGATTGATCTAGCTCCTGGAGCCGCGCCTGTAGCCCGTGCACCTTATCGTTTAGCGCCATCAGAATTGGAAGAACTCTCCACGCAACTACAAGAACTCTTGGATAAGGGTTTTATTCGTCCTAGCTCATCACCTTGGGGAGCTCCAGTACTTTTTGTGAAGAAGAAGGATGGTACCTTCAGAATGTGTATCGACTATCGCGAACTCAACAAGGTGACTGTGAAGAATCGTTATCCTCTACCGCGCATTGACGACTTGTTCGACCAGTTGCAGGGGTCGAGTTACTACTCAAAGATCGATCTGAGATCGGGATATCACCAGCTGAGAGTTCGGGAAGAGGATGTCTCTAAGACGGCCTTTAGGACTCGATATGGACACTATGAGTTTTTGGTCATGCCGTTTGGGCTGACGAACGCACCGGCAGTTTTTATGGATTTGATGAATCGAGTGTGCAAACCGTACCTGGACAAGTTTGTTATAGTCTTCATCGACGACATCCTGATCTATTCTAAGAGCAAAGAAGAGCACGAACAACATCTACGACTTATTTTGGAACTCCTTCGGAAGGAACAGCTTTAAGCAAAGTTCTCGAAGTGCGACTTCTGGCTTCGTGAAGTCCATTTCCTAGGGCATGTGGTGAACAAGGATGGGATTCACGTTGATCCATCCAAAGTGGAATCTATTAAGAACTGGCCTGCGCCTCGTACACCAAAGGAAATTCGCCAATTTTTGGGATTGGCAGGTTACCACAGGAGATTCATTAAGGATTTTTCTAAGATCGCGCAGCCCCTGACCTTGCTAACACAAAAAGGCGTTGTTTATCATTGGGGAAATGCACAAGAGTTAGCTTTTCAACATCTAAAGGATAGGCTTTGTAGTGCACCTATCCTTTCACTGCCAGAGGGCACAGAAGATTTTGTGGTTCACTGTGATGCATCAATTCAAGGTCTTGGTTGTGTATTGATGCAACGAGATAAAGTCATAGCCTACGCCTCACGACAACTCAAAGTTCATGAGAAGAACTACACGACGCATGATTTAGAGCTGGGAGCTGTTGTTTTCGCACTTAAGTTATGGCGGCATTACCTATATGGAACCAAGTGCGCCATCTACACCGACCATAGAAGTTTAGAACACATATTCAAGCAGAAGGAACTGAATATGCGGCAGCGACGATGGGTCGAACTGCTGAATGACTACGAGTGCTCTATCAGATATCACCCGGGCAAGGCCAATGTTGTGGCAGACGCCCTCAGTCGAAAGGACACTGCGCCTAAGCGCGTAAGAGCTTTGCAACTCACGATCCATTCTAGTCTACCTTCGCAAATACGAGCTGCTCAGATAGAAGCACTGAAACCAGAGAACATTAGAGCCGAAGCCCTACGCGGGTCAAGGCAACGCTTAGAACAGAAGGAAGACGGTGCTTATTATGTAACAGGACGCATTTGGGTCCCGCACTATGGCGACTTACGAGAACTTGTGATGGATGAAGCGCACAAATCTCGCTACTCGGTACACCCTGGTTCGGACAAGATGTACCACGATATTAAAACTACGTATTGGTGGCCTAGCATGAAGGCCCACATAGCAACGTATGTCAGCAAGTGTTTGACTTGTGCGCGAGTCAAGACGGAATATCAGAAACCTTCAGGCCTACTTCAGCAACCAGAGATACCACAATGGAAATGGGAGCAAATTTCCATGGATTTCGTTACTGGCCTACCTAGATCACAGCGCGGAAACGATACTATCTGGGTGATCGTGGATCGACTCACAAAATCCGCACACTTTTTGGCAATCAAGGAAACGGATAAGTTCTCCACTCTGGCGGAGATATACCTCAAGGAAGTTGTTTCGAGGCACGGGGTGCCCACCTCTATTATCTCTGATCGAGATGCACGTTTTACTTCGGAACTGTGGCAGGCAATGCACAAGTCTTTTGGCTCACGTTTAGATATGAGCACAGCGTATCACCCACAGACGGACGGGCAGTCCGAACGCACTATTCAAACCTTAGAAGACATGCTTCGCGCTTGGGTAATCGACTCTGGCAACAGCTGGGAAAGGCATCTGCCACTCGTAGAATTCTCGTACAATAACAGCTACCACACCAGCATTAAAGCTGCTCCGTTTGAGGCATTGTACGGACGTAAATGCCGGTCACCCCTCTGTTGGGCAGAGGTGGGGGATAGTCAGATCACTGGTCCAGAACATGTGGTAGACACTACTGAGCGGATTGCTCAAATACGACAACGCATGGCGGCCGCTCGTGACCGTCAGAAAGCCTACGCCGATAAGGGCAGGAAACCACTTGAGCTCCAGGTTGGGGAGCGGGTATTACTCAAAGTTTCACCCTGGAAGGGTGTGGTTCGTTTTGGTAAACGAGGCAAACTCAACCCACGATACGTTGGACCTTTTGAAATCCTTGAGAAAATAGGCAAGGTGGCCTACAGACTGAAATTACCAGCAGAACTCGGTGCAGTTCACAACGTTTTCCATGTGTCGAACCTGAAGAAGTGTCTGTCAGATGAGACGCACGTAGTTCCTCTGAAGGAACTCACGATCGACGAACAGTTGAAATTCGTCGAAGAACCTGTCGAGATCACGGACCGGGATGTTAAGGTCCTCAAGAGCACTAGAATACCTCTTGTTCGAGTTCGTTGGAACTCACGTCGCGGCCCAGAGTTTACCTGGGAGCGCGAAGATCGGATGAAACAAAAGTATCCCCAACTGTTTGAGAACAGTACTAACGCTACTGAGGCCGAAGCTACGGAATTTCGGGACGAAATTCCAGATCAACGGGGGGTGGATGTGACACCCCAGGAAAACCGGGAAAACCTTGCAACCTAACTAGCTTCCTCAGTGAGTGCCATCAAATTTCGGGACGAAATTTCTTTCAACTTGGGGATGATGTGACAACTCGAAATTTAGAACCTTTCGTTGTAACTTGCTTGTACGTTATGTGACTAGTTAAAATGATAACATGAACCTTTTTATGTGATAAGTGCTTTGTTATGTGTGCATTTGTATATATATGTGTACGTGTTTTATGTGAACCGAGAACCCAACCCGAGAACAAAGAACCCGACTCGAGACCATGAGGTCTCGAGTGGACTTGGGCCGAGAACCTTTGGCCGGTTGGGCCTTTGGGCCGTGAACCCCACTCGAAACCCACTAAGGGTGCACACTTGAACTAGCATATATAAACCACATCTTAGTTAGTTTTTGCCATTTGTTGAACATTACAACACACACTCTCCTACTTCTCTCTCTCACCTAAACTCTAGAACACAAACACACTCCATCATTCTTGGATCTTTGGACTTGGATCGGCTCACACACACACCCGGTTGGAAGCTTTTCACACACCCTCGAAACCCATAACCGGTT
Organism: Helianthus annuus; assembly: GCF_002127325.2. NCBI lineage: Eukaryota > Viridiplantae > Streptophyta > Magnoliopsida > Asterales > Asteraceae > Helianthus > Helianthus annuus. The sequence continues at coordinate 180,878,336 of NC_035436.2, read as the reverse complement.
AGTGTTCTTGATGTTTTGTTGAATGTTAGTGTGTTCATGTTATGTTGTATGAGATTATGTGACAATATGTTAAGTTGTTGAGTTATACATAGAAATCGGTTCATGAATGTTCTTGTTATGTGTTGAAATTTGCATAAATGCTTGATGTTGAAAATGGGTTCATTGTATGTTAAAAAGGGTGAATGATGATATTGGTTGCACTTGGATTAGATCCGAAAAGTTTGGGTGTTTATACTATGAAAATCGGCTAATGAATATGTTTGTCAAGTAGGATGCATGCTAGTAAAATTGTATCTTGATAGTTGTTCATGATTTTGGGTGAATAAGTGATTAATATGTTATGAACTTGTTGAATATATGTTTGAATATGTGAAGAACACTTTGAATGATAGTTAAGAATGTGAAAACCCTTGTGATTTTGATCCATCTTTGACCCATAGCCTGATTAGGAAAACTGTTAGTGAAATTCTATTGGTCATTTCCGGATTTGGGCCTGATTATATTGTACTATTTGGCTGATTACATCTGCATCAACACGTGAACATGAAAACGACAGCTTACCGACTCGCAATCACCCGTTGCGACTCGCAACCACAGCGTGATGACTCGAGACCACGCGGTTGCGACTCGCAACCATATCAGGACAAGCCGAGACCACAGGTTACGAGTCCCGTTGCGACTCGAGACCTTAGCATGATGAACCGAGACTACGGTTGCGACACCGGTTGCGACTCGCAACCATCCATGATCAACACACACAGCATGACTCGAGACCATGCTTGCGAGTCCGGTTGCGACTCGAGACCACACTTTTGGGCCTTAGTTAATGGGCCAGACTGATGGGCTTCTGTGTTAACTGCTTTTACGTGTTTGGGCCTAAGTAATTGGACTGAACCTGTGAACCGTATGTGCTACTGTTGATTTAGAATACTGTTACTGCTAAACGTGCTTGCCATACGTGTTGCACATTTGTGCACTACTTGGTTCGAATCTGATTATACGTGATATCCGTGTTAGGACGTTATTGACTACTTGCGACTTGATTGACTTTCTGTGATTAACTGCCGAGCAAACCAAGGTGAGTTCACACCCTTTACAAAGCATGGGATTCCCTGGGTTGGGAACAGGGTTAAGGAACGTGGGTTCCTCGTCTACCTTGGGTAGGACGTCAGTGGTTCAGGAATGTGATTCCTCGTCCGGATGGACGGATAAACGTACTAGACTAAAACTCTATCACGAAGTCCCTCCTTTTTGTATCGACTAATCGCCGGGCCAATGGCGAGCGGGTCATTAGTTAGATAGCGCTATTTAGGTCTGACAAACCTCACACCGTGCCGCAGAGGACGGGCGTGAACTAATGGATCTGGGGCACGTCAATGATGATAGACATTGATGTTTTCAGGGCACGTAAACATGACTACAGTCAGCAGTCGATATGGTAACGAGTCTAGTATACACATGGGGTAGCCCCCACGGCTGGAGAGCCAGATGATGTACATGGGGTAGCCCCCACGGCCGAAACGCCTGATAACTACATGGGGTAGCCCCCACGGCCGGAGTGCCGGAGTAACCGGGAACGAACATGTCACGTTTTTAAACTATGGGGTAACCCCCACGGCAGGATGCCAGATAAAGTGAACTGTTTTCGAAACAACTAAAACGAACGCCCACCCGTGAACTCACTCAACTAGTTGTTGACTCGTTACTACATGCTTTGCAGGACCATAGGTACTCAGTGGGAGCTTGCATGGAGGAGGATCGTTGTGGGACAGGGATTGCTACACGTTATGTTAAACTTGAAACTTTTGGAACTTATGTTATAACTTTAAACTTATGCTTCCGCTTGCAACTTAAATTTATTTGTTTTGGAACACCAATCGTGATGGTTAAACTTTTATAACTACTTATATGCTTGTTCAGTATGATTGGTGGCTGGATCCTGGTCAGTCGCGCCTCCAAGCGGTAGTACTCCGCAGGTGGGATTTTGGGGGTGTGACAGTGAAGACAGTCTGCTTTACGGTGGAATCCATGTGGAATTCAGGTCCACCGTAAATTACGGTGGAACCGTAAGTTACGGTGGAAACCTGAATTTTGCACTTTGTTTCATCTTTCGTTCCACGCGCGACCCGTTCAACTCCAAACCGTCCAAAGCTGCGTTTTATCCACTTTAAGCTCCCGAACCGCACCTGAAACATAAGCAACCGTAGTCATCTAATTCAAGATAATTACGCGATTAAGTGAAGGATTAAGTCGTCTTTTAACATGATTAAGGGTTGTCCAATGGACCACCCGTCACATCCCCACACTTAACCGTTGCTTGTCCCAAGTAACTCATCAAATCAATTTCAATACAAGTGATCAATTTAAACCAAGCAAAAACATGCAATCATTTTACTAACCCCTTTTTAACACCCAAAACAATACACCCCTCTCTAAATCTCTCCTCTCGGCTACAAGTGAAAACTAGCAAAGATAAGCTAGACACTCAATAGGCAAACGGGTGGTTGCACAATTATAGGCTTGTACCTAAATCGATCCTTCTCCTACAAGTGCTAAACATGAATGCAAATCAAAGGGACTTTCGAGGTTGTAACGTGGCTAGGTGTAAAGGTGGGAAATGGAATATATATGAAGTAGTGAAAACTTAACCCAGTCTTTTTATTACACAATAAAGCAAACTAACACTAACAATCTAAACTACTATGTACGAGACAACTAAACATCTCTCTTTTTCATTTTTTTTTCATTGCTTTTTCTTTTCTCTTTTTTTTCAAGCAAAGCAAACAAACATACAATGAAACATCAAACATATCTACATCATACTACTCAAACTATTACTACTAGCACTAAAAGACCGGGTCAAATTGGGTAAATTTTTAAGTAAGTAGCTAGGGGTAACAAACGATAGGCTTTTAGGCACAAAATTGGCAACTAACTGTCCAAACCCCCGCCCCTCTCGCAACCATGCTCATATATATACTTATGAGGTCCAACCCCCCAAATCCCACACTCACACACACAAAAGACGAGGCTACCTAGATACCCTTATCCTTTTCGCATTCACGTCTAACTAAGGACTCAAACCGCATTCAAGCACAAGTTCTAATGCACCCCCACCCGTAGCCACTCTCATCAAAGATAAGCATTATTTATATACAAATGTGGCTTCAACTCTCACCAAGAATGAAAGGGTATCAAGGGTTGCCGGTGCACCATTTGGGGTTAATCTAGGGTGTTTAAATTCTCACAATATTTCGCTTGATTTAAAATTTTTTTCAAAATCTTCAAAAATTTCCCCCCATCCCCACACTTGGGATACATTGACCCCAATGTATGGTTTTAGGAGGCTTTGATCACTAAAATTCATTCAACATCAACAAAAAGCTTCTTCACTCAAACCCCAAATTTCTTTTTAGATTTTTCATTTTATAATTTTTTTTATATTTTTCTTCTTTTTTTTCTTCTTTTTTTTTTTACACCAACACACTACCGACTAGCACCAACCCGAACACAACATAACAACTAACACCACCCAACCACCCAACCATAAACAAAACAAACTAACAAATATGCACAAAATATACAAAGGAGGAACACAACCTGACTAATAATAGCGCGGTCCCGGAGGTCCAAAAATGGAAGACATCATGTCGTTCCATTCTCCAAACGCAAATGAGCCGCTACTACTCCCTCCTTGTTGTTGTTGGGCTCCCTCTTGTTGCCTCAGATCAAATCCATTGTGAGTGGTGAAGCTGTGGAGTCGGATACGACACACTCCCATCATAAGGTGGTAGCGAGGCATAGTCCACATGTTGTGGATCCACAACCACTGGCCTCCCGACATGCCAATCTGCATGCATCCTTCTCTCTTGATCATCGTGATACCGATTATTCATTTCCACCTCTTGGGAATATGCAAAGGTGCGATTCCACGCCTCACTACGATCAAAGCTTTGTTTCAAGGACCGCTCTATGCTTGCACTCATCATGGTATTTTGATCATATAACGTCCGCTCCGGACCCGACCAAGTTTCAAAAACGGAAGCCGGAGGACGTTGATTTGCTATCACCTCTTGCATGGTACCTTCATAAGCCCACCCGGGCACATAAGATCGCTCTGTATAGTCGTAGAAAGCGCCACCATAACCTCCACCCGGGCCCCCTTGCCCCAAATTCACATTCACACCACCTTGCGGTTGCTCTTCATAATCTTCATCCCCACTCGGGATCTCCGCCTCACTCTCGGGTTCATCCTCTTCACCCGGTAACAAATCTCTAGCACCCGCCTTTAACGCTCTCCATCTCTGCCCCTCGGATTTAAGCTTATGATACCGCTCCGATTGTGTATACGTCCAACCAATCCCCAACTTGTCTAACGTAAAAGGCTGATGCCTTTTCGTTGCCCCTCGATCCTCTGACGTAAGAGCCTTTTGTTGCTTCATTAACCCCGTGATGATTCGACAATACGGGATAATGTCCCTTCCATATTTGTTTCGGCAGATCCACAGGTGGTTCATGATTAGATAACGGATTGGGAAACGCGGGCCCCCAGTAAGTAATGAATAGAGGACTGGTACTTCAGGAAACCTCACTTGCTCTTTATCCCCCCTTCGCGGTATAACATTCAACAAACAAATTGCCAATAATAATTTCGCTTCGATTTTAAATTCTTCCGATACAACACTCCATGATAAGTACCGGGAAAAAATAGCGTTGCCAACATGTCGTTCCAACGGGGGTGCTTCTCCGGCTTCACCAAAAGGTCATCAAGGGTGGGAACCATATAATCACGGGCTGGAAGGCTATCGTATTTCCCGAGCTTCTTCAACGTATCAAAGGACATCTCCACTGGAACCCCGTGAACTTCACAAATCAACTTCATTTGCGATGGCTTTTCATATGTGTTGCATTTAAGAGTCGCCATCCACTCTTGTATCTCGGTGATAAACAAATTGCTTTTATCTTTGTCAAAACATTTAAGTGCCGACTCCCAACCTAGAGTCCGGAACTTGTCAAACACCCCAAACTGACCAAGCTCAACTTCCCGGACTTCCCTCTCACATATAAAGGCCGCTGCCTTATTCTTCAACTTATTCATACGGTCATGATAGAGTGTTGGTTGCCACTCCTCTGGTTGATCATCCAAAGGACCCGAGTTCCATATCGGCTTTTCAGCCGGGTCCAACTCCATTTCTTCCTCACTCCCACTTTCACTTTCATCCACTCGGCCCAAATATTGTCTCTTTTTCGGTTGTTGTTCCGACTGTTTACCCTTTCCCTTTGATGATGAAGACGAACTAGATCCCGCTTTCTCTTTCGTCTTAACCATTTTCCTACACACATAAAGCAAACAACACAACCAAATGCAAACATTAGTCTTCTCTCACAATATCCCCACACTTGCTTGTTACTATGGTTTTAGATGTTAGTGAACCAAGAATTTTTCAAAAATTTGGCATGGTATCTCTACAATGTAAAGATTCCCCAAAAGTTCACTACTTTCCTAACAATCCTACATCTACAAACCATAATCATGTTCAAGTAACAAGTAACAAGTCAAAAACTATGAACAAGCAAGTGGCTATGAACAAATATCAAAAATAACCTCAATCTTCACAATGCATCATCAAAATACAACAAATAAACTTCCATACCTTTGTTTGAAGATGCAAGGATGCTTGTGAAACAAAAACTCCCAAAACCCCCAAAATTTTTCGAACTAGGGTTTAGAATTCGGACCCTAACACTGCGTTTTTCCTCAAATCTCTTCTCAAAATCAGAAAGTGTGTGAAAAATTAGCCAAAATAGACTCCTATTTCACTAGATTTGGTTGAGAATTGAAAGAGATATGGGTGATTGGAGGTTGAAGAAGGCTATGAAGTTCTTGTGGATTTTGTGGGGACTTGAGAAAGTGAAGGATTATAATAGACAGATGATAAAGTGGAATGAAATCGAGTGGCTGGGGTTATTCACATGATCTGATATATTTTATTTTTTTTATTTTTTTTTATGTAACGCATGAACCCGCAACGATCCGTTCATTCTCCAGGTCTACCGTAAGTTACGGTATCACCGTAATTTACGGTGGAACCTGGACAATTATCATCACCGTAAACCAGTAGCTAACTACCGTAAAGCCAAAAAAACTTTTATGGCCACCGTAAGTTACGGTGCCACCGTAAATTACGGTGGCACCTGGGCATATCTGGTTTGCTGCAAAATGTGATTTTTTATGCATATTTTTTTATATTTTTCAAGTTTTTCCAATTTTTTTTATGTTTTTAAATTTTTCTAAAATGTGTAAAAATCACCCTACCCCCTCGAAAGTCCCGTGTTGTCCTCAACACAATATTAGAAAAGTTCGTGACCCGAATATCCCCACACTTGTTTCGAACACGGATTTCAAGGAAATATGGTAATTGAGCAAACTATACAAAACAAAGCAAAATGAAATACTACTATTTACACTATCAAACCTGGGCCTCTCACAGTTGTTCCTCATCGACCGGGCGTAAAATGTAGCCCGCTTTATCAAGCTCCAAGTTATTGATGTCATTCCCCTCCAAGTATGGCTTCAACCGGTGACTGTTCACCGTTTGTTGTTTCAATGTTTGCTCGTCTTGGATGTCTACGTCACCAGACCTTCCAACTCGCCGAACGACATATGGGCCCATCCATTTACTTTTAAGCTTACCCGCAAACATCTTGAGTCTTGAGTTGTACAACCAAACTTTTTGACCCACTTCGAAAGTTTTCTTCCGCAATTTTGCATCATGCACCTTCTTGAGTTTATCTTTATAGGCCGATGCACATTCATACGCCTCGTCTCGAATCTCTTCTATTTCGCTTAATTGCAACTTTCTCAACTTCCTCGCCTCGTCATAATCCGCGTTTACCGTCTTAATTGCCCAACGTGCCCGATGTGCTAGCTCCATTGGCAAGTGACAACCCTTTCCATACACCATCCAGTAAGGCGTTGTACCAATAGGAGTCTTGTAGGCCGTTCGGTATGCCCACAATGCATCGTCTAACTTACTCGACCAATCCTTCCTATCCGTTCTTACCATCTTCATGAGAATTTCTTTGATTTGACGGTTGGACACTTCGACTTGTCCACTCGTTTGTGGATGGTAAGGTGTGGCAATCCAGTGATTCACGCTATACCTTTTTAGTAATTTCCCAAAGTTGAAGTTCTTGAAATGCGAACCACCATCACTTATAATAACCCGCGGGATGCCAAAACGAGAGAAAATATTGGATTGAACAAATTTACAAACAACCGAATGGTCGTTTGTTCGTGTTGCAATAGCTTCAATCCACTTCGAGACATAATCCACCGCTACCAAAATGTATAGGAAGCCATTCGAATTCGGGAAAGGACCCATAAAATCTATACCCCATACATCAAATATCTCTACAACCAAGATTGGTTGTAATGGCATCTCATCCCTCTTCGATATACTTCCCATTTTCTGACAATTTATGCAATTTCTAGCGAACTCACATGCATCCTTGAAAATTGTGGGCCAATAAAACCCACATGAAAGAACCCGATAGCCTGTTTTGTGCCCACTAAAATGACCCCCACATGCAGACGAATGAGCATGGGTCAAAATTTCCAACACTTCTGTCTCGGGCACACACCTTCGTATAACTTGATCCGGTCCAATCTTGAAAAGATCCGGTTCATCCCAAATATATTGCTTCACTTGAACCATAAATTGTTGTCGGCGCTTCTTGGTCCAATAACTTGGGATGACACCGTGGCTAAGTAGTTAACATAGTGAGCATACCACGGTGCAACAAAGGTGGAGACGGCTAGGAGTTGCTCATCGGGAAAACTTTCATTGATTTCACTAACACCATTGATCCCTTCCACCGGAATCCGAGACAAGTGATCCGCCACTACATTCTCACTTCCCTTTTTGTCTCGGATTTCTAAATCAAACTCTTGTAACAATAATACCCACCGAATCAAACGAGGCTTCGCGTCCTTTTTCTCCATCAAATATCGGACCGCACTATGATCCGAATAAACCACCACTTTACTCCCCCAAATATACGAGCGAAACTTATCCAAAGCATACACCACCGCTGGTAATTCCTTCTCGGTTGTGGTGTAATTAAGTTGCGCTTCGGATAAAGTTTTGCTTGCATAGTAAATCACCACTGGCTTTCTATCAACCCGTTGACCCAAAACTGCACCAATACTGGTGTCGCTTGCATCACACATTATCTCAAATGGCTTTGACCAATCCGGTGGTTGCAAGATAGGAGCCTTGACCAAGTGTTCCTTCAAAACAGTGAAAGCTTGCATACACTCGTTAGTAAAATCAAATGGGACATCTTTTAATAACAAGTTGCACAAAGGCTTAGTGATAACACTAAATCCTTTAATGAAACGTCTATAAAAACCCGCGTGTTCCAAGAATGACCTTACACCCTTAACATTTTTCGGAGGTGGCAAAGATGATATTACCCGTATTTTTGCCTTATCCACCTCCATCCCCCTTTCAGAAATTACATGACCCAACACAATACCCTCTTGCACCATGAAGTGACTTTTCTCCCAACTTAACACTAAATTTTTCTCAACGCACCTTTTTAAAACTTTTTGTAATTCGTTGAGACAAGCATCAAAACTAGTGCCAAAAATGGAGAAGTCATCCATAAATACTTCGAGCGACTCTCCAACCATGTCCGAGAATATACTCATCATACATCGTTGGAAAGTTGCCGGAGCATTGCACAAGCCAAATGGCATTGGCCGAAAGGCAAATGTGCCATATGGACAAGTGAAGGTGGTCTTGTGTTGGTCATCCGGGTGTATTGCGATTTGATTGTAACCCGAATACCCATCCAAAAAACAGTAGTATTTTTGACCCGATAATTTTTCAATAATTTGGTCAATGAAAGGTAGCGGGAAATGGTCCTTAGAAGTGGCGGCATTCAATTTTCGGTAGTCAATACATACACGCCACCCGGTAACCGGTCGGGTGGCAATTTGTTCACCACTTTCATCTTTGACTACTTGAATGCCGGCCTTCTTAGGCACAACTTGGGTGGGACTCAGCCAAGCACTATCCGAAATCGGATAGATAATTCCTGTATCCAACCATTTAATTACCTCTTTTTTAACTACCTCCCGTAGGTTCGGATTCAATCGCCTTTGAGCTTCTCGTGTCGGCTTTGCATCTTCGGTGGTAATGATCTTATGCATGACAATGGATGGACTAATTCCTTTGAGATCGGCAATCGTCCATCCGATAGCTCCCTTGTTCTCTTTCAAAACTTCCAACAACGCTTGCTCTTGTGCCAACTCCAAATTAGAGGCAATAATGACCGGTAAAGTGTCATTATCCCCTAAAAACGCATACTTCAAGTGACTCGGCAAGTCTTTAAGTTCCAACTTTGGCGGTTCCTCTAACGATGGTTTAGTACCCGAATCTATCTCCGCCGGTAAACCTTCAAACTGATGAGTCCATGGTGGTCTACCTTCTTTCAAAGCCATCGCATCTTGTTTTTCCTCTTCAACCCGGAGTGCATAAGCATGTACCTGTTCAGAAAAATCACACAGGCAAACATCCAAACCATCCTCCTCATACTCATGCGAGTTGCATCCGTCAACTATATCTGCCATGAAACACTCATCAACACCATTAGCATTAGAATTGTTAGTAAAAACATTCAAACGCATTTTTCGATTCCCAAAAGTCATGTCGACCGTACCAAATCTACAATCGATCACGGCATGTGCGGTGCTCAAAAATGGCCGACCCAAAATTACGTTTTGTTATTGTTTTAGGTCCGCGGACGAGTAGTCCAAGACTAGAAAGTCAACCGGGTAATAAAACTCATCAATTTTAACAATCACATTTTGAACCATACCCCGAGGTAGCTTATGAGACAAATCGGCCAAAACAACCGTTGTCTCCACCCTTGCTAACGGACCAAAATCATATTGGTCATATAAGCCCCCCGGTAAAATGCTAACCCCGGCTCCAAGATCTAGCAACGCCTTAGCCATTTGAAAATTACCAACTTGTATGTTAATCAATGGCGTGCCCGGATCTTGGAGCTTAGGAGGAAGCTCCCGATTTAAAACTGCACTTACTTGCCCGGTTAAATCAACCCGCTTAGGCACTTTCTTCTTGTTTTGCCTTTTTTGTGTACATAACTCTTTTAAAAATTTGGCATAGGCAGGTACTTGTTTTATTGCATCAAGAAGTGGGAGGTTAATTTTAACTTGTTTAAACATGTCCCACAACTCTTCTTTTTGGGGACCTCTTGATGCAATAAAGTTTTTCTTTCCCGGGTCAAGTAAAGCCGATGGAAAAGGGACTTGACTCGGTTCACCCTCAACTTTTTCACTCTTTTCATTTTCACCCAAACCCGGTTTGTTAACATTTAATTCTTTTGGATTAACCGGTGAAACTTCATCATCACTATCATTACCCGTGATGTCCTCAACTACCCCCTCAACCAATTCGGGTGACAAATTGGCTTTAAACTCTTTTCCACTTCTTAAAACACTAACATGATGAACATTAACATTACCTCGTGATGTACCATGCGAAGGGTTTACCTTAGTGTCGCTAGGAAGTTGACCCTTGTTTTTCTTCAATTCAGCCACGTCGGTTGCTAATTGACCCATTTGGGTTGTTAGTGATTGGATGCTTTTGTCACGAACCTCATCCTTTTGCATTCGAACTTCATCGAGTTGGTTCCGTTTTTGCATCTCCATTTGCATGCTTTTTAGCATCTCCATCATCTCGTTTCCACCCGAAGACCCCCTTGTTCTTGACCCGTTTGATATTGCTTTTGATAGCTTTGGTTGTTCCCGCCTCGATATCCACCTTGGTTATTGTAAGGTTAGCGTGAACCAAAGTTACCTTGGCTACCTTGAAAGTTCGGGTTAGCTTGATTTGAAGGGTTCCCATACCGAAAATTTGGGTGGTTCCTCAACCCGGGGTGGTAGGTATTAGAGTTCATGTTGTTGTAGTTTCTACCACCCCCTCCTTAACCTTGAACCGCATGGACTTCTTCATATTGCCCTTCCACCATTCCTTGGCAATTTTCAGCCGCATGACCTATTTCATTACACAAAGCACAAACATCATAAATTTGGTTAGTAGTTTGAACATTACCATTATCGATTGCGTGCACTTGAGGTTGGGCAATGGCTAGTCGTGCTCTCCTTGATGCTTGAGCTTTTCTCTTTGATGTAGTTGCCATGCTCTCCAAGAACTCCCAATCATCGTTCTCGTAATTTGTACCAAAAGTCCCATCGGTAATGGACATTAAATCACGAGCATCCTCGGCACTCAACCCCTCGTGAAAGGCATTCATTAATTCCCACAATTCGATTCCATGGTGAGGGCAATTCTTTATCATCATATTGAATCGTTCAAATGCCTCATGGGACATTTCATCATGTTGTTGTTGAAAGCTCCTCAACCCCTTCCTAGCATCGTTGGTCTTTTGGGCGGTGTAAAACTCATCCAAGAAAGTTTGTTGCATCTCCCCCATGTATATATGGATGCTGAAGGTAATGTGTAGAACCATTTTTTCGCCTTATCTTCCAAAGAAAATTGGAATAGTACCAATTTAATATCGTCGGCTGAGAACCCTTGACTCCCAAGAGTGTTACAAATCGAGTCATAAGCCTCCAAATGAAAGTAAGGCTCCTCCGTTGCTAACCCCTTATATTTTGGTAAACTTTGCAAAGAGTTGGTCCTCACTTCAAATGTCCTCCCTTGATCATTGTGAGGAATGACTACCGGTGAAGGGTTTTGAGTGATTACCGGCCTAAAATGCGCTTCAATGCCCCTCACATTTTCTCTAAGGTGCCTCCTTGGTGTCACACCCCGATTTCCACGTGTCTCACCGGTGGGCCCGGTGGGGGATTACCGTGACGTAGTTGGCAACAATATAGTCAAACCACACAATTATATGAATGCACAGCGGAAGCATAAAGATAAATATATTTCAACGTTAAATGTAATATCAAAGTATCACCATTGTTGAAATAAAATCCACAGGGGATCAATAATAAAAATAAAGTATTGTTCAACAGCCTTCAGGCATCTTAAGCTTGCGAGACTTCTAATGATGCTAAGGAGAAATCCCAGCCAATTTCGCATAGTACCTGCATTTAGTCTTTTTGGGAAAATACGTCAGTTTACACTGGTAAATACATTCAACTGACACTTTTGTAAAATGTTTAATAAAATTGGTTTAAATGCACAAGGCACAAACTCTTTATAACTTGGGATAATTTATAATTTAAATCTTGTAAAGAATTACATGTTTGCTATGCGTTCGGTCGCCCGGGTTGTGCCGGGTTAAAGGTTAATAGACACGCCACAAAGCATAAAGCCGTGGCGGGAAAACCAACGGTTATACCTCTAATTAATATAGACACAATGCCGGGTGTACGCCTACACCCGGATGTCGAGGTAGTGGCCATTTCGTAAAATGATGCCAAGGATATCTGGGACATGGTCATTAAGCTCCCAAAGGCGTAAAGCCAACAAAACAAGTTTTTAAACGGGTCACATTGATAATACCCAACTACTAATGAGTTGGGGTCAATTGCCCGACCAAGCGGTATTTTAAATACCGTAACCCAAGCCCGTATAACGGAAAATAAGTTAAAAGTATTTACCTTTGCAAGTATAAATCCTTAATCGAAATAAATCACAGATAGCTTTTACTGGTCTCCTATTCTGGAACGAAGGTTTTTAAAATAACCTATTAGAATCCTAACGGGTCTTTAATTTAGCCGTAGCTTAGACCGGTCAGTTTCAACGGATAGTCACGGTTTAATCGCGTGAAAGGCGAAAACCGGGAATGGAATGTGATTTTAACCCAACAAGTTTGAAGACTTGTTTTATATGGGTATGATAATCACACTCTGGATTTTGGGGTCAAAACAATATGGTTTGACCCGTTTCGGCTAGTTTATGTAAACTAGTTACACAAGCCGAACCGTGCGCGCAAAAGGCGTAACGGGTAACCGTAAGAGTCCTACACTGGTTTCCTAAGTCAATATGCTTTAAAGAGGTTGTGGTATCAGTAGGATACCTTCCATAATGCCCGTAACGAGTTTAAGTTCATATTATGCCCCATAGGGGTATTTCGGTCTTTTTAAAGATTATAAAATAGGTTTCTGAGTTCTACAGGAAATCTGAGTTTCCCGAACAGTTTATAAAGTCTAAAATACTTTATTTATTATTTAAAATCAGTAGCAACTGGAATCGGGTCAAAAGACCTTGTAGAACTCAAGTTATGGCCGAAAAGGGTATATTCGGTAATTACCGAACCGATGCCATAACCGCAGGTTATGAGCAGGTTAAAAATAATTAAAAATCTTTAAAAATCCCAAAATATTATTTTACATCAGTGAGTAAAAGTTTGGTGTCGAAATCCAGGTTTAGATAGGCGTTATGCTAATTGGCGCTATTAAATTACTAAAGTTTCCGTAATTTGCGCTATTTAGCATAACTCCTATTCTGGACCTCGGATTGACGTGAAATTTTAGGGACATGCTTAGGAATCAGTAACTAAGGTTATGGTTCTTTCACATGTCCGAAATTCTCGTTTTAAATTAAAAAGGGCGTTACGGTCAACTTTTAAGCATTTAACGGAAATGTGTAAAAGACTCGGACAAACAACGAACCGGTCACAGAAGGTTATACCATCATGTAACCTGGTCCTAAGAGAGTCCTAAGGCATATCTATATCATACTTTAACGGGTCAGAACTGAAGTCAAAGCAAAAGTCAAAGCTTTGCGACTTTCGGCTCCGATCCGGGTCAAAACGGTAAATGGTCGGATCAAACAAGCTTAGACTAGTTAATATACTTATCATCATGTTTTATAAGTGTTTAAACAGGTTACATATCATCTACATTACCGATTATGCAAGAAATCGCAAAATAGCATTTCTGTTGACTTTTTCTAAGCACGTTTGACTCGACATTTGGACTAGTTAGAGTGGGAATCAGAGGGTGCCCTTTTAGAGGTTTAAAGCCCACATGATTACCAACATATAACTATCTTTGATTCGACAAACCACTGGACCATTTGTGATTTATCGCAAAGTCAATCGTTAATTACGACGGATTGACTTTTAAGCAAAAACTAAGCCACAAAAGGGTAGACACACTTACAGAAGCTTGGTGCACGATTAGGGATGATAGAAGAATGGTTTAGAGCTCCAGAGATGGATTAGAATGCAGATTTGAGGTGTGTTTCATTTGTGCACAATGCCTTGCCTTTTATAGTGAAAAATTTTGCTTAGGATCATTACAACTCACCCTACAATGGATCATGGATGATCAGCAGGTGGCCCTGGGTGCTAGGGGTCATGTAGAGGGCGCCCATGCTTCATTAATTGCCTCAATGATCGTTCACAAGTTCAAACAGCAAGTCTGTCCAAGTATTCTGCATCTGGGACTCGTACGCGGCCCGCATTAGGATTCAGCAACTCGGACGCGGGCCGCATGAATCCTAATGTCAGAAAACGTATCTTCAACTGGCGCGCGGCCCGCATTGGCTTGCTTAATTCGTCCACGCGGCCCGCCTGAGGTCTGTTTTCAAAGATTTTCAAATCTTTTGTAATGATTAACCTGACCTTTCGGTTTCGAAGGGGTAACTTTGCGATTTGGCCCTCAATTATTTACAATGAAGGGCCTCGTGACTTTTACCCGCATTGTTAAGTCCCCGGTTAGTTTAATTACTATCCGAAGAGCCTTAACTTTTATTGTTGACGCTTTTAACCCCTCGCATACGAATTTGATCATAACTTTCTCGTTTTAAAACGGAACTTCGCGAAATTTATATAGTATATTCTAGTGAGCGTATTTTACTGTTACAAAGCCTCGGGTTCGTCAAAGGGTCACTCAGAGGTATAAATTAAACATGTTGACACAATTAACCCCTGTAGCTTGTAATCTCTCACTTTCTCCCGCGTTTCGCTCCGTACGATCCATGATTTATTCGTTTGAAGGTACGAGCATCATTTAGGGTTACTATACAGTATATTTACCCTTCGTTGACATTTATAACCCTCGATTTTACATACTTTCAAGGTTTGTCAACTTTAGTCCTTTATTTAATAGTTAATGCTACGTGTAAGCTCATGACACGTGTCAACACATTATTGGACACAAAATTTCGAGGTGTTACATCCTCACCCCCTTAAAATAAATCTCGACCCGAGATTTACTGAAATAAATAAGGGTATTTCTCTTTCATCGTGGATTCAACCTCCCACGTGAATTCGGGACCTCTACGGGCATCCCATTTGACCTTAACAATAGGTACATGCTTCCTTCGAAGCTTCTTTACCTGTCGATCTTCAATCGACAAAGGTTTTTCCACAAATTTTAAGCTCTCATCTATATGCACATCTGTATGGGGTATTACCAGTGATTCGTCAGCGAAGCACTTTTTCAGATTGCAGATGTGGAACACATTGTGAATTCCATTGAGCTCCTCCGGTAAGTTTAGCTTATAGGCAACTGACCCGACACGTTCGATAACCTCAAAAGGTCCTATGTACCTCGGGCTTAGTTTGCCTTTCTTACCGAAACGCATCACCCCCTTCCAGGGTGATACTTTAAGTAACACTTTTTCACCTACTTCGAAGTGAAAATCTTTACGCTTTGGATCCGCGTAACTCTTCTGCCTATCTCGGGCAGCTTTGAGACGGTCTCAAATCTGGACAATCTTGTCCGTCGTTTCGAAGACTATCTCTGGTCCTGATAATTGGACATCTCCAACTTCCGCCCAACAAACAGGCGATCTACACTTTCTACCGTATAATGCCTCGAAAGGCGCAGCCTTTATGCTGGTATGGTAGCTATTGTTGTAGGAGAATTCGATTAATGGCAGGTTCTTATCCCAACTACCACCCAAATCGATAGCACATGCACGTAGCATGTCTTCCAACGTCTGAATAGTTCGCTCACTCTGACCGTCTGTCTGAGGATGGTAAGCCGTACTAAAATTTAAACGTGTGCCCAAAGATTGCTGGAAACTTTTCCAGAAATGCGACGTGTATCTAGTATCCCGGTCAGAGATAATAGACACGGGTATGCCATGCAAGGCTACAATCTTATCAACGTATAACTGGGCCAACATGTCGGAGCTATAAGTCTCCTTGATGGGTAAGAAATGAGCTGACTTAGTCAGTCTATCGACTATAACCCATATTGTGTCATTTCCTTTCCTTGTCTTGGGTAACTTGGTAATAAAATCCATATTTACACATTCCCACTTCCATTCGGGAAGTTCAGGCTGTTGTAGCAAGCCAGACGGCTTTTGATGCTCAGCTTTGACTTGCGCACAAGTCAAGCATTTGGCTACATAAGCGGCTACAGACTTTTTCAAGCCTATCCACCAATAATTTGCCTTTAGATCCTGATACATCTTATCAGCTCCCGGGTGAACAGAATATTTGGAACTATGGGCTTCCTGGAGGATAACATCTCGTAGTCCTCCATAAATTGGAACCCATATTCGTCCATTTAATCGTAAAATTCCGTCCTTGCTAAGAGTTAACTGCTCCTCAGTTACTCCCAGCTTCTCGTTAGGATAGTTAGCTTCCAACACAGCTTCTCGCTGTGCAGCTAACAATCTTTCAATCAAATTATTCTTCACTTCAATGCTCTTGGCATTGATTCGGATGGGTTTCACCCTTTCCTTTCTACTCAGGGCATCAGCGACTACATTCGCCTTGCCGGGATGATATCTGATTTCACAATCATAATCATTTAAAGTCTCCATCCAACGGCGTTGCCTCATGTTTAGCTCCTTCTGATTAAACAGATGTTGAAGGCTCTTATGATCAGAATAGATCACAAACTTGATACCATACAGATAATATCTCCACAGTTTTAGTGCGAACACAACGGCACCCAGCTCCAAGTCATGGGTGGTGTAATTCTTCTCATGCACCTTTAACTGTCTCGAAGCATAGGCAATAACCTTGCCTTTCTGCATGAGCACACATCCCATGCCGGTCTGTGATGCGTCGCAGTAAACTACGAACTCTTCGGTACCTTCAGGTAAAGTCAGCACAGGGGCGTTGCTCAGCTTTTGCTTCAGAATATCAAAGGACTCTTGCTGCTTAGGGCCCCAAACGAACTTTACTTTCTTCTTGGTCAGGGAAGTTAAGGGCGCAACAATCCTTGAAAAATTTTCAATGAAACGCCTGTAATATCCTGCTAACCCCAGGAAACTACGAATCTCTGTAGGCGTCTTTGGCTCTTGCCAATTCATGACAGCTTCAACCTTAGCGGGATCCACTTGGATACCACGCTCGCTGACAACATGTCCTAGAATTTGGACTTCTTGAAGCCAGAATTCGCACTTAGAGAATTTGGCATAGAGTTTCTCATGATGCAGGAGTTTGAGAATACAGCGAAGGTGTTTCTCATGGTCAGCTCGGTTCTTAGAGTAGATAAGAATGTCGTCGATGAAAACGATGACGAATTTGTCTAAGTACGGCTTGCAGACGCGATTCATGAGATCCATGAACGCAGCCGGTGCATTTGTGAGCCCAAAAGGCATCACTAGGAACTCGTAGTGACTGTAACGAGTCCTAAATGCGGTTTTATGTACGTCTTCATCTCTGACGTTCAGTTGATGGTAGCCTGACCTCAAGTCAATCTTCGAGAAATAACTTGCCCCTTGTAACTGATCGAACAAATCATCGATCCTCGGCAAGGGATATCTATTCTTTATCGTGACCTTATTAAGCTCGCGATAATCGATGCACAGACGCATCGATCCGTCCTTCTTCTTTACAAACAGGACAGGTGCTCCCCAGGGAGACGAACTAGGTTTGATGAAACCTTTAGCTAGCAGTTCATCTAGCTGGGTCCTCAATTCCTTCATTTCGGTTGGTGCTAGCCTGTAAGGGGCTCTAGCAATAGGTGCTGCTCCAGGGATGATATCAATCCTGAATTCCACTTGCCTATCTGGTGGCAGACCAGGTAGATCCTCAGGGAAAACTTCTGGATATTCCGAAATGACGGGAATGTCTTCTATCTTCGGTTTAGGCTCTTCAATAATCACCTGTGCCATGTAGATGACACAACCCTTCTTTAGACATTTTGAAGCCTTGAGCATAGTCACTTGCTCAGGCAATCCGTACTGGGTATCTCCCTGAATGGTAAGCGATTCACCAGACGGAGTCCTTATCACCACTTGCTTTCTGTTGCAGACGATTTGGGCCTGGTTGTGAGATAACCAGTCCATACCCAATACTAGGTCAAAACCGGCCAATTTAAAGGGAAGTAGAGATAGAGGAAAAGAGTGGTTCTTATGGATATCACACATCCATCTAACACAGTGGAGACGGTTTCTATGGTGCCATCTGCTAACTCTACCTCGTAATTCACATTTAAGGTTTTGACAGGCATATTCAGCAATTTGCAAAATTTATGATCTACGAAAGACTTATCAGCGCCCGAATCAAAAAGTACTCTTGCAAAGATATCGTTTACGAGAAAAGTACCTGTGATCACGTTATCATCTAGCACTGCTTCCTTCGCCTCCATCCTGAAGACTCTTGCATTGGTCTTCTTGGCTTTTTCAGGCTTCTTGGCATATTTAGGGCAGTTGCTTTTAATGTGCCCTTTCTCGTTGCAGCCGTAGCAGGTTGCATCCTTTATCTTTTTGCAATCCACGGTCTTGTGGTCCTTGGATTTGCATAACCCGCAAGCATACGACTTCGACTGAGTCTGCGAGTTTGATTCGAGTCTACACTTTCCAAAGTGATGTCTCTTGCAATTCTTGCACTTGGGCTTCTCACCAGACTGTTGCCCATCCTTCCTTGACTCCGACCCTCTCTTGTTATCACCGTTTCCACGGTGCTTCTTGCCCGACCTCCGTGAAGTATCATCTTCACGCTTTCTCTTCTCAGCTTCTTTGTTCCTCAGCGATCTTTGTCGGACCGCATCTAGGGTAAGGGATAAGGATATGTCGGCTACAGATCTAAAGGTCGCTGGCCGAGAGGCCTTTACGCTTGCCTTTATTTCGGGGGCTAACCCACCGATAAAACGAGCTATTCTCTTTGGCTCCGGGGTTACCAAGTACGGAACCAACCGGGACATCGTGTTGAAGCTCGTGAGGTAAGCTTGACAGTCAAGGTTCGTCATAACCAATGACAGGAAGTCAGTCTCTATCTTTTCAACCTCATGAGGGCAGTAATTTTCCTTGATGAGAGAAATGAATTCCTCCCATGTCATGCTGTATAGAACAGCCTTTCCCGAGGCCTGAACCAGAGACCTCCACCAAGCCAGGGCCTCGCCCTTAAATGATTGTGAAACAAACTTTACTACGCCCCTCTCTGCACAGCCACTGATGTCCACCATGGTGTCCATCTCGTCTAGCCACGTCATGCAATCTACCGCGCCCTTCTCCCCAGTGAAATCTCGGGGTTTACAAGATACAAAATACTTGTAGGTACAACCCCTGGCGCGAGATGCATCAGTATACACTCTTTTTGGACGGACACTGTTTTCATTAGATGAGTGATTATCATCGTCCTTTTTGGGCTTAGACGGTGGTTTGCTGTGAGATTTTGAGTGGGTTTTCGGCTTTGAGTGTGGTTTGGATATGGTTCTGCTCCGGGATTCAGTATACTCCTCGTATTGTCGATCCAGGGCTGTCTTAACAGCATTGTCGACAAGAGCTTTCAATTCTGCGCCCGTCAAATGAACCTGGGCGTTATCGTATTCGTCTTCCTTCGAATGACTATTCTCCCCACTTGGATCAGCCATGGTAACTTGAATCTGCTACAGAAGATAACGAAAAATTTTATTTAGGAGTTTATTATGGAATTGTCTTTTATGGCAATTCATTAACCATGGTAAACAGAGACCATATCTGGTTAATTTGTTACTCACTTTTATTTAGGATTTGATCATACTTATCCTAATTACAAACAATATTGTTATTGGCATAAAAGCCTAGTCATGAGGACGTTTTTATATTATTAGCCGAGATTACAGAGAATCAAGGCCTGAAGGTTTGAACCGTAGTTCTTTTACCTTTTCCGACAGGGAGTCATAGGCTACCACTGCCTTTTGTCTTATATGACAATAATTATGGCCCGTAGGCACTACATCACTAATGTGTGTTTAATAATTTGACCCGTAGGCACTACATCGCTAATGGATGTTTTAATAAGTTTGGCCCGTAGGCACTACATCGCTAATGGATGTTTAATAAATGATCATCTTCATTGATGATTTAACCCATGATTTATAAATCATCAATTTGGGCTTTGAAATCCTTAGAAGGATTCTTATACAAGAATGATGCGTGCAATTTTAACGGATCACATCTGCCATGAATGTTAACATGATTACAGAGGTTAACTTGGAATCTGAATCTTTTAATCAGGTCTTACCATCTTGGCCGGATCTTATAAAGACACCTGGCTAGGTTTCACTCTTAAGATTCTTTATTTAGGCAGATTTAAATTTAAAAGGAATGATTTTTTTTTTATTTATTTCATATATAATAACAAAATTGAAATTCATAACATAACATTCCATAAATTTTAAATATGATTACACGCTGCCCTAAATGGGACTTTTTAAATAATTAAATACCTACACAGAGGTTTATAGAAAAACAAGTCCACGCAGGGACCAATACAAGATAGATGTCCGCGCAGGGACTAAAAGATAAGTCCACGTAGGGACTGAAATACGATAAATGTCCACGCAGGGACTAAATTGCAAATACAACAATACATAAGAAGACTAATGATCTCGTTTCTTCCTCCCTTTTAGTAGGTTTGCTAGACCCTTGAGAAATCCACGATTACTCTTTCGTTCTTGTTCGAAGTCTCGTTCCACACGGTTTAGTCGGTGGAGTATTTCTTCTTGCTCCGGTGGAGAAAAACGTGGCTGCTGCGACGGTTGCTGAACCGGAGGTCTAGGAGGTATTGGATACCCATGAGCTGAGTAATCTGGTCTCCAAGAGGTTCCATGGAGGGCATTGTAATTTGCCGCTACCACGTATGGATCGGCATCATAGTTATAATTGTAGTGCGTGTGAGTCGGCTGCTCAAACGGATTGTACGCCGTGGAAGCGCCGTACGCTGGTATCGGATTGTCATATCCGAATGGTGGTGGAGGTGGTGCAACTGGTGCAGAATTCACCTCTGCAGGGTGACCAGAAGGTTCCCCTAATTGTGGTTCTTCTTCAGGCACTGACGGAAAGTGACTCGCACTCGAGTGGCGAGGGGTGCTGAAATGGAATTCCCCTCCTCGGGTGGACATCCGAGCGCCTGATCTTCTACGCCTTGGTGGATCTGGAATTACTGGTTGAACCGGTGGCAGTGGCGGTGGTGTGACTGCCACGAACCGCGAATCCTCAGAAGGATCCTGTTGTTGCTGTTGATCATGAGGCGAGAAATGTTGCGATGGTGTGAAGTACCAATTACATTGGTCAAACCTCGCCTGGTAGCTATCGGGACCTTGATAGGGCGTTCCATGGAAGGATGACCCATCCGAGATCTCGACTGGATGATTGGGAGTACCCCGTGCAGGCTCGACGGGATCTGTATCCTCGTCCATATCCACTGCATTGTCTTCAGAAAAGTGATCCTCTGGTCCTAAAGGGTTATACCCTATTGGCTCTTGGACATAATCCGCCGGGTTAAACTGTCCTATGAAGAAAGGTGAAGGATCGCCATAAGAACGGTGCGAAGCAGATCGCTGGAGAGGTATAAAGGATGGCTGAGGGTTATTGGGATTGTTTTCCAAATCTGGTTCAAATGAATGACGGTATGAGGGTGTTGAGCTATGCGAGGTAGAATGTCTCGCAGGTTCAAAGAGGTTTCTTCTTCGTCTCTGTGGTTCTTCACTCCTTGTACTGGAAGGAGCTCGCATGTTCGAAGGTCCAGCCTCGTGATCATTGTGAGTAATGATCGTTCCTCTGCCTCTTCCTCCTCTTCCTCGTCTGTTTGCAGGTGGCATATTCCTGCTTTCAAAACTTTAAATGACAATAAAATAATAAAAATACAATCTGGAATAACAATTCGAATTTGTCCTATGTTCTTGTCTAGACTCAAGTATGTGCAATTGTGTCATTGAGATTAAACACTTAAGGATAGTGTTTAATTCACTCAACGTTGGCTCTAATACCAACCTGTCACACCCCGATTTCTACGTGTCTCACCAGTGGGTCCGGTGGGGGATTACCGTGACGTAGTTGGCAACAATATAGTCAAACCACACAATTATATGAATGCACAGCGGAAGCATAAAGATAAATATATTTCAACGTTAAATGTAATATCAAAGTATCACCATTGTTGAAATAAAATCCACAGGGGATCAATAATAATAATAAAGTATTGTTCAACAGCCTTCAGGCATCTTAAGCTTGCGAGACTTCTAATGATGCTAAGGAGAAATCCCAGCCAATTTCGCATAGTACCTGCATTTAGTCTTTTTGGGAAAATACGTTAGTTTTACACTGGTAAATACATTCAACTGACACTTTTGTAAAATGTTTAATAAAATTGGTTTAAATGCACAAGGCACAAACTCTTTATAACTTGGGATAATTTATAATTTAAATCTTGTAAAGAATTACATGTTTGCTATGCGTTCGGTCGCCCGGGTCGTGCCGGGTTAAAGGTTAATAGACACGCCACAAAGCATAAAGCCGTGGCGGGAAAACCAACGGTTATACCTCTAATTAATATAGACACAATGCCGGGTGTACGCCTACACCCGGATGTCGAGGTAGTGGCCATTTCGTAAAATGATGCCAAGGATATCCGAGACATGGTCATTAAGCTCCCAAAGGCGTAAAGCCAACAAAACAAGTTTTTAAACGGGTCACATTGATAATACCCAACTACTAATGAGTTGGGGTCAATTGCCCGACCAAGCGGTATTTTAAATACCGTAACCCAAGCCCGTATAACGAAAAATAAGTTAAAAGTATTTACCTTTGCAAGTATAAATCCTTAATCGAAATAAATCGCAGATAGCTTTTACTGGTCTCCTATTCTGGAACGAAGGTTTTTAAAATAACCTATTAGAATCCTAACGGGTCTTTAATTTAGCCGTAGCTTAGACCGGTCAGTTTCAACGGATAGTCACGGTTTAATCGCGTGAAAGGCGAAAACCGGGAATGGAATGTGATTTTAACCCAACAAGTTTGAAGACTTGTTTTATATGGGTATGATAATCACACTCTGGATTTTGGGGTCAAAACAATATGGTTTGACCCGTTTCGGCTAGTTTATGTAAACTAGTTACACAAGCCGAACCGTGCGCGCAAAAGGCGTAACGGGTAACCGTAAGAGTCCTACACTGGTTTCCTAAGTCAATATGCTTTAAAGAGGTTGTGGTATCAGTAGGATACCTTCCATAATGCCCGTAACGAGTTTAAGTTCATATTATGCCCCGTAGGGGTATTTCGGTCTTTTTAAAGATTATAAAATAGGTTTCTGAGTTCTACAGGAAATCTGAGTTTCCCGAACAGTTTATAAAGTCTAAAATACTTTATTTATTATTTAAAATCAGTATCAACTAGAATCGGGTCAAAAGACCTTGTAGAACTCAAGTTATGGCCGAAAAGGGTATATTCGGTAATTACCGAACCGATGCCATAACCGCAGGTTATGAGCAGGTTAAAAATAATTAAAAATCTTAAAAAATCCCAAAATATTATTTTACATTAGTGAGTAAAAGTTTGGTGTCGAAATCCGGGTTTAGATAGGCGTTATGCTAATTGCGCTATTAAATTACTAAAGTTTCCGTAATTTGCGCTATTTAGCATAACTCCTATTCTGGACCTCGGATTGACGTGAAATTTTAGGGACATGCTTAGGAATCAGTAACTAAGGTTATGGTTCTTTCACATGTCCGAAATTCTCGTTTTAAATTAAAAAGGGCGTTACGGTCAACTTTTAAGCATTTAACGGAAATGTGTAAAAGACTCGGACAAACAACGAACCGGTCACAGAGGGTTATACCATCATGTAACCTGGTCCTAAGAGAGTCCTAAGGCATATCTATATCATACTTTATCGGGTCAGAACTGAAGTCAAAGCAAAAGTCAAAGCTTTGCGACTTTCGGCTCCGATCCGGGTCAAAACGGTAAATGGTCGGATCAAACAAGCTTAGACTAGTTAATATACTTATCATCATGTTTTATAAGTGTTTAAACAGGTTACATATCATCTACATTACCGATTATGCAAGAAATCGCAAAATAGCATTTCTGTTGACTTTTTCTAAGCACGTTTGACTCGACATTTGGACTAGTTAGAGTGGGAATCAGAGGGTGCCCTTTTAGAGGTTTAAAGCCCACATGATTACCAACATATAACTATCTTTGATTCGACAAACCACTGGACCATTTGTGATTTATCGCAAAGTCAATCGTTAATTACGACGGATTGACTTTTAAGCAAAAACTAAGCCACAAAAGGGTAGACACACTTACAGAAGCTTGGTGCACGATTAGGGATGATAGAAGAATGGTTTAGAGCTCCAGAGATGGATTAGAATGCAGATTTGAGGTGTGTTTCATTTGTGCACAATGCCTTGCCTTTTATAGTGAAAAATTTTGCTTAGGATCATTACAACTCACCCTACAATGGATCATGGATGATCAGCAGGTGGCCCTGGGTGCTAGGGGTCATGTAGAGGGCGCCCATGCTTCATTAATTGCCTCAATGATCGTTCACAAGTTCAAACAGCAAGTCTGTCCAAGTATTCTGCATCTGGGACTCGTACGCGGCCCGCATTAGGATTCAGCAACTCGGACGCGGGCCGCATGAATCCTAATGTCAGAAAACGTATCTTCAACTGGCGCGCGGCCCGCATTGGCTTGCTTAATTCGTCCACGCGGCCCGCATGAGGTCTGTTTTCAAAGATTTTCAAATCTTTTGTAATGATTAACCTGACCTTTCGGTTTCGAAGGGGTAACTTTGCGATTTGGCCCTCAATTATTTACAATGAAGGGCCTCGTGACTTTTACCCGCATTGTTAAGTCCCCGGTTAGTTTAATTACTATCCGAAGAGCCTTAACTTTTATTGTTGACGCTTTTAACCCCTCGCATACGAATTTGATCATAACTTTCTCGTTTTAAAACGGAACTTCGCGAAATTTATATAGTATATTCTAGTGAGCGTATTTTACTGTTACAAAGCCTCGGGTTCGTCAAAGGGTCACTCAGAGGTATAAATTAAACATGTTGACACAATTAACCCCTGTAGCTTGTAATCTCTCACTTTCTCCCGCGTTTCGCTCCGTACGATCCATGATTTATTCGTTTGAAGGTACGAGCATCATTTAGGGTTACTATACAGTATATTTACCCTTCGTTGACATTTATAACCCTCGATTTTACATACTTTCAAGGTTTGTCAACTTTAGTCCTTTATTTAATAGTTAATGCTACGTGTAAGCTCATGACACGTGTCAACACATTATTGGACACAAAATTTCGAGGTGTTACACTTGGTACACCGAACCTACCTCTTGGAGGAATAGGACCCATTGGCCTTGGTACTTGCCCTTGTGGTGCAATTGGTTGTTGAAACTGTTGTTGTCACATCGGTGGGCGTTGAGGTGGTCTTTGGAATTGTGGTTGCACGTGTTGCGGCCGGACTTGTTGCAATGGTATAGGGCGTTGCATTTGTGGCCCTTGTGGTCTTGGCCGAATGTGTTGTGGTACGAGTTGTTGTTGTTGTGGCATTCCACCAACACTTGCCATCCCTTGAGATTGACTTTGCACATAACCGAATTCTCCTTGATCACCATAACCCCCGTAAGCATACCCATCTTCGTCAAACTCCTCAAATCCTTCATCATACCCATCTCCTTGAATTCCCGACGATTGCCCAAATGGAAGAGTCGAGTATTGGAAACCCGACTGGTTTGATGGTCGAAACGGTGTAGCATGGACAATGGTAGAAATTGGTGCTATGGTATGGCTTGAGTATGACGGACCCGCACCCGGGAAGAAATGGGATAATGGTGGTATAGTAGTGGAAGGATTAAAGGTAATGGTTGGTTCTTCTTGGGTAGTAATGGGTTGTGTGGTGTTGGTTGGTGTAGTGTCATGAGGTGGAGTAGGAATTGTAGTGGAATTTGGTATGGTTGTGTTTGGTGATGGTTGTGTGGAAGTAGGTATAAACGATGAGGTCGTTTGACCCGTTGTGGGTGGTACTCGTGTTTCGTCCATGATATTTCTTGGTGTAATGGGTGAAGTGGGTGAACCGATGATTCTGTTTTCTCGTAATAAAACTCTGTTTTGCCTTAGCTTCTTTCGATTTCCGGATCAAATGACAATGGTGACGCTTTGTGAGAGCCTCTAGTATGCATGCACCTGTAGAACCTGCACACTAAACACACCAGTGTAAACCCGAAAATAACAAAGCAAAACTAACAAACTGACACACGTTGCGCACTACTCCCCGGCAACGGCGCCAAAATTTGACGTGATGTCGTGGTCACAATCAAATTTAATCCCAATAACAACTATAGATAGTGGTAAAAGGGTATCGAACTCGGGGAGTATGTGGAAAGTGTGTTGATTTTTTTTAGCTTTGCGAATTAACTACAATTAACCTAATTTGCAGAAAATAAAGTTCAATGATTTGGATTGTTGTTTTAGAAAACTAAATTAATAACTAATTGCAGATAAAAGTTGGTTGTTTAACAGATTAGGAGAACAATGACCATCTTAGGATTCAGTTTCCTTTAACAATTGTGTGAAATTTCAACTAGAAAGAGTTACATAGACATAACTCGTACATACATAATCGAAGTGATAAAAGGGAACAAAGTACTCGGATTTCTAATGCGAGGTTGTTTCCCGATGATCAATTAATCAATAACAAACCCTAACCCTTCCTGTGATATCTCGATTACCAACGGCACCAAGAACGTACGATCGAGACTAGAAATTGCACTATCAATTAACAAGCTACAAACAATTATGCATACACCATGATATTCAAGCAACGCAAGTTATCATTCTAGAAATTCAGAAATAAACACACAAAAGTTCAAGATAAACCTTCTCCTAAGATGATCACCGAGAGTTTTAGCCACACATAGCTTGGTGAATCATCATAACAAAGAGTTCAATGTTCATACAAATCAAAATCACAAACCGAATGTTAGAAATTGTTCCAAGCCAAGCAAAATCACCCAAAATCGCCCCTAGTCTGTTCTCCAACTGATCAATGATGAGAATAACCCAAAAGACACAATAAAACTGATTTTAATGATGGCAGTTACAATTTTCCGCAGCTTCCACCGTAACTTACGGTACCACCGTAAGTTACGGTGGACATAATGTTGTTACGGTGAAGACAATTTGCTTTACGGTGGAATCCAGGTGGAATTCAGGTCCACCGTAAATTACGGTGGAACCGTAAGTTATGGTGGAAACCTGAATTTTGCACTTTGTTTCATCTTTCGTTCCACGCGCGACCCGTTCAACTCCAAACCGTCCAAAGCTGCGTTTTATCCACTTTAAGCTCCCGAACCGCACCTGAAACATAAGCAACCGTAGTCATCTAATTCAAGATAATTACGCGATTAAGTGAAGGATTAATTCGTCTTTTAACATGATTAAGGGTTGTCCAATGGACCACCCGTCAATACCAAACCTATACTACACTATCTTTTCCGCCACATAGAGAAAAATAATAATATACCATAAACGTTGTATAGATAAAATACAAGTGAAGTTCTTTGGGTGGAGGGTTGCTCTAAACCGACTCCCTACAATGTTAGGAGAGATATGTCTTTGATTGCTAAGGATTGTACATGGTATTCTTAAAAATAATTTTAAAATGTATTTATTTAAAAAATATTTTTTTAAGAAAACTTTGTTAAAACCATAAATAATGTATAAACAAATTTGTAAAAAAACCTTATCCAATATGACCTGTATAGGTCCAGTCTACTAGACAAAATTCAACACATCAGTCTTTTTGGAAATTAAAAAGGCTATACGACCCGTATTAAGATTGTCGATTTAAGAATCTAGGGTGTGCCAATAATACGACACTTATACAAACATCAAACATCAGGTGTCTTATTTTTCTTTTGTCGGTACGAGCAATCCCACACTAGTATTATTCCATATATAAATAACCAAACTTTTTGTGCATATCCACTTGTAACATGTGCTTTAAGAGTTTTTCAAAAAAAAAAAAAAAAACTTCATTTTTTAACTTTAACCCAAAGGTTTTAACCTTTTGTAATTTTAACCCTATATAATTTGTTTTTTTAACTTTAACCCAAACTTTTCATTACTTTTAACCCAAAGGTTTTTACCTTTCGTAATTTTAACCCTACATAATTTATTTTTTTAACTTTAACCCAGAACTTTTCATTATTTGCAATTTAACTTCACAACTTTTGTCACTTATACTTTTCATCTTTGGCAAATTTTCGTTTTATGTATAGTTCTTAATTTTTCGAGTTAATACGACACAACGTACAAGTGTGGTTCAACCTTTTTATGTTTTGTTTCAAATTTTGCAAGTTAATATGACGCAACGTACATGTGTGGTTCAAAGTTTTTACCTCTATTTTTTCATGTTAAACAGGTTTGTCGCAACACCTAGCCCCTAGGTCGAGTCAGTGTTGGTGGTCGATAACCATTGTATGACATTAGTACTATTTGACACCGTTTTACGTCCGCCGCAACGCGGCGTGTGCTTTGGGGGTTTTCCAAAGAAAAAATCGTTATGCATATGGTTGTCGTAACCTTGGCTTTGGGGTTTAAAAAAATTATTTTTTTACTTTTCACCCAAAAGTATTTCATAAATTACTTTTAACCCAAAACTATTTTTTTTTACTTTTAACCCAAAACTTTTTATCTTTTGCAATCTATCCTCACAACTTTTTTTACTTTCCACTTTGGTCCTTTACAATTTTCATTTTCCGCAAATTTTTCGCTTTATGCTTGGTTCTGAATTTTGTGACTTAACACGTCGCAACGTGCGTCTTTGGTTTAACTTTTTTACATTTCGTTCTAAATTTTGCGAGTTAACATGACGCAACGTACGTGTGTGGGTGAACGTTTTTACATCGTCTATTTTTCCCCGTTTGACAGGTTTAACAAAACGTATGTATCCTAGATCGACTTAGTTATAAGTAAAGAATTTTCGCTGCATTGCGGCGGGTCTTAATTCTAGTTTTTTTCTATTTGATAATAAAGAGAAGAGTAAACTGCCATTTTGGTCCCTGTGGTTTGTATACTTTTGTCATTTTAGTCCAAATCTCAAACTTTTTAAATCTGGGTCCATGTGGTTTCACTTTTATTGCCATTTTAGTCCAAAATTAAGAGTAAACTGCCATTTTGGTCCATGTGGTTTCACTTTTATTGTCATTTTAGTCCAAATCTCAAACTTTTTAGAACAGTCAAAAAAAGGGATTTTTGAATTTTGGACTAAAATGGCAATAAAGATGAAACCACAGGGATCCAGATTTAAAAAGTTTGAGATTTGGACTAAAATGGCCAAAATGCCCAAACCACAGGGACCAAAATGGCAGTTTACTCTAAAGAGAAATAAAGGACCAATCAAGATATATAGAGTTGACGAAGGGGAAATTCTGTAAATTTTCGCCAGCACCAACTCAACTCAACAAGCGTAAAGTGTAAATCCCCTTTCTTCTGTTTGCAAGAGCAATGGAGAAGAAAAACGGGTCGAAGAAGATGAACATCGCCATCATTCATCCTGATCTCGGAATCGGTGTGTCTCATATTTTTCTTCTTTTCTTTTGTTTTAATCTAAATCGATTCAATTTTGATGCTTGAGATCGTACTCTACAACTTTCACATGTATTCGTTTTTCATAATCGATCATAGTTTTTTTTTGCTCTACAACTTCAAATTTCATCTTCTCCTGCTATGCAAACCTATCTCCATGTTGCGTTCGAATCAGTTTAGGTTTTTTTTTTTTTTTTTTTTTTTTTTTTTTTTTTCTGGGTAGATAATAAGCTCTATTTCTGTGATATAATTCCATAAAATATTTGTTTACAATTATCAGTAGAAAATACGATTGCATGCCTAATCTCCATATACATACATACATGATATGCGTGTCTTCAAATTAATTTTAGACCATAGAGAGCCTCCAAGGGGTCATTTGAGCAGCCCAAGTTTGGTAGGATGTAAACGAAACCAATCTTTAGACTATCTTAAATACATTTCGCGAGACTTCCGTTTGACCATCGGACAATTTCGTTGATAAATGTATTGGCATCACTAATACTATTAAAGTCAGAAGATAAACCGATGAAATGCCCAAACGATCGATCACTACCATTACGGTTTTATCATGAGAAGAGGGTAGAGTAGTAATATAATCGATTGCGATACTTTCTAAGACCAGTTCCGGATCGGTAAAGGTTGAAGCAGACCCGCGGGAGGAAAGAATGAAGCTGGTAGTTTGGCATGTATGACAAGTAGCAATAAAGTTCTTAATGTCCTCTCGCATGTTTTCCGGTAAAAATTGGATGAAAGCTGATGGTAAGTGCGGGTAATTCCAGCATGACCACCCACCACTGAAGAATGAAATTCAGCTAACAGCTGTTGGCAAAGGTCCGAACCTGTCGGAATTACTAAGCGGCCCTTAAAGAAAAGTAACCCAACTGCAAATTGGTAATCAGAAAAGGCTTCAGGTTTGTCACGTAATTGCTGCTGCAGGGCCAACAACTCCGGATTAATGATGCTGGCGTTGCGAAGAAACGCGATTAGGGACGGTTCCAGTCGGGAACACGCAAAAAGATGGGCCGATAATACACGAGACAGTGCATCAGCAGCCCCATTGTTCTTACCCGGTCTGTATACGATATTGAAGTCATACCCAACAAGTTTTCCCAACCAACGCTGTTGTACCGATGTTTGAATAGTTTGGCTTTGGAGATTTTTCAAGGATTGTTGGTCAGTTAAAATGAAGGGGTTACAACTTTGATTGAAATTGAAGGGAAAATTACAGAGAATTAATGAAAGAGATGAGAAAAAAAAAAAAAAAAAGAAACTCAATGCAGAAGATAACCAAGTGTAACAATTTTCTTTTCTAACAACCCATTGTCCTCATGCTCCTTAATTCTTGCCTGCACCCATTCTGTTACCTGCTGATGTGGCATAGTAATGAAAATCATCACATTTGGTTGTTGGTTTCCTGACACGTTCTCTTTGTGGACTGGTCCCATGATTGCATTAGTATTTTCCACCTTGTCTAGCCCATTGATGTTATCATTCACAACAATTTTAAACTCTACCTTCGTGATTTCTGTGATATAGTTTCATAAAATATTTGTGGAAAAATATCAGGAGATAATGTGTAGTTCGATTGCATGCCTAATTGATCTTAGTTATGATATTTTGTTTGTTCTTTCTAATATTTAGGAGGAGCCGAAAGGTTAATAGTTGATGCGGCAGTTGAACTAGCATCTCATGGTCATAATGTTCACATTTTCACATCTCACCATGATAGAAATCGCTGTTTTGAGGAGACACTTGCAGGTCAGCAAATTTGTTTTCTCATTGTTAAAAGGCAAATTGGAAAAGAATAATCCCATCTTTCTGAAATTGGCCGATAATAATCCCAAGTCAGTTACTAGCCAATAATAATTCCACCTCGTCCATTTTTTTTGTAAAATAGTCCGCCGTTAAAATAGCTTAACGTAGTTAAGTGTTTTTCCGAATTACAAACCGATGTTTTAGGGCTTTTGATCAGAACGAGGATACGAGTCGATTGATGTAAAACTTACCTCGAAACTGCCCCCAACCCACGAAAACAGTGCTTCAATTCGGGTGTTTAACTTCCAATTAACAAAATTCAAGCCATTTCGAACACAATTTCGAGGTAAGTTTTACATCAATCGACTCGTATCCTCGTTCTGATCAAAAGCCCTAAAACATCGGTTTGTAATTCGGAAAAACACTTAACTCCGTTAAGCTTATTTTAACGGCAGACTATTTTACAAAAGAATTGGACGAGGTCGGATTATTATTGGCTAATAACTGACTTGGGATTATTATCGGCCAATTTCAGAAAGATGGGATTATTATTTTCCAATTTGCCTTGTTAAAAATATTGAATAACTTACATTGTTCATTTGAATATCCAGGCTCATTTGCAGTTACAGTATACGGATCTTTCCTTCCAAGACACATCTTTTACCGTTTTCATGCGGTTTGTGCATACATACGTTGCATATTCGTTGCTCTATGTGTGTTGTTCAAGTGGCCATCTTTTGATGTTGTGCTTGCTGATCAAGTCTCAGTCGTCATTCCAATATTAAAGCTTAAAAAATCTTCTAAGGTTGCTATTTGTAATTTCATATCTTTAATATAAAGTAGTGTTAGCACTAAGGGTGTTTACGGTCTGGTTTTGACGAGGTTAGGTCAAACCATGAGCCAAACCGTTAGTAACGTTTTTTGATTATTGAAAATCGAAACCGAACCGTTAAATTTAAAACCGAACCAAAACGGTTTGGTTCCGGTTTGGCTTCACGAGTTCACGGTTTGAACTCCTTGAGAGTTTATACGACTTGTCCAAATTAAGACTTGAAATATATATACAAAATTCATTAAGCCAACTAAATAATAAATATATAATATGAAATATCTAAAAAAACTATTGTTAATCTGACGGTCCAGTCCAGTTTATTGCGGTTAGTTTTTCGCATAAACCGTAAACCAAACCGTTCACTATGGTTTATAAATTTT
The DNA here is from genome assembly GCF_002127325.2 of Helianthus annuus. Taxonomy (NCBI): domain Eukaryota; kingdom Viridiplantae; phylum Streptophyta; class Magnoliopsida; order Asterales; family Asteraceae; genus Helianthus; species Helianthus annuus. The sequence goes on along the minus strand of NC_035436.2, from coordinate 180,845,576 downwards.
GAAACCGATTGACCGAAAGTTAAGAAAGAAAACCGACCGCAAAACTAAACCGATCACCGGTTTGGGCGGTTTCACGGTTTTAAACCGAACCATGAACACCCCTAGTTTGCACGGTTCAATACAAAACCAATTAAGTACAGAATTACGAGAACCACATCTTTTTGCGGTTCTTACAGTTCTCTGCTTAAAAATGGTTATGTATTGAACGGTGTTCAGTAGTGTTAAATCATAAATGCCATTAGTGTTTATTAATTGAATTTTTTTTTTTTTTTTTAATATAGGTTGTATTCTATTGTCATTTCCCTGATTTGTTACTTGCAAAGCACACGACTATTGTTAGGAGAATATATCGGGCGCCCATAAACTATCTGGAACAATTAACAACAGGGATGGCAGATTTAATTCTCGTTAACAGCAAATTTACAGCATCCACTTTTGCTGCAACATTTAAGTGTCTTGATTCTCAAGGGATAAAACCAGCTGTGCTGTACCCTGCAGTAAATGTGGATCAGTTCAGTCAACCGAATGGTTATAGGTAAAGGATACATACTATCTTTCCGTCTCTTGGTATCTTTCTAGTTTGAGGTTGATCGCCTGTACTTAAAGTTGACGTTTTTTAGGGTCTTAGTTCATATTTTTTATTTTTGCAGGTTGAATTTTCTTTCAATCAATCGTTTTGAAAAGAAAAAGAATATTGACTTGGCAATATCAGCATTTGCAATGCTTAGGTCTCCTGACGTGACATTGACGATTGCAGGCAAGTTTACTTAAATCTTTAAGCCAGTTAATAGTTGAATATGTATGTATGTATTTATTTAATCTTATGTTACAAATTTTTCTGTAGGTGGATTTGATCAGCGATTGAGAGAAAATGTTGATTACTTGGAGCAATTAAAAGTCTTGGCAGAAATTAAAGGTGTGTCTAAGCAAGTCAAATTCATCACTTCTTGTCCAACTTCCGAAAGAAACGCTCTTCTGTCTGAGTGCCTATGCGTTATATATACACCAAAGGTGCATACAAACTTCTATAATCTCAAACATCTAAAATGCATATTATATTTTTTTTATATGTGTATCCTTGAGAAACCTCGAGATTAAACCAATTAAATGGAGAACTCAAAAATCTTTGAAAAGTGTGAATGGATTACCGACCCGTATACCTGGAAAACGCATGGGGTAACAGGAGGGGTCGGGTCGTTTTAAAAGATAGTTGCTTTGGAGCCTTTGGTTCGGGTCAAAATGGGGTTTGACAGATTTGGGTACGGGTCAAAACAGGCTGTTTTAAATGATCAATAGCTGGCTAACATTAAATATGAAACTTAATAACTAGAGCAGGCAGCAGGCCAGTTAGAGCTGTTTTCAGGTTGCGTAGTTTCTTATTGGGATTGTTACATATATCCCCCTATTTGAAACCTTAATTACATATATACCCAAGCTAAAAATTAAATTACATATTTCCCCATCTTTAACAAAAAGACAAATATACCCTTTTCATAAAAACCTCCTCCCTCTACGCATATGTCGTTTCATCCTCCCTGGCCACCGTCAAATTCTTCACCGGCGACCACAACTGGACTGCCAATGACAAACAAAAACGGCGATGAGGGACATAAACGACGACAACGGAACACAACATGCCACGAGGAACAGAAACGGCGAGGAAATGAACTACGTTTTCAAAACTCTTGTTGGCTTCAAAACCTCCACGGCTCCACCGGAACCGACGACAACCGCCGGCCAATCCTAATAGATGCGTTTTTTTATTAATTTCGCGATTAACAGGATTTCTTTTGGTATTCGACTCTTTATTATTTTTGCAATTAGTGTGTTTGATTCAAGATTTCATCAATTTTTTCACGGTAGGTTTGTTCAGGTTTGATTGAAGATGGGGAGGTGAAACAATGGGGTGTGCAGGTGCTGTATACAAGAAAAACTCTGTTAAAATGGAGTATGAATGTTAAAGAAGCACTTTGTTATAATAAAAAAAAAGCCAGATATAAAAAATCACAATATTAAAGTTGAAAACCAAAGCTGAAAGTTAAAATTTAAACTCCAAGTGTGTTATGACTAAAAAAAGGTTGGAAGACAGCCTAGTAATTTTTTTACGGTACGGTTAAGAAAAATTTGGCAAGAGAAGAACGTAAATTGCTAACTAGTGTTAACATAATCTGTGGATTGCAGATTTGCAGGATAGCTTCATCACATAATATGTTTAACCTTAAGTATAGCACATATAAAAAATAAAGAAAGTAAAAACTGATAACGAAAAGAAAAAAAAAACGAAAATAAGGCTTTAAAAAAAATACAAGTAAGAAAAAGAAACAAAAAACTATTACTTAAAAGGGTAAATTTGAGATTTATATGGTTTAGTAAAGAAACAGGGGTAAATAGTCATTCTCTAATTCATTTTTAATGTAAAGGGTATATTTGATATTTTTAGATTTTTGGAAGGGGGAATATGTAATTTATTTTTTGGGTTGGGTAAATATGTAATTTATGAAGTTTATAGGAGGATATAGGTAATTGCCCCTTTCTTATTCAGTGCTAGCTAACTATTGACCATTTATTAAAAAGCCTGTTTTGACCTGTATCCAGTGTTGCCAAACCCGTTTTGACCCAAACCAAAGTCCAAACGACCTGTATTAACCCCCATCCAGAATGCCCGTTTTGCCAGCAGCTAACGTTTTTCTTGGTCCAAACGCCATATAGTATAACTAATGTGATCTACTAGAGGTGGCAATTTTGATAGAGTTTCATACGAGTTGGTCGGTTTGAGTTTCATTTCATCACAACTGGGACAAAAAGTTAGCAACGGGTCAAATTTGTTAACAGGTCAGACGGGTTGAAAGTCATCCACAGTGTATTGTTTTGCATACAACCTTCTAAACCACCATAATCGTGTATTGCTATTATAATATTGTTGTAGTCCTACTGTTTTTGTTATTATACTTGATGCATTAGTATTTATAAATATTTAAAAGGGGTTGAAAAGTGTAATTGGGTCAAACCAACCGTTTCATTCTGTATTAAAAACTGACCCAAGTTTCAAACCTATTTTGACGCGTTACCCAACCCACCTAACCTACCCTGCATTCCACCTACAATCTACTAAAGATTTTTAAACTATATTTGTATTCATACTTTGTGTGTAACTAAGAATTGGTGTGGTTGTAATTCACAGGATGAACATTTTGGTATAGTTCCACTTGAGGCAATGGCGGCCCACAAACCCGTGATAGCATGCAATAGTGGTGGCCCGGTGGAGAGCGTGAAAGATGGAGAGGTAGGGTTCTTGTGTGACCCGTCACCACAAAGCTTCTCATTGGCCATGGCCAAGTTCTTGAAGGACCCCTCGTTGGCAGAAAATATGGGCTCGAAAGCCCGAGCCCATGTTGCTACATCATTCTCTACCAAAACTTTTGGCATCCAGTTGAATCAATATATCATGGATGTAGTGGAACAACACAAACAGACAAAAGCAGATTAAAGAAAGATAATGTTAGGAGTTAAGAGTGGTATTGATCTTCCAGTTGACCTTTTTCGTCCGGTTGTGGCATAACTTTTGGAGCTTCTTGATCCATTTGATTTGTATGTTTCCATACATTTGTTCATAAGTATAATGTTGGAAGAAAAAAAATACAGAGCAAGCATATTTAGAGAAACCCAAAAACATTACTGAAGCAAGTAATTTAAAAAAAAAAAAAAACTGGAATATAGTATGCATAGCCCTATTTCCATTATGTTTGCATGTATTATAGAATAAAAAGTAGTTGAGTCGAATGTCCTTGCGCGACTTGAGTCAAAGTCCATGTGGGGAACGGAACGTTCGAATGGCGTGCCTAAATCTAAATCATATAATTTCTCATATCCATCTTGAATAAGAGAAACTTTTCTCATTGCTGGAGGGTTATATGGAAATTTCTTGATCCTTGTATGTGGATATTTGTTGGAATGAATTGTTAAGTTCAATCAGAGAACAATAGCGTGGCGATTATGCGAAGGTAAATTTATTCTTGATACCTTGTTTTTGGAAATCATAAGAGTTGTTAGGACATCATTTTACATACGTGTAGCTGACATTGAGTTTTCAGTTGTAGATATCATTATCGGGCAGTAAGTTCAAGTGGATTTGCGGACTTGTATATAGACTGAAAGTTATTTGCTTAAATCACATTAGCATGGTTTTATGAGATAAACAAGCTTATTGTGTTCTTGAGATGTCGGTGACGGTTGTGAGGCATAGGCAGTGTTGTAAAAGTCGGATTACTCGGCGAGTACTCGGTCCTCGGACCCCCTCCGAGGCGACTTCCTCCTAGGCGGTCTCAATTAGTCGGCCTCGGGATTACTCGGGAGTACTCGGTGCCTAGTCGGCCTAGTCGGCGCCTAGTCGGACGTAGTCGGCCTAGTCGGTCTAGGCGGTCAACGTGGTTTGTTGACTTTTATTCGGTCAAACTCGGTCAAAATCGGCATACTCGGCCTTGTACTCGGACTACTCGGCCTTGTACTCAGACTAGTCGGACTTGTATTCAGAATATTTGAACTTTAAACATGTTTCATTTTAAATTATACTCAGTTGACATGAATTATGCTTATTTTAACACATAAATAATATATAACAATTAATTTTCTTTATATTTATCATGTCCGCGTACTCTCCGAGTACTCCGATTACTCCCAACTCCCCAGTCGGCCGACTAGGGACCGCCTAGCGACTTTTACAACACTGGGCATAGGCGATGCCAACTCATGTTAAGACGGATTCATATAACGGCTTTGGGTTACTAGCGTTGAAATGAATTTCTAATATGCTCGTGTGGGTTGGGTTGCCCCCGGTAGCTCCCACATCTAAAGAGTTGGTTACAAAGTCTAAGGAGCTGTTTATTTACCTCTTAATGAGACTCTTAATGGTTCAGACCTCTTACTGGTTCAGCACTTAATGGTTCAGACTGTTTGTTTCACGAGCAGATGTTTGAATGGTTCATACATTTGCCTCTGAATGATTAAGATTTATACAGAGTCTGAATTGTTAAGACCTCTAATCTTAATTGGTCAGACATTTGTCTCTGAATGGTTAAGCATTATACAGGCTCTTAATGGTTCAGACCTCTTACTAGTTCAGCACTTAATCATAACCTTAAACGTGAGATCAGTCAAATAACGTACATGGAGCGGTTTGATAGTCGTGTGCATAATCCAGAGTAAGTTTTTACCGGTGTGTACATATAAATTAAACCTCATTGACATCCAAATACATATACACACACACATTTTGTTGTCTATCTTCGACAACATCACTTTCACCTTTTTCTAGTCATGTGATCCTACCTCTTCAACTCTCGGGCCATATCAAACTGCAATTACACCATTGTGACAATATCTATCTACCCCACAAGCATTCGTTATTAGCGTCACCAGCATAAACACATACAAATTTGGATAGAGCAACTACGGATAGCGGGTGAGTGTGGTCCAAATCTTTTCATCTCCCTTGTGTTGGGGCTATATTTAGGGGTTGGTTCATCAACTTCCAAAATTTGATTGTGTGTGCATTTGATTACACTTTGTTGTTTTTGTTAGTGGTGGATCGAGAATTTTTTAAGTGGGATAATTAAATTTTAATGATCAAATTTCTAACAACCAAATTTATATATTTTCAGTAAGTTGAGTTAGACTCAAACCTTTAACATCTAACATTTAAATTGCTCATATTCTCGCAAGCAACATCTAAAAGACAGTTATCAAATAATAACATTAAGGGCTTGTTTGGTATGACGTAATGGAATAGATGAGGGAATGAAATAGACGAGGTAATGGAAAGGACAAAGGAATGAAATGGATCATTACATTCCATAGTCTTGTTTGGTTACCATGCAGGAAAGGAATAAATCATTACATTGTGCTGTTTGGTAGGTAAGAAAAGAGGAATGAATTAAATCAGCGTTGGGTGGTGGCGGTGATCGGTGGCGGCTAGTGGCGGTGGCAGCGATGGGTGGCAGTGGTCGGTGGTAGCAGTAGTGGGTGGCGGTGGGTGACGGTTGTTAGCGGTGGCGGTGGCGATGGTCGGGGTTGGCGGTGGTCTGCGGTGGCAGGTGGCGGCGATGGTGTGGGCGACTATATATTTAAAACGAAAAATATATCAAATTCATGATAAAATTCATTTTTAAATTTAAATGAACATACGGAAAAACAAGTAAAGTACCTTCTTTGTCTCGGTTTAATTTTGCTCGTCTAGTTTGCCGTTGGGACGACGCTTCAGAGTTTTCATCATCCGCCATGAAGATCTGAGCCGCGTACATAATCATGTTTTCGAAAAATGCGTCATTCTCGCCCGAAGATGATGAATACCACGTCGACGAAGAATATGAAGAAAGTGAAGAAGGTGAAGACATGGTTAATTTTGAGAGAGAGAGAGAGATGGAGTGGTAGTGGGTAAAAAATGATATAAGGGAAGAGTGTTTTATAAAATGTGAGAGAGATATGAGATTGTAGTGGGTGAAAAGGTGTGAAAATGGTGTAAAAGTGGTGAATATTTATAAAATTAGGTTGGAATTTGGTGAATATTTTGTTAGTCTAATCTTGTGTAAGTTCGGGTAAAAAGTGACCGACTTACAAAGCTCGGGTAAAAAGTGACCAAGTCACAGACTTAGGGGTTTTTTTGAGTTAGTTTTTTTAATCCTAATTTGAGTCAAAATAGGTTTCTTGTTTAGGTTATATATAAGGGAATTTATGTAACCAGATGTAATTGATTATTAATAACAAGAACGAGCGTGTTTTGATTCAATACCTTAGTACACGTCTATCAAATTGGTATCAGATCTTGGAAGAACGATCGAGAGGGAGACGAGTCTGGCAAGAAGAGATCAATTAGCGAAGGTTAGCGATTGAAGTATCTTGCGACGGGTTCCGACGATCACAGAAGGTGGCGACAGACTAGACTTGGCGAGCAAGTCTTTGAAGAAATCGATAAGGTCAGAATCGGTTTCTTTAGATTGGTTCGTTTTTCAGGTTGCTTTCAAAGGAGTAGAAGGATCGTCTTCTTTTGAGCAGCGAATTAATAAAAGTCGATAGAAATTTTTTTTTCTTGAAGCGATTAAAACAATAATCAATTCTCCTCAAACCTGCGATAAGGAGTAAAAGGGTGGAGTATTTTCTTTGGTCAAAGGGATCGACTAAAAAAGTATTTTATTTTTCTTCTTTGAGGTACAGATAAGAAGAAACCACAAAAGTCAACAAAAAGGTTGTGAAAAAAATGATAAAGTAACAGTAGGTTGTTTTGTTCGAAGGAATCAATTTGAGGTTATAAAATTGCTTCAAGTCCGAGTACCCCTCTTACTTACAATAGAAGAAACCGAAGGATGGGTGATAACGTGAATCGGGTTCCTCCTGCAAAGGAACATCTGCCTAGTCTTCCATGTCCAATGCTTACGAGTACGAATCACGCTTTTTTGGGCTATGAAGATGAAGTCTATCTTCAAGGTTTATAAGGTTTAGGAGGTTATTGATCCAGGAACGACAGTAGATGAGAACAAGGACTCAATTGCAACTGCCTTACTATTCCAAGCGTTACCCGAAGAGCTAACTTTGCAAATCGGTAACAGTGATTCAGCAAAAGAGATGTGGGAAACCGTTAAGTCCCGCAATCAAGGAGCTGATCGAGTAAAAGAAGCGAGACTTCAAACCTTGATGTCTGAGTTTGAAGCCTTAAAGATGAAGGAACCTAGCACTGTTGCTGACTTCGCAGGAAAGATTTCAGGGATGGCTTCTAGATCTGCTTCTCTTGGAACGGTGATTGAAGAAGAGAAACTGGTTAAAAGGTTTCTACATGGCTTACCGAAAAGGTTTATTCATATGGTTGCTTCTCTCGAGCAATCTCTTAACCTTAAGACAGTTGGATTCGATGATGTCGTGGGTCGTCTTATAGCCTACGAGGAACGGGTTAAACTTGAAGAAAATGATCAACCAACTAAAGGTGATCAATTACTTCTTACTTATGAAGAGTGGGAGGCAAAGAAGAAAAAGGAAAAGGGTTACGGGAGGGGTAAAACGAGAGCCGAAACTAGTCAAGGTGGTCGAGGTCGGGGGCGTGGTAAATCTGGGGGGCGGGGAAAGGGCAAGGAACCGAAACAAAAACAACAAAAAGACCGTTCTAAATTGAAGTGTTTTCGTTGTGACGGTTTAGGTCACTTCTCTTCAGATTGTCCCACACGTAAGAAAACCGAAGAAAGCAACCTTGTTCAACAAGATGGTCCTGTTCTCTACATGGCAAGTCACGAGAAGGAAGTCGTGTTATTAAATGAATAAGGAGTCGATCCGAGGAAGTTTGCATCAATTCCACATGAAGATGACACATGGTTCTTGGATAATGGGGCTAGTAATCATATGTCGGGTAACCTCGAGTGGTTTACTAACCTTGACCGTCACATGGTTGGCAAAGTAAAGTTTAGGGATGGATCGTGTGTTGAAATCAAAGGCCGGGGAATGATCATCTTGGAAGGAAAATCTGGGGAACAAAGGGCGTTGCACGATGTTTATTATATTCCATCACTAAAAAATAATATAATAAGCATCGGTCAACTTGACAGATTGGGTACAAAATCACGATTCAATATAGCGTACTTTGGATGTTCGAAGAGGATGGAACATTGTTGATGAAGGTACCTCGTTCACCGAATCATATTTATAAAATTAACTTAAAAGTTGTGTCCCCAGTGTGTTTACAGGTTAAGCTACACGACGAGGCTTGGATTTGGCATGCTCGTCTTGGGCACCTTAACTTTGAAGCACTCAAATCTTTATCCAAGCATGCAATCGGGTTGCCTACAATATCACATCCCATGCAAATATGTGATTCTTGCATAATGGGGAAGCAAACACGAGCCGCCTTCCAAAAGAAGAGTTTTTACCGTGCGACCGACTCGTTGCAACTATTATACGCGGATGTTTGTGGTCCAATCACACCGAAGACGAATGCGGGAAATCAATACATACTCCTTGTAGTCGATGATTTTAGTCGCTTCATGTGGGTAACATTGATAAAAACAAAGGATCAAGTGTCGGGTGTTCTAATCGAGTTGATTACAAGGATTGAGAACGATTTTAGCAAGAAAGTTAAAGCATTACGAACCGACAATGGGGGTGAGTTTACGTCACATGTCTTGGGTGATTTTTGCAAACATAAAGGAATTACGCGTTAGTTTACCGCTCCTTACACCCCGCAACAAAACGGGGTGGTCGAAAGGAGAAATCAGACGATTTTGGGCACCACACGAAGTATGTTGAAGGCGAAGGGGCTGCCACAAATTTTTTGGGGTGAGGCGGTACATCACTCGATTTATCTTTTGAACCGATCACCGATGAAGGCTTTAGAAAACTCGATTACTCCGTATGAAAAGTTGAAGGGTAGAAAACCAGATCTTTCCTACTTAAAAGTATTTGGTTGTTTGGGTTTCGTGAAAGACTTAACTACCGGGCTGAAAAAGTTGGATGCTAGAGGTGTGTTAATGGTGCATTTGGGGTCTCAACCGGGGAAGAAGTACCGTATGTTCGACCCGATTAAAGGACGGGTACATGTAGCTAGAAGTGGAGATATAAAGTTTGATGAAACAAAGAGTTTCAAGTGGGAAAAGTATTTAAATGGCTTTAATACAAGTAAACCAGGATGGAAAGAATTTATTATTCATGCTGAAAATAGCGACCAAACAGATCAGTCAGCAACAACACTTAGCAACCAGTCTGATCAGTTAGCGACACAATCTGACCAGTCAGCGACAGATCAGCCTTTTAGGGACCAGTTTGCGACAGGCCAGTCTTTTAGCGACCAGTCTGTGACAAACCAGTTTTTCAGCACATCGACAGGTTCAGAAGGCTCGTATCAGGTCCAGAACAGCCCAGTACGGGTTCCAAATGCAGCAGATGATTCAAATGAGTTGCGAATGTCGATGAGACAGACCGTAGTGCCTAAAAGGTTCGATGATTTTATCGTAGAAGGGTTACCTGGTTCTTCAAGTCAAAGTTCAAGTTTGGTAGAAGGAAATTTGTTACTTTCAATTGATGACGAACCAATGAACTTTCAGCAGGCAATAAATGAAGATCATTGGAAAAAGGCGACGGATAGCGAGATAGCTTCAATTGAAAAAAATAAAACTTGGAAGTTGGTTAACCCTCCACCAAATGTAAAACCCATCGGGGTGAAGTGGGTGTACAAAGTAAAAAAGGATGCAAAAGGGGCAATAATAAAGTATAAGGCATGACTTGTGGCTAAGGGATATGTCCAAAGGTTTGGAATTGATTACGAGGAGGTTTTTGCACCGGTCGCACGTATTGAAACCGTAAGGCTTATATGCTTGCTTTGGCGGCTAATTGGGGTTGGGAAGTACACCACTTAGATGTTAAGTCGGCCTTCCTTCACGGTGAGCCAAAGGAGGATGTTTATGTTCATAAACCAGAGGGCTTTGTGAAACGGGGTCAAGAACGCCAAGTTTATAAGTTGATAAAGGCTTTGTATGGGCTTCGTCAAGCACCAAGAGCATGGAATACACGACTCGACTCGGCGTTAAAGGAACTCGGTTTTACTAGGTGCAAACACGAGCAGGCAATTTATAGACGGGAAAGGAACCAACGCTTGCTGTTAGTTGGTACCTATGTTGATGACTTAATTGTGATCGGAGCAACAAATCAAGACATAGTTGATTTCAAGAAACAAATGGAAGCTCGCTTTGAAATGAGTGATCTTGGTTTACTCCATTATTATCTCGGGATCGAAGTTAATCAAGGTGTTTGGGGAATCAGCATCAAGCAATCCGGGTATGCAAATAAAGTTCTAAAACAGTTTGGTCTATGGGAAAGTAACTCGACCCAGTTCCCACTTGATCCTGGATTAAAGTTAACGAAAAAGGATGAAGCCAAGAAGACTGATCCAACCGAGTATCGGAAGGTTGTTGGATGCCTACGCTACTTAACCCACACACGATTGGACTTGTGTTGTTCGGTCGGTTATGTTAGTCGTTTTATGCAAGAGCCAACACAGACTCATGCTCAAGCCGTGAAGCAAATCTTGAGGTACTTGAAGGGGAGTATCGACCTCGGTATTTTCTATCTAAAAGGTGGAACCAAGACGTTACATGGGTTTAGTGATAGTAGTCACTCGGTGGATGCCGACGATGGGCGAAGCACAACAGGAATAGTCTTTTATTATGGTGATGCACCTATAACGTGGAGTTCTCAAAAACAAAGAACTGTTGCATTATCATCTTGCGAGGCGGAGTTCATGGCAGCTACCTCAGCCGCGTGTCAAGCGTTGTGGCTTCGAGGATTGATATCGGAGATAACCGGTGAAACGGAGAAGGTGGTGACACTAAGGGTGGATAATTTATCGGCTATTGCTTTGATGAAAAATCCGGTATTTCACGGAAGGAATGTCACACCCCAACCGGTGGCGGAATCATCAGGGCATGGCACTGAGCAAAACAGATTGTCCAGAAGTTTCCATAACAACTATCATTACTATTCAATTTATATAGTACGTCCCATACAGTACCTCAAATAGCAAACAAATTATTACAGATAAAATCTAGTCAAATATTCTGTTCCGACAACTCAGATTTAAATATAGATACAGCAATTGTTTATCTGCTTCTAGAGACCCATAATTTGACCACTACAGACAACTATTTGTTGGGCTCTAGAGCTTTATTCTAGCCTCACATTCCTAGCAGATAAGCATCTTAAACACCTGTCACATACGTTAAAATAAAAGTCAATACATAAAATGTAAAGGTGAGCATACAAGTTTGATAATAGCATATAGAGTTCGAAATAGTTTACGCATAACCAGCACGTACACAGAGGAAAACGAAGCATGTTAATTATCGACATGGATCTATCGATACCAATGACTGCGGGTTGACTGCTCGAGGCAGTTCGCAATACATGATTACCACCGTAATCCATGCAAGTAATTGTCCTTAACAACCCCCGTGTGAACGGGTGCTGAGTCCAAACTATAGTACCATCGTCGTTAAGGCAGGCAGAAAACATTCCACGTGTAAACATAACAACAAGCATTCATTTAGTCACGTAATACATGCGGTAACGGTTACGTTTAAAGTAATTGAGTAGTGTGTTCGATTGTGTTTTAGAATAAGTAACGTATGTAACTCCCAAAAGTGCTAAAGCAAAAAGGGTTCGAGTATACTCACAGTGATTGATGGATTGAAGGGAGCACTTGAGAGTAGGGTTAGCCTGAATAGTTCGATAGCATAACGATAAGCAACGCGTAAAAACGGAAAACAAGTGTTGGAGGGTCGGACAGCTGGTCGATCGGACGGTTGTCCGATCAGGCGGCTGACCGTTCGGCTTGACAGTCCGTTCGGACAGCTGTCCGGTCGGTCGGTAGGCCGATCGGATGGCTGTTCGAGTGGATTGTTTCTTCCTTTGAGAAAGATGTGTTTGTGTATGATGGTTTGACTTTCGAAGTTTTCGTTGTAGCATTTGAAAACATTGAAGTATCTTTACCTTTCAGGTCAGTCGATCGGACGGTTGTTCGATCGGCTGGCTAACCGATCGGTTAGGTACTTCAGCAGGCAAGTTTTTAGCAGGGTGTCACCTGATCGGACGGCTGTTCGATCGGGTGGCACTCCTAGTGCATTGAACACGTTGAAAATCGACTAAGTGTTGAAGTATAGTATCTCATGATCCGAAGAGTAATCCAATCGGACGGTAGTCCGATCGAACAACAGTTCATTCAATAATATACTTCAATGGATTGTTCAAGTGTGGGACCATGTGCTAGCCGATGGGATGGCCTGGTCGATCGGCTGACTGTCCGATCGGCTGGCTGTCCGTTCGGACAGCAGTCCGATCGGTCAGCATCCTGACCTGATCAGCCTGTTCGTTTAACACTTGGCTGTTCTGATTGTTTGTCGTTATATCGAGGTGTTTTGACCACAAGTTGAACCATAGAACCCTCGTTCTTACTTGTTCCTCCTGATCGGACAGGAACGTTTAACCGTTCTGAACGGAGTTTAACGTTTAACCCGAAATCGGTGAACCTCGTGGATAGAATCTGGATCTTGAGTCATGCAACCACCGGAATGATTTGCAAGTCGGCACAAGCTCCGTTTCTATCGGTTTTGGAGGCATTGAGTGTAAAAGAGTTGAAAGAAAGTTAGAAAACCATCTTTCAATCCTTTTCACCGTGTAAATGTTTAGATCTATGAAATATCCTTGTTTGTTTATGTGGAAATCGGCTAGATCTAAATGATTCTTGGTGGATTGAAGCCAAACATGAAGTTCTTCAAGAACACCATGATGACGTCATCCTAGAACACTTAAATCTTGATGATTTAAATCTTGATGATTTCACGGTTAGAAATCAAGATTTGAAAGATAGAAAGGTGTAGGAGTGCGTGTAGATCAAGAAAGTACAAGATTTAGGATGAAATCTTACCGGAATCGAGAGGAATCTGAGAAAAAGAGGGGAGCACGAGCTGGTCGGTCAGAGGTTTCCAAAAGTAGAAAGTTTGAGAGTGACAAGGGGTATTTATAGGATGCCATAAGAGGAAAGTGCTGGTCGATCGGTCAGGCAGCACGATTGGACATCAGTCCGATCGGCTGGCTGTTCGTTCATCTGCACGATTCGAGTGTTCGGTGCGACGATTTTTGATATTTCGATCTCGATTGCGATTGATGAGAATACGATAGAGTTTCCTATTCAAATTACTTTTAATCCCAACCACTATATCTAACATACAATCATCTATATCTTGCGCTATCTCTTCTCCACCAATTATCATGATTCGATTTCGATTGAGTTTCGATTTCGAGTCGAGTTTCGATTGATTATCACACACAACTTAAAGTAGACACGCACAAGTAACACATAAGGCCCACACACATGTATATTAACACCACAATTCGCGTAATTCGAGTCTCGAGTTCGATGATGATTAGATTAGCTCGATTATTGATTAGTTGACTTTATCGCATTGTTACTTCCTATCATTCACAGTCGTAAAGCGGTTCGTGTCGATAAATAAACTTTGCTTAATTCGATTGTAATTAATTACTCCACATAATACAACTAACGTAAACATAAACGCAAAATAGACTAACTACGGTCAAAGAAGTCAATCTTGACTTTGACTTTGACTTTCAAAAGCACGGGGTGTTACAGCCTCCCCTTGTTTAGGTAATTTCGTCCCGAAATTAGGCTGAAAGCTGCACAACACCGTGAATCACCTTTTGCTACTTTCTCTCTCTAGACTTTCACTTAAACAACTGCGGGTACTTCGCCTTCATGTCGCTTTCGAGTTCCCAAGTGAACTCTGCGCCTCGTTTGCCTTCCCATCGAACTTTCACAATAGGAATGCGCGAGCGTCTGAGTTGCTTGGTTTGGCGATCCATGATTTCGACAGGCTTCTCCACGAAGTGTAGCGTTTCGTTTATTTGAAGGTCGTCGAGAGGTACAATCAGATCATGCTCAGCCAAGCATTTTCAGAGGTTTGACACATGGAAAGTCGGGTGGACGTTACTAAGTTCCTCCGGTAGTTCGAGTCTGTAGGCGACTTTTCCGATCCTTTCCAGAATCTTAAAAGGTCCAACATATCGAGGTGCTAGTTTCCCTTTCTTGCTGAATCTGACCACACCCTTCCAAGGTGATACCTTTAGGAGTACGTAGTCGCCAACGTCAAAATCCAGGGTCTTGCGTCTTCTATCGGCGTAACTTTTCTGTCTACTTCGAGCTTTCAACAAGTTGTCTCGAATTTGGAGGACTTTGTCAGTCGTCTCTTGTAATCGCTCAGGACCGGTTAATTGCGAGTGACCGATCTCGTGGCATATAATAGGCGATCGACATCTTCTTCCATATAGGGCCTCGAATGGTGCCATCTGGATGCTGGTATGATAACTGTTATTGTACGAGAATTCGACTAGCGGCAGGTATTTGTTCCAATTACCGCCGAAGTCTATGACACACGCACAGAGCATGTCTTCAAGAGTACGGATCGTTCTTTCAGTCTGTCCGTCGGTTTGAGGATGGAATGCGGTACTTAAGTTAAGCGATGTACTAAGAGCTGCTTGAAACGTTTCCCACAATCGTGAGGTAAACCGAGCATCACGGTCAGAGATGATGTCACGAGGCGTACCATGATTACAAATGATCTCGTTGGTGTAGATTCGGGCTAATCGTTCTACCTTGTAGTCTTCCCTTATTGGCAAAAAGTGGGCTGATTTGGTCAAACGATCAACGACAACCCAAATGCTGTCGTGACCTGATGACGTGGGTGGAAGCTTTGTTATGAAATCCATAGCTATACTCTCCCGCTTCCATATAGGAATTGGCGGTTGTTCAAGTAAGCTAAAGGGTCTTTGATGTTCAGCCTTGACCCTTGCACAAGTCAGGCATCTTCCGACATAGAGAGCGATATCCCTTTTCATGCCCGGCCACCAGTACTTGTAGCGAAGATCCTGGTACATTTTCTCGGCACCGGGATGAATAGAATACCGAGATTTGTGCGTTTCGTCCATTAAAATCTTTTGCAATTCGGTCCGCTTAGGAATCCAAATTCGGTCCAGAAAATAGAAGATCCCATTCGATTTGCTTACAAGCTGAGCTCCATCGTGATAGATTCTCTCCTTCTTCAAGGTGCGTTCATTAAAACAAGCATGTTGGGCTTCGCAGATGAGGGTTTCGAGATCATGTTGGGCTTGGGTAGCACGAATACTAAGCAAATAACTCCGCCTGCTGAGTGCATCGGCAACGACATTTGCCTTGCCTGGGTGATAACGAATCTCACAGTCGTAATCGCTGAGGAGTTCTACCCATCAGCGTTGACGCATATTGAGTTCTTTCTGATCAAAGATGTGTTGTAAACTCCTGTGATCGGTGAAGATCGTACACTTGGTACCATACAGGTAGTGTCGCCAAATCTTTAATGCAAAAACAACCGCGCCTAGCTCGAGATCATGGGTTGTATAGTTCTTCTCGTGGATTTTGAGCTGTCGAGAAGCGTAAGCTATAACCTTGTCCCGTTGCATGAGAACACAACCAAGACCAAGGTTGGAAGCATCACAGTAGACAATGAAACCGTCGTTCCCATTGGGCAATGTGAGAACAGGAGCATTGCAAAGCTTGTGCTTGAGGGTTTGGAAAACAGACTCTTGTTCAGTTCCCCAAACAAAAGATCTGTCTTTATGAGTAAGAGCGGTAAGCGGCACAGCGATCTTGGAGAATCCTTCGATAAATCGTCGATAATAGCCCCCTAATCCGAGAAAAGAACGGACTTCAGACGGGTTATTTGGCGTAATCCAGCTCTTAACTGTTTCAATCATCGCAGGATCGACATGGATACCTTGACTATTCACGATGTGACCCAGAAACTGAACCTCTTCTAACCAGAATTCGCACTTGGAGAACTTGGCATAGAGTTGGTTCCCCTGAAGTAACTCGAGAACCAAACGTAGATGTTGCGCGTGTTCAGCTTTCGATTTGGAATAGATCAAGACATCGTCGATGAACACGATTACGAAACGATCAAGATACGGCTTACACACGCGATTCATTAGATCCATGAAAACCGCGGGTGCGTTGGTTAAACCAAAAGGCATAACAACGAACTCATAGTACCCGTAACGAGTGCGAAAAGCGGTTTTAGGTATATCTTCTTCCTGAATGCGTAATTGATGATAGCCTGAGCGTAGATCGATTTTTGAGAAACACGTAGCACCTTGCAGCTGGTCAAATAAATCGTCGATGCGAGGTAGGGGTAACGGTTCTTGATGGTTAACTTATTCAATTCCCAGTAGTCGATACACATCCTGAACGACCCATCCTTCTTTTTGACGAAAAGGACTGGTGCGCCCCAAGGAGAGGTGCTCGGGCGAATAAAACCTTTTTCAAGTAATTCCTGGAGTTGGTTCGAGAGTTCCCGCATTTCAGATGGCGCGAGTCGATAAGTAGCTTTGGCTACGGGGTTAGCTCCAGGAATGAGGTCGATACGGAAGTCGATATCACGACTTGGCGGTAGTCCCGGAAGATCATCAGGGAACACCTGAGGAAATTCACGAACCACGGGAACGTCTTTAACTTCAGTCTTCCTTTTCTTTTCCTCCTCTACTACTACAATGTTGGCCAAGAAAGCTCTGTATTCCTTGTAGAGATACTTGCTAGCTTGGAAACACGACATGAGCTTGAGACCTTTTGAAGCAGTTTCGCCATAGACACATAATAAATCACCATTCGCAAGTGAGAATCGAATCATCTTGTCGAAGCACACAACTTCAGCATGGTTTTCGCGAAGAAAGTCTATGCCTACTATGACGTCAAAACTTCCGAGCTGCATCGGAATGAGGTCGATTGGGAAGATGTGATTGTTGAGCTCGAGAGTACAATCACGTAGAACAGAATTAACGGCGACAGTTCTTCCAGTGGCGACTTCAACTTCGAATGACGAGGGGAGATAAGAGCGCTTACGACTAAGGAGCTTCTCGAATTCAAACGACACAAAGCAGTTATCGGCTGCAGTATCAAACAAACACGATGCATAAATACCATTCACAAGGAACGTACCATTAACCACGTTGTTGTCAGCCTGGGCTTGACGAGCATTGATGTTGAAGGTTTTGGCGCGTGCTGCTTGTTGCTGCTGCTGCTGGGGCTCTTGCTTCACAACCCTGTCCGGGCACATGTTTTCAAAGTGGTTAGGGTCACCACATGCAAAACAGACTCGAGCATTGATCGCGGGTGCCTGAGCCGCTTGTTGGCCTTGCGGGGCTGGGAGTAGAGCTTGATGAGCAGTGGCAGGAGCTACGGTGTTACGGGGACCATAGCGACAGTTGGCAGTGAAATGACCGTAGAAATTGCAATGAGCGCAGAAACGACAGGCAAGACCCACCGGATGATGATATGAGCATGTCGGGCAAAGCGGGTGGGGACCTGTGTAAGCACGCTTTGCTGGCGACGCTTGAGTAACTGGTGCTGGTCGATGGTAAGACTGCTGCTGAGCTGGTACGGCTTGCAGAGGAGCAGCAGTGGTAGCGACAACACAGTTCTTGTTGTTGGAGCTGCTATTGTTGTTGTGCTTTTTCTTACGTTGTGATGACTTGGATGGTTGAGCAGTGACGGGTTCGGCGATCGGTGCAGTGGTGGCTTGATGCAGAGACTTGGAGGGCTTATCCCAGAAACCAGCTTTTACCCGCTTGTCGTTGATCTTGGCGGCAAACAAGTAAGTCTCTTCAATTGATGAGGTCTTTGCGGCGTGAACAAAGTCGGCAACACAATCGGGTAGAGCTCGAATGTACTTCTTGATGGCCATGTCTGACGTCTTGACTTGATCGGGACAAATGATACTGAGCTGTTTAAAGCGAGCAGTTAGGGCTGCGTTATCTCCATCCTTCTGCTTAATGTTCCAAAACTCGTCCTCCAGCTTTTGGCGTTCATGGGGAGGGCAGAATTCGTCCATCATAATGGCTTTCAGCTCTTTCCATGTCAGCTCATAAGCTGCATCATTCCCGCGTTTGTTTCGCTCGGCCGTCCACCAGTCTAGAGCTCGGGACTGGAAGACGCCGGTTGCGTTTAGGGTACAGAGATTTTCTGGACAGCCGCTTTGGTGCGAAGTGACTTCGATGGAATCAAACCATTGAAACATAGCTGTTGGGCCATCTTCTCCGGTGAATTCCTTTGGTCCGCATGCCTTGAACTGTTTAAAGCTGAAAACAGTCTTGGTAGCATCTTTGGGAGCTTCAGTTCTCGACTCCTCAGAAGATTTGCTGACGTTTTCATAGACATCGCTCACAGCCTTAGCTACTTGTTTGGTGATGATAGCAGCAAGACGTCTGTCTCTCTTTTCTTGGCGAGTAAGTGGGGTTCGGTGTCTGGATGATGACATGGTCTGCAACAACATCGTCGTAGGTCTCAGACACATCAAAATCGAATCTCACCTCACACGTCTACTACTTTACTAAAGCTCAGGAGCACGTTGAGGCACGTATCACATAAACACATAGGCATGAAATCACAGATTCACATAATCGCAGAAGCACATAAGCACGTAGGCACGTAGACACAGAGACACGTAAACACAGAAGCACATACGCATTTAATCACAGATGCAGTCAGAATACAGAAACCTATCATTCAAAGCTCGTGTGTCGTTGTATATATCGGTCGCGTATAGCATATCGAGTAGTCTAGTATAATTCGTATGGCATGTCGAGTATAGTATAAGCGTATATCGTAGCATAATGTCGTCTAGGTTGTAGCGACTTGTTAGCGTTTTGAGATAGAAGAGCAATGCGAGTCGTGTGTGTCGATCGAAGTGATAGCAAAATCGAATAATTTTCCAAAATTTTAAACATGTAAACAGATAAATACACATAATACACATAAAATTGACGAATTATCAGAGTCAGCAGTTACGGGCTCAAAATCGAAACACATAAAAATCGAGAAATAGATTGTCTGCGGCTATTAGACATCGACTACCCAAAGCGATTCGACTACTCTAAATAGACTTGTCGTCACATTTCGACTTTCGGGATCGTGTATCCGCCTCGATTCTTGGGCATTCAGCACGTATTCCCTAGGCCATACTCGTGATTTCAGGTCGTTGGAGTCCGTCGAGGCCTTGGTGAGAGAAATAAAAGTCGGACCAAGTTGTCAAGGTTAGGGTTTCACCCCCAGCTTAGCAACTTCTTCCTTGTTCTTAGTAAAATTGAGGAGATTATTCATCAAAATATGGATTTCACTCCTGACTTGGTATAATAACCTGTTGAACAAGCGTTCGTTATTGAAAAAGCATAATGAAGAGATCATTGATAAGTTGATAAAGATAGCATTGATCCAGCAATTTAGTCGAGAGTTTGCGGTTTTCACACCTAATCTTGACTAAATCACCTTCTCATTATTGAAAATTTGAGTGCGGTGATGATGAGAATTAGCAGGATTTATAGCACATAAGCTCGGTCTGTTGGTTCCTAACTATAGTCTAGGTCTCTAAGACTTCGACCCGGACTAGGTCGAGTCTACCCTAATTCCCTATAGTTATGGCTCTGATACCAATCTGTCACACCCCAACCGAGGGCGGAATCATCGGGGCATGGCACAGAGCGAAACAGATTGTCCAGAAGTTTCCATAACAACTATCATTACTATTCAATTTATATAGTACGTCCCATACCGTACCTCAAATAGCAAACAAATTATTACAGACAAAATCTAGTCAAATATTCTGTTCCGACAACTCAGATTTAAATATAGATACAGCAATTGTTTATCTGCTTCTAGAGACCCATAATTTGACCACTACAGACAACTATTTGTTGGGCTCTAGAGCTTTATTCTAGCCTCGCTTTCCTAGCAGATAAGCATCTTAAACACCTGTCACATACGTTAAAATAAAAGTCAATACATAAAATGTAATAGTGAGCATACAAGTTTGATAATAGCATATAGAGTTCGAAATAGTTTACGCATAACCGACACGTGCATGGAGGAAAACGAAGCATGTTAATTATCGACATGGATCTATCGATACCAATGACTGCGGGTTGACTGCCCGAGGCAGTTCGCAATACATGATTACCACCGTAATCCATGTAAGTAATTGTCCTTAACAACCCCCGTGTGAACGGGTGCTGAGTCCAAACTATAGTACTCTCGTCGTTAAGGCAGGTAGACAGCATTCCACGTTTAAACATAACAACAAGCATTCATTTAGTCACGTAATACATGCGGTAACGGTTAGCGTTTAAAGTAATTGAGTAGTGTGTTCGATTGTGTTTTAGAATAAGTAACGTATGTAACTCCCAAAAGTGCTAAAGCAAAAAGGGTTCGAGTATACTCACAGTGATTGATGGATTGAAGGGAGCACTTGAGAGTAGGGTTAGCCTGAATAGTTCGATAACATAACGATAAGCAACGCGTAAAAACGGATATCAAGTGTTGGAGGGTCGGACAGCTAGTCGATCGGACGGTTGTCCGATCGGGCGGCTGACCGTTCGGCTTGACAGTCCGTTCGGACAGCTGTCCGGTCGGTCGGTAGGCCGATCGGATGGCCGTTCGAGTGGATTGTTTCTTCCTTTGAGAAGGATGTGTTTGTGTATGATGGTTTGACTTTCGAAGTTTTCGTTGTAGCATTTGAAAACATTGAAGTATCTTTACCTTTCAGGTCGGTCGATCGGACGGTTGTTCGATTGGCCGGCTAACCGATCGGTTAGGTACTTCAGCAGGCAAGTTCTTAGCAGGGTGTCACCTGATCGGATGGCTGTTCGATCGGGTGGCACTCCTAGTGCATTGAACACGTTGAAAATCGACTAAGTGTTGAAGTATAGTATCTCATGATCCGAAGAGTAATCCAATCGGACGGTAGTCCGATCGAACAACAGTTTATTCAATACTAGACTTCAATGGATTGTTCAAGTGTGGGACCATGTGCTAGCCGATCGGCTGACTGTCCGATCGGCTGGCTGTCCGTTCGGACAACAGTCCGATCGGTCAGCATCCTGACCTGATCAGCCTATTCGTTTAACACTTGGCTGTTCTGATTGTTTGTCGTTATATCAAGGTGTTTTGACCACAAGTTGAACCATAGAACCCTCGTTCTTACTTGTTCCTCCTGATCGGACATGAACGTTTGATGTGCGTTAGGTGTAATATTATTTTTGATGAGTATTTAAGCCCTTTTTACACTTTTAGCCAAGTTTTAAATTTATAAAACACGATATTCACTAACACTAAACACACATATGGGCAAGTGCACCCATCGTGGACGTAGTATAGTGTTGGTAAGATACCGAGGTCGTCCAAGGACACAAGAGCTTTTAATACCGGTTTATCCTCAACGTCTAATCAAATCAAAAAGGTTAGAAAAATGTTTTAAACTAAGAAAAATAAAAACTAACTAAATGCTGAAAATAAAAATAAAATAAAAACAGATAGACAAGATGAATCACTTGGATCCGACACGTGTATTAGTATAACCTTTGATTATTTTCGCACTTTTGCACTTGTTTAAGAGATTATCTTAGTTATTGTAGTAGGCCCCTCTTTTGAAGGCGACGTTACCCTAAACCCAGTAGTTTGAGTCAGCAAGGATACAATCCTAAAGGGTCGGATTATTGAAAGATAATGAATTAAGTTATTAATGCAAATTGTGGTAGGCCCCGCTTTTGGCGGTGACGTTACCCTCGGCTAAGTAGTCTGAGTCAGCAGGGATACAGTCCTAAATAGCCGGGTTATAGTATTAATAGTAGTTAACTTATGAGGGGGTCAAAAGT